>NC_091464.1:56665530-56977780 GCF_027789765.1 Dendropsophus ebraccatus | reverse complement strand
AGGACAACAACTCCCAGAATACTCTTATGTAGCTCTGTGTGGTAGGACAACAACTCCCAGCATACTCCTGTGTGGCTCTGTGTGGTAGGACAACAACTCCCAGCATGCTCCTGTGCGGCTCTCTGTGGTGGGACAACAACTCCCAGCATGCCCCTGTGTGGTAGGACAACAACTCCCAGCATACTCCTGTGTGGCTCTGAGTGGTAGGACATCTCCCAGCATGCCCCTGTGTGGTAGGACAACAACTCCCAGCATACTCCTTATGTGGCTCTGTGTGGTGGGACAACAACTCCCAGCATACTCCTATGTGGCTCTCTGTGGTGGGACAACAACTCCCAGCATACTCCTGTGTGGTAGGACATCTTCCAGCATGCCCCTGTGTGGTAGGACAACAACTCCCAGCATGCTGCTGTGTGGTAGGACAACAACAACTCCCAGTGGTGGGTATGTGTGGTGTGTATGTGTATATGTGACTGTATGTGTGTCTGTGTTTGCAGGATATATATACTGTGCGTCTGTATGTGTCTGTGTAAGCAGTATATACACTGTGGGAGAGGTTCATCAAACATGGTGTAAAGTGAAACTGGCTCAGTTGTCCCTAGCAACCAAAGAGTCTGTGAGGAATGAAACATGTAATCTGATTGGTTGCTAGGGGCAACTGAGCCAGTTTCACTTTACACCATGTTTGATGAACCTCCCCCGTGCGTCTGTATGTGTATATGTGACTGTATCTGTCCGTGTAAGCAGTATATACAGTGTGTGTCTCCAAGAGATAGGCTTGGGATGGGCTACAATCAGCCGGGGGGGGGGGGGGGGGGGGGAAGGGGGCCCCAAAAGAGTATTCTGCACAGGGCGCCATCTACCCTAAGGCCGGCCCTGGGTGCAGGGGGGGGGATGGCTGTCAGGGGCTCTACAGGGGGACTATTCTATATGGGGGGGTTCAGGGGGGGATGGCTGTCAGGGGCTCTACAGGGGGGCTATCCTATATGGGGGGGTGCAGGGGGGGATGGCTGTCAGGGGCTCTACAGGGGGACTATTCTATATGGGGGGTGCAGGGGGGGGTGGCTGTCAGGGGCTCTACAGGGGGGCTATCTTATATGGGGGGGTGCAGGGGGGGAAGGCTGTCTGGGGCTCTACAGGGGGGATGGCTGTCTGGGGCTCTACAGGGGGGCTATCCTATATGGGGGGTGCAGGGGGGGGATGGCTGTCAGGGGCTCTACAGGGGGACTATTCTATATGGGGGGTGCAGGGGGGGGTGGCTGTCAGGGGCTCTACAGGGGGGCTATCTTATATGGGGGGGGTGCAGGGGGGGAAGGCTGTCTGGGGCTCTACAGGGGGGATGGCTGTCTGGGGCTCTACAGGGGGGCTATCCTATATGGGGGATGCAGGGGGAGAAGGCTGTCAGGGGCTCTACGGGGTGGTATTCTATATGGTAGGTGCAGGGGGGGGGAGGCTGTCTGGGGCTCTACAGGGGGCTATCCTATATGGTGGATGCAGGGGGGGATGGCTGTTTGGGGCTCTACAGGGGGCTATCCTATATGGGGGATGCAGGGGGGGATGGCTGTCTGGGGCTCTACAGGGGGTTATCCTATATGGGGGATGCAGGGGGGGGGGGGTGGCTGTCTGGGGCTCTACAGGGGGGCTATCCTATATTCTTTATTGAGGGATGCGGGGGGGGGGCTATTCTATACTGAGGGGATGCAGGGGTGACTATTCTATATGGGGGGATGCAGGGGGGCTATTCTATATAGAGGGATGTGCAGCAGGGGGGCTATTATATATGGGGAATGTATAGATGAGGATGTTGCTGAAGAAAGAAGCCTAAAATGTCTGTCTGACAGATCACGTGGAGAAGAGTCATGGCCAGAGAAGCCTTCATGATGGCCGGAGCCGGATGGAGAAGAAAAGGAAAAGTGGACGTCTCTTCATGCAGAGAAGACGCCTACTGTGAGTGACAGGATGTGACTAGCATTATTTTTAGGTGCTGATGGTGGGGTTCACATGTTTAAGGGACACGGGGGACATGCAGTGTCCCAGAACATGCAGACTACTACTCCTATTATGGCCATTTCTATTTCTGTGTCAATGCCTGTTCTGGTAAGTGTTTGCACTGCAACTGTTGCTGGTTTCCCCCTAGTATTCTCTGGTATTGTGCATTTTCATGTGTATTCTCATGTGTTCCTGTGTATTACAGTGTACAGTGGCATGCAAGGCTGTTGATCACGTGACCTGTAACCATGGTTCCTCCAATGGCCGACTAGCTCTGGCCAGGAGCAACCATGTGACCTCCCACTTCCTCCTAACAAGTTAGTCTTCCCCCTGCTTCCAAGCAAGGAGGTTGTGTGGTTCTATCCTCTCCCACAGAAGAGTGACTAAGTCTGCTGCTATATACCAGTCTTCGGCTGTATCTGCCTGCTCAAGCGACCGGATTCTTTTCTCTCATCTGGGTGTCATTCCGTTATCTCTCCTCATCGCTGCAAGGATTCACAGCAAGTATTATTCTCAAGCTAATCCACCCAGCAACGCTATTCCTCTCATACTCGTACTCCCATCATCCGACACGTATTCTCACAGCCTATGCAGCACCACTCCTGCCTTATTTGTCAAAGCCTGCTATATACCCGGTTGCATCCGGACAGAACTGTTGCTACTAGTTACTTCATCTATAATAAAACCGCTGTTACTGAACCCTGGCATTGGTGTCCACTAACTGGTGCCCTGACTAAGTGCAGCGAAGAATCGCATGCCCATCATCACCCGCAGATTCCTCAGACCGGCCCTACAGCTGTGCTGCCCTCAGGCCTATACCGTGACAAGTATACACCCTGCAGCTGCCCCGGTCATTGCCCGCTCATAACACCAGCACTGCGGAAGTGGCCCCCAGGGGCCAGGGCATCGCATTTTTGGCGTCACGAACAGGATGCAGACTGTGTTGTGCCAACTGTCAGTGTCCCCAGAACTGTACTGCTAATCCCCCCAGAGACTTTGCTATTGCCGCGCTGCGGCCTGCTAAGGGGTCAAGTCAGCCGGTGACGCACTGTCTTCGCGCGCGCGCGCGCTCCGCCCCGGCCCTGCAGTATCCAAGCCTCTGTTGCAGGAGGGAAGGAGATTGTGCCCGGACCGCCGGAAGTGTTGATGCTGACTTCCGCCCTATTCCTCTCCGGTCCCGGACACCCTGCCTATCGGTGCCTGCTGTTCCCGCAAGCTCTCCTCGCCCCTACTTTCTTCCAGGCGCCTTACACCAGAACCCCTCGTCATGTCCACCGGCCATCACAGTGACTCTGACGGGTCCGGCAGTTCGCCGACGGCCCGAAGAAGGCTTCCCGCGGCTCCCGTTGCTATGGCTACCGCAGCGGTCCCATTCTTCATTGGGCCCAACAATCTTCCCAGTTATAAAGGAGAACCCCACACGTTGGCTGATTTCAAGGAAAAAATTTCCCGCACCCTTGAACTTGTCTCACTCTCTCCCACTCAGCAGGTGCAGTTGCTGCTAGGACAACTTGAGGGTCCCGCTGCCGAGGAGGTGCGGTCATGGCCAGCTACGGAGAAAGCTAATGTACAACAGATCCTGACCCGGCTGAGTAAAGAATTTGAGGTACAGTCACCCACGGAGGTCCGCCTTAAGTTTTATGACCGACGACAAAGGCCAGGTGAGACCCTCAGAGACTATGCACTAGCACTCCAATCTGCCTACCGGGCCCTGAGACAGGTTGATACCATAGACCCCTCGGCTGTGGAGAGTATGATCACTGACCGCTTCATAGAGGGGGTGGACTCTAGACTCATCCAGAGCCAACTGCGTATGCTAGCTGCCCAAAACCCTACAATGCCTTTCCTGGACTTCAAGACTCTGGCTCTGAGGGTGGTTGGCATTGACAATCCCTGTGCCGGCTGTACTCCAGGTTCAGATTGCCCGGATCTGGTGGGACCTATACCCCCACCTCCAGTGCCCACTATGGTTCCACCAGTTTCCGCTATACAAGCTGCCCAACAGTCTATCCCGGCTAATTCACCAGCGATCCCTGCTCTCCTTACGCAAGTGGTCGACTCTCTCTGCCAAGCCCTAAGGGGGCTACAAGGGGCCTATCCAACACCTCCACCACCACAGGACCCCTGCCCTGAGTATTCAGTTCCCGATCGGCCTCCTCCACCGAGACTTAGATCCCCTGAGCGCCCCTATTGCCGCCACTGTAGGCGACATGGACACTACCGCTCTCAGTGCTATCAGTTAAACGGGCTACCCCTGGGTCCGAGGGCCAACACCCAGGAGGTCGAGATCCAGGCCCGCAGGAAGCACAGTGGTTCTCAAGGTTCCTCTCACAATGCCCGCATGTGACTCTCTGGGTGGACGGAGTCCCCCTGGAGGCTCTGGTAGATACAGGTTCCCAGGTTACCACTATCCCGAGGCATGTGTTTGAAGAACATTGGGATCTGAGAACCCTAGGTCCAGTTGAGAAATACCGTCTGAAACTTATTGCTAGTAATGGTCGTCCTATTGTGCAACTAGGTTACTGGGAACCCACTGTCTGCATAGGGAAGCGGGAGCTAGCGCGTCAGGGTATCATTGTTACTGAGGCTCAGGGAGATAGTGGGACCGTGGTATTAGGCATGAATATTATCCGTCATGTATTCACTGAAGTGTTGGATGCCTTGAATGCCTCTATGTCTTGTGCTATGTCTCCTCAGTACAGGCAAGCCGTTCAGAAGACCATAAAGGTGCTCGCCGCTCAGCGGAAATTTGCCAATCCTCGAGGAGAAATCTGCCGTGTCCGCACTAGAGATGCTCGTCCGATCACCATCCCAGCTAACAGTGAGTTCCTCATCTGGTGCAGGGTCCGTCCAGGCCTCAACAATGCTGATTATGTGGCCCTTCTGGATGCTATTGAAATTGAGGGGCAACCTCTTGTCAGGGCCGCTAGAAGCCTGGTGACCGTCTCCAATGGTCAGGTCCCTGTCCGTCTGGTGAACCTTGGAGACTACTCAGCTGACCTACCCAAGTTCACCACCGTGGCCATGTTATACCAACTCGATCCTGAGGACATCATCTGTGAGGAGACCATCGCCTATCAGAGTTCCATCCGTGACACTCAAAGGGACTCAAACAGGGCTCTCGCCCCTTGGTGGGATGAACTCCATATTGGCGATGCCAATACCCCACTTGAATACCTCCACGGCATCCTCAAGGTGGCCAAAAGGTATCACGAGGCCTTCAGCAAACACTCCCTCGATTTCGGGAAGACCAACCTGGTCCAGCATCGGATCAACACTGGGGACCATTTGCCTATCAAAGAGAAACATCGGCCAATCCCTCCTGCCAGCTATCAGCAGGTCAAGAAACTGCTCAAGGAGATGAAAGACTCTAACGTTATCCAAGAAAGTCAGAGTCCGTGGGCTGCCCCTATTGTCCTCGTGAGGAAGAAAGACGGTAACATCCGGTTCTGCGTGGATTATAGGAAGATAAACACAATCACCCACAAGGATGCCTATCCTTTGCCCCGGATCGAAGAGTCTATTGCTGCTTTGGGGTCAGCCGCCTACTTCTCCACCTTGGACCTCACCAGTGGGTACTGGCAGGTGCCCATGGCACCCGAAGACCGTGAGAAGACGGCCTTCACCACCCCCATGGGACTATTCGAATTCACCAGCATGCCCTTCGGTCTGTGCAACGCCCCCGCTACCTTCCAGCGGTTGATGGAAAGGTGTCTCGGCCATCTCAACTTTCAGAGTGTCCTGCTCTACCTAGATGATGTGATTGTCTATTCACGTACCTACGAAGATCACGTCCATCATCTGGCTGAGGTGTTCCAGGTCCTAATCGATCACGGCCTGAAAATCAAGCCTTCCAAGTGCCACCTTCTCAAACCCCAAGTGAACTATCTGGGGCACGTTGTGAGTGCTGAGGGGATACGACCCGATCCAGAGAAGATCTCGGCTGTGGAACACTGGGATACCCCTAAGACCGTCAAGGAGGTGAGAAGCTTTCTGGGATTTGCCGGCTATTACCGCCGCTTCATTCCCCACTTTGCCCAAGTGGCCGAGCCCCTCAATGAGTTACTCCGGGGTTGCCCTCGAGAAAGCTACAACCGACGACTCCCCGTCGAGTGGTCCGAACGGCAGGAGGTTGCTTTTCAAACCCTGAAACGCCTGTTGACCACGCCTCCTATCCTGGCCTACCCGGACTATAACCTTCCTTTCCGGCTTTACACAGACGCCAGCTTCCAAGGCCTGGGAGCTGTGCTGTCCCAGGTTCAAGATGGCCAAGAGAGAGTCGTAGCTTATGCCAGCCGGAGTCTTCGGGGTGCTGAAAAGAACGATAACAATTATAGCTCCTTCAAGTTGGAGTTACTAGCCCTAGTGTGGGCCGTCACTGAAAAGTTCAAGGACTACCTGGCTGCCACCCCTGTTACCATCTATACGGATAACAACCCGTTGGCGCATCTCAACACTGCTCGGCTGGGCGCCCTGGAGCAGCGGTGGGCTTCTCGACTGGCCAATTTCCAGTTTGAAATTAAGTACCGCAGTGGCAAGGCTAACGTCAATGCAGACCTTCTGTCCCGACTATCCAAGGGCGAAGAGGCCCCAGAGGACAGCGATTGGGAAGACGTAGAAATGCCTCCCTTCTATCAAAGGTTCGCTACCCAGAGTGCTATTGATGTAGCCGGGCCTGAAACGCCTTCGCCTCCACCTAGGGCCCCGCAAGACTTGGCCAGGTGGCAGACCATCCAGGAAGAGTCCCGTGTCCTGGGGGAGATCTATGACTACCTCTCTACTGGTCGGGTCCCCATGCGGATAAAGAGGCCCTATCCTGATGTCGAGCTAAGGCGACTCTGGAGGCAAAGAAAGAGGCTCTTCTTACAGAAGGGACTGATCCTGCGGAACTCTCTTGATCCGGTCTCTGGGGAGAGGTGCCACCAGATCCTCATTCCCCGACGAGACGCTAAGATGGTGCTAGATGCCTACCATGACCGGTCCGGTCATTTCGGGGTACACAAGACGGAGGCCACTATCCGACAGCGGTTCTACTGGATCGGGATGAGGGCTGACATCGAGAACTGGTGTGCTGAGTGCCCTGCCTGTAATATCTCCAAAGCTGGGGGAAGAGAAGTCAGGGCCCCTTTGCATCCAATCACCTCCCACCGGCCGAATCAGCTAGTCGCCCTGGACCATGTGAAGCTAGCCCCTACAAGATGCGGGTATACCTACGCCCTCACCATGGTTGACCACTACTCCAAGTGGGTAGTCGTGGTACCTGTCAGGGACTTGACCGCCAAGACCACTGCTCTTACTTTTTACAAGGAGTATGTAAAGCACTATGGGTGCCCAGAGTCTCTGCTGACGGACCGGGGTCCGGCCTTCGAGTCGCAACTTTTCCAGGAGCTGTGTGCCTACCATGAATGTAAGAAGCTCCGCACCACGGCCTATCACCCTCAAGGGAATGGTCTGTGTGAAAAAGTTAACCAGGTTTTTATCAACATGCTCCGAACGGCTTCAGTGACCAAGAGAGTAGAGTGGCCCCACTTGTTGGATGAACTAGTGGAGATCTATAACAATACCACTCATTGTTCCACTGGCTACTCCCCGTTCTACCTGATGTTCGGCCGCCAAGGCCAACTTCCTCAGGACCGTGCTCTTGGAGTCCAAGCTCCTGACACCTTCAACCCCCTACCTGAAACGGACTGGGTTCGGGAACATCAGAGGAGAATCCAGGATGCCCGGGAAATTGTTGACCGGAGGATGGGGGAGGCTCAGCAGCGCCAAGAGGATGCCTACAACCTAAGGGCGAATGCCACACCACTACAAGTGGGGGATAAAGTTTGGCTAAAGAAATATCATCGCTCTCACAAACTTGAAAGCCTTTGGGAGCCTGAGCCCTATGTCATCTCCTCTATCCCTTACCCAGAGACTGATGTGTATGAAGTCAAAAAGCCTGGGCTAGCCCCACAGACGGTGCATCGGAATAGGATAAAACGTTGCACTAAGGAGGACCTACAGGGCCTTACAGCACCGTGTCCGGTACCTGCATCCACGCCTCCGGCTCCCCCAGCAGCTCCAGCTAAACCTCTCTCTCTGGAAGAAATGTTCCAAGTTGAACCGTTCCTCATGGCCGTAGGCTATCCAGCGTTCCCTGTACCCGTTTCAGCGGTTTCTCCACTTCCAATTGTGCCTCCAACGACTCCATCTTTACAACCAGACACTGGGGGTGATCTTCCACCGGTACCTGCACCAATCACTGTTGAAGAGGATCCTCCGCTGAGACGGTCTGAGCGCTCTACCAGAGGAATTCCTCCACTTCGCTACAGAGACCAGAGCCCTTAAACTGTTTCTGTTGTCTAACTGTTTTGTTCCAGTTCATGCAACGTTCAAGGTTCGTGCCTGGTCCTCCTGACCAAGTTCCCTGTACTAACCAGCCATGAGCTGATGGACACTTACCATAACAAAAGGTTCTTTAGTGCCTGTCCCAGAGCCTTTTACATGGACGATGTCTAATTGCCTAAAAGAGACTCTACCTAACAGAGACACTTAACCCATTCCTTCCTAATGCACTTTCCTGTGATTGTGTGTTCCACACAGGGTATTATTGCACTTATTTCATTATTGCACTTTTCCTACTATTGCATTCCAGTGTTATCAAAGTCTTTGTATTTCCTCCTCTGAGTAAGCACAAGGTTACATAGATTGCCTCAGAGTAGAGTGCCTCTTTTGTAAAACAGTATATTTTTCCAGTGTCTAAGTCAGATAGCTCCTCCTCTGAGTAAGAGAAGTCAGTTTACATATACCTCAGAGAAAGTCCAGTTTATGTAGGAGTGTATTTTCTCATCCAGTCTCAGTATTGTGTATTATTATCATATCTATAGCTGGAAAGATTTAGTTGAGCCAGTTCGTATGCAGATTTTTCTCAGATTTTCATTCAGATTTTTCTCAGATTTTCATGCAGATTTTTCTCAGATTTTCATTCAGATTTCTCTCAGATTTTCATTCAGATTCATGTGAGCCAGTTCTCCTCAAGACCTCGCAGTATTTGTTGTCTGTTGTGTTTCCCTTCCTTTTTGATTCCAGTATTTGTTCACCTCTGTCTTGTCCCAACACAGTAGTTATCACACATAGTCATACCTAACCTTCACACTTGTCCATACATATCGCACCTTGGATACCTTTTCGTGTGTTTGGCCTGTGGAGTGCTTGTGTGTGTGATTGAGTGGTATGAAAGGGAGCTCCCCATGTATGTTTGCTTTTATTATTTTGTTCTTTTCTCTTCCAGGTATCCAAGACACTACTCAGACACGCCAAGGTAGTACACAGGTCTTCACAGTTCTCTTTTCCAGTAGGGTAACGCATTTAACAGAAAACCTACTGTCTAACTGGCTGGAATATTGAGGGTCACCCGCCAGCAGTTAAGTTGTCCTGGCTTACACGTCAGATGGTTCACGCACTAGCTACCTGGTCGCCAGAGTACGTTAGGCACCCCTAGGTGAAGTCCTGCCACTAGGGTTTCTCATTTTCTCTCTCTTCTCACCTGTGCCTTGGGCGTGGGAAACACACACCTCCTCACACTCACTCTCATCATTCATTCCTGTTGTTTGATTGTCCAGTCTATTCATGTTTGCTGCCTTCTAGATTCGCCGAGGTCGGCTCAAATTTGCTAGGGAGGTATGCAGTGTCCCAGAACATGCAGACTACTACTCCTATTATGGCCATTTCTATTTCTGTGTCAATGCCTGTTCTGGTAAGTGTTTGCACTGCAACTGTTGCTGGTTTCCCCCTAGTATTCTCTGGTATTGTGCATTTTCATGTGTATTCTCATGTGTTCCTGTGTATTACAGTGTACAGTGGCATGCAAGGCTGTTGATCACGTGACCTGTAACCATGGTTCCTCCAATGGCCGACTAGCTCTGGCCAGGAGCAACCATGTGACCTCCCACTTCCTCCTAACAAGTTAGTCTTCCCCCTGCTTCCAAGCAAGGAGGTTGTGTGGTTCTATCCTCTCCCACAGAAGAGTGACTAAGTCTGCTGCTATATACCAGTCTTCGGCTGTATCTGCCTGCTCAAGCGACCGGATTCTTTTCTCTCATCTGGGTGTCATTCCGTTATCTCTCCTCATCGCTGCAAGGATTCACAGCAAGTATTATTCTCAAGCTAATCCACCCAGCAACGCTATTCCTCTCATACTCGTACTCCCATCATCCGGCACGTATTCTCACAGCCTATGCAGCACCACTCCTGCCTTATTTGTCAAAGCCTGCTATATACCCGGTTGCATCCGGACAGAACTGTTGCTACTAGTTACTTCATCTATAATAAAACCGCTGTTACTGAACCCTGGCATTGGTGTCCACTAACTGGTGCCCTGACTAAGTGCAGCGAAGAATCGCATGCCCATCATCACCCGCAGATTCCTCAGACCGGCCCTACAGCTGTGCTGCCCTCAGGCCTATACCGTGACAAGTATACACCCTGCAGCTGCCCCGGTCATTGCCCGCTCATAACACCAGCACTGCGGAAGTGGCCCCCAGGGGCCAGGGCATCGCAGACACGGCTAAATGAGGCTGAATTTGCTACAGCATGTATTTTACACGGCTATTCATGATATGATATGTGGGCTGCTGGGGTTTGACTGCCAGGGCTGGTTTTAAGTCCCAGTCCGGCCCTGATGGGTACTATAAGACATCCTCACTCATCCTTTTTCCATAGGTTTTCCCCCCTTATCCTGCTCCAGGTTGTGGAAGCTGAATCTCTGCTGCTTTATCTACTATCCCATGTATATGTGTCGACTATGGAACAAACCCCTTACTAATATTAAAGGAGTACTTCGCCAAAAATATTTTTCTTTCAAATAAGCTGGTTTCAGAAAGTTATATAGATTTGTAATTTATTTCTATTTAAAAATCTCAAGTCTTCTCATACTTATCAGCTGCTGTATGTCCTGCAGGAAGTGGTGTTTTCCTTTCAGTCTGACACTGCTTTCTGCTGCCACCTCTGTCAGAGACAGGAACTGTCCAGATCAGTAGCAAATCCCTATAGAAAACCTTTACTGATTTGGACAGTTCCAGTCTTGGATAGGGGTGGCAGATTAGAGCAGAAATCAATAGTACAGGCAGTTTTAAGAAACTTTGTAATTGGGTTTATTAGCCAAAAAATACATTTTTATTATGAAAAAGCAGTTTGAAGCTCTCCCCCATGTCTTCATGGTTCTCTTATGAAGAGGGGAGGGGTTAAGGGAGATGAGGCATCAAAACAGGACAACAAAGAGTTAATTTACATCTACATCTTCGGCTATCTCCTCTGAAGTCAGCACTGACCTCTCTGACCTCTGAATACTGGCTCTCACAGAGGTCCCACTGTGTAATCCTTTGTTCTCTGCTCTCTGCTGCCGACTAATCTCCCTCCCTTCCTCCCCTTTTCATAGACAGACAGGACTCGACTGATGTAAAAGAGTCGAGATTTCCTGATAATGAGCAGTAAATGAGAGAGAGGAAGGGGGGGGGGGGAAACCTGAAGAAAGTCTTTTTAAGGGTATATTCACACGAACGGTCTCGCAGCGAGAATCTCGCTGCGAGACCGGCAGGTCCTGGCAGTTCCCACAAACTATATACTTGCATATATATATACCGCAGCGAGTATGTAATTCTGCCGCCCTTAACCCCTTCTGCTCCCGGCCGACTCCCCCGATATAAGCATACATTACCTGTCCTCGCTGCACGGGTCCGGCGTCCTGCTCTCCCGTCCGGCCAATCAGTGACTACGGCTGGGCAACTGATTGGCCGGGCGGGAGAGCATGACGCCGGACCCGTGCAGCGAGGACAGGTAAAGTATGCTTACAGCGGGGGAGCCGGACGGGAGCAGAAGGGGTTAAGGGCGGCAGAATTACATACTCGCTGCGGTCGTTCAGACCGCAGCGAGTATATAGTTTGTGGGAACTGCCAGGACCTGACCGTTCGTGTGAATATACCCTAAATGCAGATAATGGCATATTTGCCTAATGAACCCAATTACAAAGTTTCTTAAAATTGCCTTCACTATTGATTTCTGCAAAAAAGGAAAAAAAAAACGACAGTGACACTTTAAGATTTTTAAATAGAAATAAATTACAAATCTATATAACGTTCTGAAAATATTTCATTTGAAAGAAAAATATTTTTGACCGGAGTACCCCTTTAATACATAACCCACTGATTCTCTGTTTTTTTTTTGCATATATTCACAGTGTAAAAGGCTACTAGCTGTCAGTACACTTTATGGCTATGTTCACACAACGTCAAAAATGGAGAAAAAACGTCCGATTTCGCTATTTAAAAAAATGTCCTTTTTTGCACCAATTTAACTGACTTCAATGCAATTGCATTGAAGTCAATGGGAAGACGGACATCCTATGCACACAATGCATTGAAAAACTGACGTTTTTGCTGCGGACGTCAAAATGATGAACATGAACATTATTTTCAGACTTTTTTTGCAAATAGCGGACGTTTTTTATTAGATGTTCACACACAGTTCTTCTTTTGTCACCGTTCTTTCTTCATTTTTACTATTAAATTCAATGGATTTTTCAATTAAGCCACAACCAAAGGGCAATTAGTAACCCAAACTAAAATAATGTGCAAACACCCGTCATTGCACTAAGGGGATGCCAGGCTTTGAAAAACGTCCGTTATTTTAGACTCAAAATAATGGACGTCATTTTAAACGGAGCTGAAAAAAAACGTTGTGTAAACATAGCCTAAGACACACATATAAATGCATTTACCACTCAGTATAATGGCTTCTTTCCATGGATTTACAAGTGTTGGATGAGACACAACACAAGTCACTGAGGTCCCATTCATCCCCTTTCTCCTGAGTGTGCTGATCACTGACCACGTCCGGTCCGGCTCCTTCACTACTGTGGTGTTTATATCATCTGAATGTGGGATCCAGGAGATCTCTGCAGGAGGATTCCCACCAATGGCGCCACACTCTGGAGATCCATCACTGGTTACTGTTAGGTATGTAGATGGCTGAACTGAAAATGGAGGAAGAGTTCAATGATAAATCTGATCTTGAGTACGTGAGGAATTACAGCATCCCTGTCCTTATAAAAATCATATGATCAGATACACCCAGTATTCAGAATGAGGTAAAAAAAAATTGACTATGGCTATGTTCACACATAAAATTTCTGTCAGTTTTTTTCCAACCAAAACCAGGAGTGGAACTGACAGGGCAAAATTATAATGGAAAGATTTGCAGTTTCTGTGTTATCAACCCACTGCTGGTTTTGGTTGGAAAAATACTGAGCAAAATACTGACAGAAATACAATGGGTGAGCATAGCCTAATGGTGTGAAACCAGGCACTGCTAGTCTAAGCCCAGTGAAAATGTCATATATTTACATTTAAGGCATCATTATGACACTTGGATTGTGTTAAGTGTAACCCCTTCCCTCCTTAGCCAATTTTCATTTTTGCACATCTGTTTCTTCCTTCTCTTGTTTAAAAGGTCATAGCACTTACAATTTTTCCCCTAGAGACCCACATGAGATTATTTTTTGCAACACCAATTGTACTTTGCACTGAAACAATACATTTTTCTATAAAATATGCTGCAAAACAAAAAGTAAAAATAAAAAAATAATTTGTGCAATGAAATGACAAAACAACTTTTTTTTTCTCATTTCGGAGGGTTTCATCTTTGCACCATTTGCCCTGTAGTAAAACTGACATGTTACTTATGTCCCACAAAAATAAATAAATAATTGTATTATGATCCTTAGGGTTTGTGCACACTACAGATCCGGGTGGATCACCAGCCATGGATTCCATAGCTCGCCCCCCGCTGGGACCAGTGGAGATGTGCGTGTCCACCAGCGTCCGTGAACGGGGCGAGCTATGGAATCCATGGCGGGTAAGCCGCTGGGATTCTGTTGTGTGCACATACCCTTATAACGGTTTTATTTTTTTATCTATGCAGCTGTGTGAGGTGTCATTTTTTGCGACATGATCTGTACTTTTTATCGGTATCTTGCATACAGTATTGTATATGCAACTTTTTGGTTACTTTTTATTCAAATTTTTCGGAATGTGATGACCCAAAATCAGCAATGTTGCAATTTGGCGGGTTTTTGTGCTTACGCCGTTTAGCATGCAAGATCAGGAATGCAATATTTTAATATTTTGGGTGATTCCACATACGACAAAAGCAAATGTGTTTTATTTTTATTTATAAAATAGGAAAAGAGGGGTGATTTAAAATCTTATTTATTGATAATTTTTTAAAGGCCCGGTAAGTATAACGGATCACCCCCTCCCCTGCAATTAAATAACTACTCATTAAAGTTAAAGGGGGACATTTATTAAGTCTAGCGTTTTTTACGCCGGGCTTAGAAATGTCCCTGCAGCTCTGGAGCTCAGAGGATTTATGTAGAGGCACATTGCCTCTACATAAATCCCGTGTGCACGGAACCTGTCCGTGCGAACAAAGAGAAACCTATGACAGCTCAGAGCTGGCATAGCTTTCAGTATAATTTTTCCCTCGGAGAAATGATAAATGCGGCGCATGCAGAGGCCAATCCCCTTTACGTGCTGCTGCACCTCCTTGTAGCCCCTCCTCTCCGCCCCACTGGTGCAGGAGGTGCAAATGGACCCAATGCAAGAAAATATTTGCAAATAGACCATTTGCAAAAAAATTTTGACACTTTCAAGTGTATGGGGCTACTACTGCAAACCACACACCTTTATCCTCATGCTTGACCACATGAAATCCACTTGGCATCAGCTCCAGATGCTCCTAAAGGAGAATATACAGTATGCTTCTAGGTGTTGTGCTCAGCTTTAAGCACAACCCTATAAAGTGAGCCTTTGCACACTCCCCTGTAAGGGACTCATCATTTTGATAGGCGTTCTTATGACACTTAGATCAGCTTGGACTAGGATCACAGTTGATTTTAGCTGTCTGCCACAGCTGATCAGTGACTCACCTATACAGTGCATAGCTCATCTGTCTATTTTGCATGGAAATGCCTTTTAAATGCTACTTTATATAACAATCACTTACACCATACATCTTCATACATCTTAGGATATATCGGGGGGAGGGGGGGGGGGTTGGGGGGGGGAGTTGAGCAACCAATCAGATTCCAGCCTTTGTTTTTAAAAGGCCTCTAAAAATGAAAGCTACTATCTCATTGTTTGCCATGGAAAACTGCTTAACTGCTCCTCTACACAAGGTCTGATAACTCTCCCCTATTAGGTTTAGAGGTGAATTGTGAATGAAAACATCAGTATTGGCCTGACAGTTACAGCTATTACATGTTACTCACCTAACACTTGTAGTACAATGTATCTGATGACTGTGTCTGTACCATGTACCACTTCACATGTGTAATTTCCTGCATGAGATACCTCAGTATTACTGATACTCAGTGATAGATTGTCACTTCTCATTCTTGCGCTGCAGGAGCTGTATGATGTCTTTGTATTGTCTTCCTCTATTCTATATGATATTATACAGGAGGAATTATATAGATGAAGCTTCCATGTAACTTGTAGTAATGTGTCTCCAGGATCAGCATCACACTGCAGAACAGCAGGCTGGCCTCTTCTCACCCTCACCACATCTGGATGCAAGAAATGAAAGTAAGAAACAATGGTGAGTCCTTATCTAGATAGGAATATGTATCCTGTATCAAAATTGTATTGTTGGTATTTACCCAGCTGTACTCTGTTTTGAAAATTACTTCTACATAAAATATCCAGCCTAGAGAGGAGAGCTGCTGCACCTCACACCTATGGCTGACACTAATGCCTCTCGGCCACATTTAAAAACCAATGGCAGGGTGTTGGTATATAATTTGATCAACCCATATTACCTCATATACCACATGCAAGTCCCCTGGTTCACATAGTCCCTACACTTACTCAATGCTGTGTTGGTCAGCGACCACTAACCCTGCAAAGCGAGTGCAAGCAGGGAAGGGAGACCATAGAATGGCCCTGCAAATCCAATGTCACAGGACCAAACCCCAAGTCCCCCCCCCCCCCATCCAAACCCAGCAGGTGCCACCAGCGGAGAGAGCGGCCACCAAGCAACACAAGTGTGAACATGGTCTTACTACTCACCATGACTCCTGCAGGTAGAATGGGAAAGATATGATGTACTTGTCATGTGTGCACAGGTGCCCCCTGCTAATTGGGGGCCACATGAGTCCTACCCGGAGGAGCGCTAACACTCAGAAAAGGGAGAAAAGTAAAATACAACAAGAAGAGTGAAGAGCTGCTGGACCTCACACCTATGGCTGACACTAATGCCTCTCGGCCACATTTAAAAACCAACGCCAGGATGTTGGTATATAATTTGATCAAACCATATTGCCTCATATACCACGTACAGGTCCCCTGGTTTACATGAGTCCAGGCGATCTGCACGTGGTACAAGAGGCAATATGGTTTGATTAACTTATATACCAACATCCTGGCGTTGGTTTTTAAATGTAGCCGAGAGGCATTAGTGTCAACCATAGGTGTGAGGTGCAGCAGCTCCTTCCTCTCAATGTCGTATTTAACTTTTCTCCCTTTTCTGAGTGCTAGCACTCCTCCAGGTAAGACCCATGTGACCCCAATCAGCAGGAAGCACCTGTGCACACATGGCAAGTACCTCCTATTCTTCCCATTATACCTGCAGGAGCAATGGTGAGTAGCAAGACCATGTGCACACTTGTCTTGCTTGGTGGCAGCTTTCCCCGCTGGCGGCGCCTGCTGGGTTTGGGGGGGGGGGGGCCCTTGGGATTTGGTCCTGCGACATTGGGGTTGCAGGGACATTCTATGGCCTCTTGCGCTCGCTTTGCAGGGTTGGCGGTAGCTGACCGACACAGTGTTGAGTTAGTGTAGGGACTCATGTGATCCAGAGGACCTGCAAGTGGTACATGAGGCAATATGGTTTGATCAAATTATATACCATAATCCTGCCATTGGTTTTTAAATGTGTCATTAGTGTCAGCCATATGTGTGAGGTGCAGCAGCTCCTTTCTCTTCATGTCGTATTTTAGTATTCTTTTTTTCAATTCTGTATTTTATTTTAAAGTAATTGCGGTTTAACAATCAATCCAAAGTAGGATAAAGGTTTACAAGAGAACAACTGCTGTTCACATTGGCGGAGAGGGGTTCATATCCTGGAGAGGGTCAGTCCCACAGTGAGAGTCAGACCTGAGAATTTACTTCACTATAGCTCATAACTCAGGTGATAAATCAGAATGTCTGGTCTGAATAGATGCATATTATATACTGAAGCAAATAAAGGCACGATCCATGGGTTGTGTCTATCAGCGCTTGCTATGGGGCCCAGCCATTTCTAGTTACGCCCCTGCCTATGTGTGAGCCATGGAGCCTAGGTTCTCTGAAATTTGGTTCTCATATGCTTTAATACACTTGGTAGCTCTTTGCAGTAGCAAATCCCCACTTCCTGCAGGACATACAGCAGATGATAATTACTTTACAAATTACATAAGTTATAAAAAAAAAACTGTATTGAGACCTGTTGAAAAATAATTTCCTTTCTGTAGAGTATGTCTTTAAAGCAAAATTGCACAAAGCTGTTACACATAGATGCATTTTACCCAGCATTATGAATCATCCACATAAATCACATTATTTCTAATGAGCACAGGTTAAGGGGTATACAGGGAGCTATAGTAATATACACATACAGGAAATAGATATCATATCAACACAACACGTATAGTAGCCAAAATTATACCTACATGTGCATGAAAGAGGATGTACCCTACACATAACTAATATACAACAGTAAACAATATTAGATAATCTCATCCCTAGATGTCCCTGCTCTATGGTACATGTGTGTTTGCTTTATAGGGTGCATACAGTACATTATGCACATTGCAAGGTTCCGGGTGCATGGACTTCTGTATATCTGTCTCTATTTTAAAGCTTTCACTATTATGCTGTTTGGTGCACAAGCCTGGACAGAGATCCGAGGTCGTGCACAATGCAGTGTTCTGGATTACAGATACACATCCACACAAAAAGAGAGTATATACAGTGTTAGTCAATGATTATTTAATAGTACAGGTCTATTACCATTTATATTGTTATCCCTGACTAGCAGCAATACATGTGGTGACCATAGCTGCGGTACTGGGGGCTAAATTCGGCAGATAATGCCACATTTATTATGAGTTTGAATGCTTTTCCACCATATTGTGACATGGCCTAAATGCAACAAAAATTGCACACATTTCTGGTTAGGAGTAAGCCAAATAATAGTTGGTCAAAACTAGACAATCCACAGATAAGTATTAGGCTCCCTCAGTGATCCAATAGAGTATGTATCCCCCTTTGTGTCCCCTGTGCAGTATTAGGCCCCTTCTGTGCCCCTCTGTATTCAGTTAGTCCCTCCTTTGTGCCCCCTGTATAGTATTAGGCTTAAAAATAAAAGACTTATCTCCAGTGGTGCCCTTGCCAAGTCTCTTTAACCTCTGCCAGCAGCGGCTGCTGCAGGGAGAAGATAATTTATGCAGCCAGGCTTGATAGAGCTGGAGGAGATTTAGCAAAGGGTGTGAAATTTAAACTGGTGCAAGCTACCCACAGCAACCAGTTACAGCTCCACTTTCATTTTACCAGAGCTGAAAGCTGAGCTGTGATTGGTTGCTGCGGGCAGTTTGCACCAGTTTAAATTTTACACCCTTTGATAAATCTCCCCCAATGTGTCTTTCCTAAATACAGTGGTGCCTTGGATTACGAGCATAATTTGTTCCAGGACTTGTAATTCAAATCCACTTTTAAACCAAAACAAATTTTCCTGTAAGAAATCAATGAAATTCTGAATAACATGTAAAACTAATGGAACAAACATTTAGAAACAGCTGAATATGTGATCATATAAGTTACTGGACAGCAAGCAGCATGTGGAGTATAATATATAGTAACTGCATAAATCTGAAAATACAGAAGCAGTTTGTAGATACAGGATGGAACTGCAGATCCCCATAATGCAGGAGCGTAGTACAACAGGCTAGAATAGAGAAGCAGGGCTGCTGTCAGAGGTCTGTGTGGTCACATGACAGTGACAGAAAATTCTCTATACAGCAGTGTGTTTAGCTGAGTGCAGGCAGTGGCGTAGCTACCATAGGGGCAGTGTAGGCAGCTGCTATGGGGCCCGTGCAGGAGGGGGCCGTGGGGCGGCGCGGAGAAGGTAAGAGCTGTCCTGCTTAACCCCTTATGTACTGCATGCTGAATGCTACATGCTGCAACTCAAAAAAAGGGTTAATATGCAGAGGACATAGAGATCTCTGCTTCACTGCTCTGATAACCCCTGACCTCTGTTCTCAGCTGCCTGCAAAGCTCCTTGCAGAGGACAGGGATTATTAGTGCACCAGCAGTAAAGCAGATATCTCTTTGTCTTCTGAACATTGTGTCACTTACACACAGCCATACATAAGGGGTTAAGCAAAAGGTAGTTTGCTCCTGCACCTATGTATTTAACCATAAGGGCTCCTAATGGGCCCTTATAGTTAAAAACAGTGGACTGGCAAAGCAAGCATACATTGGCTCTCTGCTCTGCCAGTCACTTACAATTTTTTTCTATGTGGCCCCGTGAATCCTAGCTACGCCCCTGGTTTACTCCATACAAAAAACTACAGATGCAATGTTTCTCTTCTAGCATGCCCCAGCTATAGATGACAGTGCCACCAGTCCTGAGCCCACACCATCCAAACTATATAACTGCACCACACATTTAAGGCCTGCAATGCTGGATCTAAAATTATGGACAGTTTAGGACCTGTGAATGTGCATGGGAAAATGCTCATGGCCATGGAAACCACAAAGAATGACCTGCACTTAAACAGTAAGAGTTGCTGTCATGACTGTACCTGATAAACCCTTGGTTTTGAGCTCTGGCCTTGGCTTTGGCCATTTTTGCTAGTTATTCTCATGTTTGCATTTTACAGGTGTGAACATGGGTGGAATCTGTCCTGGCTTACACATTCTGATTAATGCCCTGCATCTTCTGGAGTGAATTCTACCAGCACCTTAGCAGTTAACTCCTTGCCAGTGATTGACAGCCCTTTCCTCCTGTCTTATGGTGCGTTTACACAGAAAGATTTATCTGACAGATTTTGCAAGCCAAAGCCAGGAACAGACTATACACAGGGAACGGGTCATAAAGGAAAGACTGGGATTTATCCTCTTTTCAAATCCGTTCCTGGCTTTGGCTTAAAAAATCTGTCAGATAAATCTCGCAGTGTAACCGCACCATTAGTTCTTGTTTGTCTGCCCCAATCACCTCTGACACTGGGACATGGCTTCCTTTAAGACTCATTTACTGTCATTTATTGTGCTTGATGCCTGCTGTAGAGTTACCTTTTTGTGGTTATACACGCTTTGTACTCTGTATTAGCGATCTTGACTTATTAGTTTCCTGACTTTGGCTTGTGCCCCTGATTACACGTTTCCGATTTGGCCTGTATTTTGGTTCTCTGTGTTTTTTTTTTTTGTTTTGTTTTTTTTTAACTCTGGTTTGCCTCGTTGACTCTGTTTATTGCCCAGCGACTTTGTACTAGTATATGATTTTCCTGGTTTGACCCTAGCTTGCTACCAACCGCCATTGTGTATTTTAGTTCTTGTCTCGTAATTGTCTCATATTTGTCTTGTGCCCAATTACACCTATTTCAGCCCAGGGAACATGTCCTAGTTGTCCCGTGTCGCTTTGGATACACGGAGACAATTCGGCATGGACAGTGGGCGTAGGAAAGTGTCAGGGCTGCACTTGTCTCTGTGTCTTCTGTGTTGACCAGTCCTGACAGTTACAGTCCAGCTTCATAGACTTCACAAGTGCATGGTCTATGATTGAAGCCAGCACACAGAGTCATGCCTGGTCTACCCACAGTCATGGACTGTGTACTTACAGAGTCACATGTGGCCATGTGCTAGAGGCCTTACAGGTGTATAATCTCCTTACATATATTACCTGATAAAGTCTTTAGACAGTTTCATTGTATGGTCTAAAATGGAGTAACATAAAATCTGTTGCCAACCAGAACTGTGGAGTGCACAGGCCATTAACTGTAATATGGTTAAATATTGACAACAGACAATGAACCAAACTTTTAACCCTTACTATCCCATGAATTCTGATCTGTGGTGATGGAGAACACTTACCTAAGGATACAGTTTCCTGGTAGAAGAGAACCAGACCCATCAGAAAACATATTGATTGTAGAAGGTCCATGTCTTAATTCTGTTGTGGGAAGGCAGAGAAAACTAATGTATAAAATAATTTATATCATTTAACTTCCTGTCCAGGCAAATTTCCATCTCTCATAGTCTCATTATGGGTTTCCTATGTGGTATGGTCACACAGAAAACATCATATATCCTGCTCAGTTTGGTTTTAAAAGATACACCTACAAAATCATATGAGAGCAATTTTTTGTTTCTTTTTTACTGAAATTTTTTGAGTATATAAGAATCCTGCACGTAGCCAGCTAAAAAAACAATGTACAAAGAATACCCACCCCCCTCCATCTTATGGGTCATTAACACATAGAATACAACTATTACATGAAAAACAACAGAGATCCATAAACAATTGAGAAACTCATTGTCCAGTGTCTAGCAGGCAAAGGTGCCCACAGTGCTGCCAACACCTTCCCACAGATACCTTTCAGAATTTCAGAAAGGTGTGATCAATAGGTGGATTTTCTGATCAGTAAGAAATGCACAAAAATATTATTTCTACTTTTTAAAGAATGCAGATGCCTTAATATCTTTTACCCACTTTACCTTAGTTCTGTATACTGTATATCTAGAAAGTATTTTATAGTTTGGCTAAGCTCTGTAAGAGATGGCATGAAGACTTATGCTCCTTAGACCACTACTACACCCACCATTATGCTCCTTAGACCACTACTACGCCCACCATTATGCTCTCAGATCACTACTACACCCACCATTATGCTCCTTAGACCACTACTACACCCACCATTATGCTCCTTAGACCACTACTACACCCACCATTATGCTCCTTAGACCACTACTACACCCACCATTATGCTCCTTAGACCACTACTACATCCACCATTATGCTCCTTAGACCACTACTACACCCACCATTATGCTCCTTAGACCACTACTACATCCACCATTATGCTCCTTAGACCAAACCTACACCCACCATTATGCCCCCAGACCACTACTATGCCAACCATTATGCCCCCAGACCACTACTACACCCATCATTATGCCCCCAGACCACTACTACGCCCACCATTATGCCCCCAGACCACTACTATGCCAACCATTATGCCCCCAGACCACTACTACACCCACCATTATGCCCCCAGACCACTACTACACCCATCATTATGCCCCCAAACCACTACTACACCCACCATTATGCCCCCAGACCACTACTACACCCACCATTATGTTCCCAGACCACTACTACACCCACCATTATGCCCCCAGACCACTACTACACCCACCATTATGCCCCCAGACCACTACTACACCCATCATTATGCCCCCAAACCACTACTACACCCACCATTATGCCCCCAGACCACTACTACACCCACCATTATGTTCCCAGACCACTACTACACCCACCATTATGCCCCCAGACCACTACTACACCCACCATTATGCTCCTTAGACCACTACTACACCCACCATTATCCTCCTTAGACCACTACTACATCCATCATTATGCCCCCAGACCACTACTACACCCACCATTATGCTCCTTAGACCACTACTACACCCACCATTATGCTCCTTAGACCACTACTACACCCACCATTATGCCCCAGACCACTACTACACCCACCATTATGTCCCCAGACCACTACTACACCTACCATTATGCCCCCAGACCACTACTACACCCACCATTATGCCCCTAGACCACTACTACACCTACCATTATGCCCAAGAACACTACTACACCCACCATTATGCTCCTTAGACCACTGCTACACCCACCATTATGCTCCTTAGACCACTACTACACTCGTAATTATGCCCCAGACCACTACTACACCCACCATTATGCCCCCAGACCACTACTACACCCACCATTATGTTCCCAGACCACTACTACACCCACCATTATGCCCCCAGACCACTACTACACCCACCATTATGCTCCTTAGACCACTACTACACCCACCATTATCCTCCTTAGACCACTACTACATCCATCATTATGCCCCCAGACCACTACTACACCCACCATTATGCTCCTTAGACCACTACTACACCCACCATTATGCTCCTTAGACCACTACTACACCCACCATTATGCCCCAGACCACTACTACACCCACCATTATGTCCCCAGACCACTACTACACCTACCATTATGCCCCCAGACCACTACTACACCTACCATTATGCCCCTAGACCACTACTACACCTACCATTATGCCCAAGAACACTACTACACCCACCATTATGCTCCTTAGACCACTGCTACACCCACCATTATGCTCCTTAGACCACTACTACACTCGTAATTATGCCCCAGACCACTACTACACCCACCATTATGTCCCCAGACCACTACGACACCTACCATTATGCCCCCAGACCACTACTACACCCACCATTATGCTCCTTAGACCACTGCTACACCCACCATTATGCTCCTTAGACCACTACTACACTCGCTATTATGCCCCAGACCACTACTACACCCACTATTATGTCCCCAGACCACTACTACACCTACCATTATGCCCCCAGACCACTACTACACCCACCATTATGCCCCCAGACCACTACTACACCCACCATTATGCTCCTTAGACCACTACTACACCCACCATTATGCTCCTTAGACCACTACTACACCCACCATTATGCTCCTTACACCACTACTACACCCACCATTATGCTCCTTTGACCACTAGACCAGAGGGGGCCTTTCTATTACATAGAGGGAACCTTGCTCTAAATACTACAAGGGGCTTAACGTGGGCGCTGTAACAGCGTGGAACAATATAGGTGGTGAGTTTGTATAGAGGTGATGATGGTGCTGGAGCTAATTGCCTATAATGTTTGTCTGGTAGACTCTGCATAGATAATGCATAGACCCCGTAGGTTAGTGGGCCTGTGTGCTTTGAAATGCCAGGGCCGATTTTCAGTCCCAGTACGGCCCTGGTAAAGTACCTCTGGTAGGAATCACTCGAGTAGATAATGAAGGTAGTGATATGTGTTTCCCCCCTCCCCGCCCCTCACTGCCTTCTCTGGCTGCTTTCTCCTCTGCTGAGATGTCAGAGAAGGAGGGGGAGGGGCCCGCTGTTGTGTGAGAAGAAGAACATGGGTCCTGGAGCTTCCCTGCTGAGAGTAAGTTTGTGTGTGTGTGTGTGTGTGTGTGTGTGTGTGTATACATGTGTGCTGATCTGTGTGTGTATACATGTGTTCTGATGTGTATATGTGCTGATGTCTGTGTGTGGTGTTCCACCACGGGTGCTGCTATTAGTTACACTCTTCGTAAAAGCCTGTACTTTTGGATGTAAGTGGTGATGTAGTAGTGTTAAAGTTTTGCCACAAGTTGTAAGTATATGTACTTAGTTATTGCACAGCTGTAGTAAGGGTGGTGAAAAGGTCATTGTTTATTTGTTTGTCACATGGATCTGTAGACCAATGAGAATACTTTCTTCTTCTATCCTATCATTTCTCTCTTTACTTCTCACATATGCACTCTTCACCCATTCACAGGATACCTTACAGGGGCTGTAGATATGAAGTCACATGGGTAGAGGAAGTGTAGTGTCTTTTGTTGCTAGACTCTGTAGAGGAAGGACACAAACCAGAACGCTCTCTATAGCAGTCCAGTTGGGCCCTGGACCTCCACTCAACACTATGCAGTGTTAAATCCTTCACTAGAGAGGACAAGTCAGAGATCATCTCAAACCATGCCTCAAGAAGAGACACAGTGCAGGACAGTATTCATAAAGCAAGTCAAGGAATTGATCCGAATAGAGCAAAGTTGCTAGAAACTAGAAACTCTATCTAGCAGTGCGGGTGTAAGCAGGGAACCCTCAGCATTCCGCTCATCCCAGGTAACAAGGTCTGGGGCTTGTGTCACCCACTAGGGTGGGTCCCCCGACACTGGTAGGGCAGTAGGTGGTGCAAAGACCAAAGAGTCAAAACACGGCCACAAGTATTCTCTCTCTCTTTTCCCAAGTATTCTTCTATTTCTACCTCCGACATCCCGGCAGAGCACAGTACTATGTGGGTTGGGACTCTCACGACATCATTCTCTCTATTCTTCTGATTCTTCTATATACTGTACCTCTCAGCTCGCAAACCAGTCAGCACGACTGTATCACTCTCTATACTCTCATTACAGATCTGTGTCCTAAGCTATCAAGTGTCTTAGCAAGTGAATTGTTCAATACAAAGCTGTATGATCTGCTGCATACAAGTATCTTCAGATTAAAGGTACAAACACACACACCATATACGCAGCAAATATGCAGCAGATCTGCAGCAGATTTCATGGTGCAAATTTGATGCTGTGTTCAGTTATTTAGATCTAATCTGCTGCGTATTTGTTGCGTATTTGCTGCGTATTTGCTTTGTATCGCAGCAGTAAATACACTGCGTATACGGTGTGCGTGTTTATACCCTAAAACAGATTTTATTTATAATAAAGAGACTCTGTGATTCCTCATCAAGCACCAACACAGTACACACACACTCCTTGGGTCATCCTGCCTTTCTGTGGGTGGCAGTGCCAATAGTCTGGGTGGGTCACTATTCCACCGTGACAACAGCTCAAGGGACCCCGCAGCAACCCGTCAGGAAACTGTCCACAGCGGAACAAGGTATAACCGTCCCTTTAAAATAAAAGCAGGTGTGCCACCATACCTGGCGTCAGGGCCGTATTTACCACTAGGCACCCGTGGTCCGGTGCCTAGGGCGGCGCCCAGCAGGGGGGGCGGCACCCGCAGGGAACAATTTTTCTTTTTTTCCCAAAAAAAAAATTTTTTTTACCCCAGCCGCCGTAGGCACCGGCCCACGGGTGCCTGGTCCGCGACCGGGGGGGGGGGGGATGTTGTGCCGCTTCGGTCCGGTGAGCTTCCTGCACACGCTGCCTCTTATCACTGGGCGGAAGCTCACAGCTGCAGCCCTGCGGTTCTTCTCTCCTGCTCGGCAGCGGCGCACGTGACGTCATCGCGCTGAGCAGGTGAAGAGAAGTTCCTGGACCGCGGGGCTGCAGCTGTGAGCTTCCGGCCAGTGATAAGAGGCAGCGTGTGCAGGAAGCTCACCGGACCAAAGCTGCATGGGAAGGGGGGACCTGCCTCTGCTCCCCCGGCCGCTCCCTCTTCCCCCAGCCTCTCCTCCTGTACCCCCCCTCCAGCCTCTCCTCCTGTACCCCCCCTCTAGCCTCTCCTCCTGTACCCCCCTCCAGCCTCTCCTCTTGTACCCCCCTCCAGCCTCTCCTCCTGTACCCCCCCTCCAGCCTCTCCTCCTGTACCCCCTCCAGCCTCTCCTCCTGTACCCCCCTCCAGCCTCTCCTCTTGTACCCCCCCTCCAGCCTCTCCTCTTGTACCCCCCCTCCAGCCTCTCCTCTTGTACCCCCCTCCAGCCTCTCCTCCTGTACCCCCCCTCCAGCCTCTCCTCCTGTACCCCCCCTCCAGCCTCTCCTCCTGTACCCCCCTCCTGTACCCCCTCCAGCCTCTCCTCCTGCACCCCCAGTCTCTCCTCCTGCACCCCCAGCCTCTCCTCCTGCACCCCCTCTAGCCTCTCCTCCTGCACCCCACAGCCTCTCCTCCTGTACCCCCCCTCCAGCCTCTCCTCCTGTACCCCCCCTCCAGCCTCTCCTCCTCTACCCACCCCTCCAGCCTCTCCTCCTGCACCCCTCAGCCTCACCCCCTGCACCCCACAGCCTCTCCCCCAGCCTCTCCTCCTCTACCCCCCTTCAGCCTCTCCTCCTGCACCCCCCTTCCAGCCTCTCCTCCCGTACCCCCCCTCCTGTACCCCCTTCCAGCCTCTTCTCTTGTACCCCCCGCCTCTCCTCCTGCACCCCACAGCCTCTCCTCCTGCACCCCCCAGCCTCTCCCCCAGCCTCTCCTCCTGCACCCCCCAGCCTCTCCTCCTGCAACCCCCAGCCTCTCCTCCTGCACCCCACACCCTCTCCCCCAGCCTCTCCTCCTACACCCCCCAGCCTCTCCTCCTGCACCCCACAGCCTCTCCTCCTGCACCCCACAGCCTCTCTTCCTGCACCCCACAGCCTCTCCCCCAGCCTCTCCTCCTGCACCCCCCAGCCTCTCCTCCTGCAACCCCCAGCCTCTCCTCCTGCACCCCCCAGCCTCTCCTCCTGCACCCCCCAGCCTCTCCACCAGCACCCCCAGCTGCTCCTCCTGCCCCCCATCTTCTCCCCCTGCCCCATCTGCTCCTCCGCCTGTCCCCCATCTTCTCCCCCTGCCACCCCAGCTGCCCAATCTTCTGTAGAAAGAGATTTTCCACAGCTCCTTAGGATAGTGCAAATTCTTTATTGGTACATATACGGTGAAATTAAAAACTGGTTAAAATCATCGGCGTGATTTTAACCAGTTTTTAATTTCACCGTATATGTACCAATAAAGAATTTGCACTATCCTAAGGAGCTGTGGAAAATCTCTTTCTACGTTGGATTTGCCGATACGGGACACGGCCCGCATATATTTCCACGTGCTCCACTCCAAACCCGGAGACTCGTGTACCTGCATGCGCCATTAATTATCTGGGGTGAGCTGATCTACATATATATGCCCAATCTTCTCCCTGCCACCCTAGCTGCCCCCTATCTGCTCCCCCTGCCTGCCACCCCAGCTGCTCCTCCTGCCCCCCATCTACTCCCCCTGCCACCCCAGCTGCTGCCCCCGAGCTGATCCCTCTGCCCCACATTGCTCCCTCTGCCCTCCCCAGCTGCTCCCCCTGCCCCTCTCACCCCAGCTGGTCCCCCTGCCCCCATCTACTACCCCTGCCCCTCTCACCCCAGCTGCTCCCCCTGCCCCCCATCTGCTCCTCCTCCTGTCCCCATCTACTCCCCCTGCCCCCAGCTGCTCCCTCTGCCTCCCCAGATCCTCCCCCTGCCACCCCTAGCTGCTGCCCCTCCCCGTCACCCCAGCTGCTCTCCTTCCCCCTGTCACCCCAGCTTCTCCCCTTCACCCCAGCGGCTTCCCCTGCCACCCCCAGCTGCCTCCCTTCCCCAGTCACCCCCAGCTGCCTGCTTGCAGACTAGTTGTGGTCGGAGAAGTCTTCTTGATTGCTGCGCCAGATGGAGAAGAAAGCAAAAAGTGAGCGACGGCAATCGGAGAAAACGTCACCTGTGAGTCATTAGTAACTGCACTGTAATCACTTCTATAGTGTGCAGAGCCTGTGTACCATTGGGGTCTAAATGGGTCAGTGTATTGTTTGCGGTAGTGTACTGGCACAGCCCTGCGGTCACTACAGTACACTAGCGCAAACTTTTTAACTAGGACCCAACTACAACAGCCGCAGGCACTACAACTCCCAGCATATGCTGAGGGCTGCAGACTGTCAGTAAATGCTGGGAGTTGTAGTGCCTGCAGCTGTTGTAGTTGGGTCCTAGGTGCATTATACACTGGATGCTTTGTAGCATATAAGAATACATAGATCTGTGGGGGCTCAGTGTAGGGAAATGACCCCAGAACATCACTAATAGGGGATAGAACAAATACATCTCCCCCTATCCCCTATTAGTGATGTTCTGGGGTCACTTCCCTGCACTGAGCCCCCACAGATCTATGTATTCTTATATGCCACAAAGCATCCAGTGTATAGGACCCAACTACAACAGCTGCAGGCACTACAACTCCCAGCATGTACTGACAGTCTGCAGCCCTCAGAGTATGCTGGGAGTTGTAGTACAGTGTGGACAGATGTATTGCTAGACCTTCAGGGCTGATGGTTGTCACCCACAGATTGCAGCCACCAGGAGTCTCTGCACACAGTGATTTATTACAGGGTTGTCCTCTCAGAGACTACAACTCCCAGCATACCCTGAGAGCTGTATAAATGTAGGGATTTGTCACAAATACAGATGAATTCAGGAAAGGAGCGGGTCAGCATGTCGTGTCTCACTGGTTCTATATTGGTGGGCCCCAGGTCCCCCAGTCCGACACTGGACAGAAGCGGTCCCCAAACTAAGATGTCCCCGGCCTCCTTCCTTCCTCCATCACATTTGTTTGATGAGAACAGCGGGCATCAAGCAGAGCGGCACCCAAGTGCCAGGGTATATAACATGCATGTACAGTAATGGGGGGGGGGGCCTAGGGCAGCATAAACTCTAAATACAGGCCTGCCTGGCGTCACGACATAACATCACTGGGCCCGGCTATATCTCGGCCAACCACCATAGAACTGGCGTCACACTTCACCATCTAGCAAGTGACCGGCCGTACCTCCACACCGGGGGGTCACCACATGTGTATACATGTATGCTGATGTCTGTGTGTATGCATGTGTGCTGATATCTGTGTGTATACATGTGTGCTGATCCGTGTGTGTACATGTGGCCTGATGGCTGTTTGTATACATGTGTGCTAATGTCTATGTATACATGTGTGCTGATTTTCGTTTGTGAGATCAATTCTAGAGAGTTAGCAATCAGACACTTCAGCTGTATGGGGCCCCGAAATTTCTGATGGTGGTCCAGCTGGTGAATATAATCTTGTAGGAGTTTTTGTATATACACCAATACACGAATGTTTTGTGTATTTCTATATGATCTTACTAGCATAATATGTTTTTTTCTATGTATTGTATGTATTTAACCTAAGTGTAATTTTAACTTATGTCACTAACTTATGAAGGCAGTGGTCGCTGTTGTCTATGTGTGTTTGTACAGAAAACCATGACAAAAGATCCAGTGGGGTCTGAAACGCGTCAGTGTTGTATGAATATTTAATAAAGCATTGAAAATTTACCAGAGCTGGAGAGAATATTTCTTCATTGTGAATTACTCCGTAGTCCAGGGCTGTTTCTCACATGCTCAACTTTAAAGGAAACCCTTGATAAAGCTAAGCAAAACATGCTTAGGGTGAGTGGGTGAGAGGGACTTGGCTGAATACACGCATCCACCTGGGTTAGTATACATGTAATATGATTGGGTGACTTCACCTGTTGTGTGGTACCTATCCAGTACCCTTGACACTTTATAGGTTTTTGCCTGTTTGAAGAAAAAACTATATTTCTCTTGCCATCCTATGTCTTTCTTCCTGCATTTGTATTTGTTCGCCATCTAGTGGAGGCTGCCTGCATTACAACATCCATACTTTTTCCTATGAGCATTCTCTATGTATGTGCAATATATTATTCCATAAAGTATATATGTATGTCCCCTCACCAATTTCTTTATTGTATGGTTCTGTTTCATCTTTTTTCATTGTTTGAATGAATTTTATTAAGTATTAATTATTTAAATAAAGATTACAATAATATTTATTTTTGATTGTCCTGCATACTTTGTATCCCTTTGTGGATCCTTTTTTGTTTGATTTGTATCTTGTATGCGTTATAAGGACTGTATATTTTGGGCATTTTTGTTTTTGGTCTACTGATCTCTGACTTGTCATAAGTGAGAAGTCAGACGTTCTGTCTCACTTGTTTACTGCAAACAGAGATGAGTTTTGAAACATTGTATTTGTTTCAGTTTTACAAATAGGTGACATATTGCTGACTTGGAGTAGAAGAACTAAAGTTGCTAACTGAATGTAGGACATAGTTAGAAGTCAGAATGAAGAATCATTTTTACACAAGTCTGACCCCTGACACTGTACTGGTAAAAGAACCTCGACAATTGTGACCAGACCTTAGGAGCTATACCCTCCATTTTGGCACCCCCCAATGTTATTGAAAACCCTTAGCACTGATGACCAACCAAATGATCAAACACTCAAAAGAGTCTGCAATTCTTTACTGGAGGAAAATATAGTAAAATGCTAAATTTACAGCAAAAGAAATGATGAAAATAATAAACTACGTCCTCAATGATCTGATCATACAATACAATGTAAGGCCAAGTTCACACTATGTATGACAGCGGCCATTCTTTGACACGGGTGTGTCACAGAACGGCTGCTGTCAGTGAAGTTCATCTGGGCCGGTACTGGAGTTCAGGTACATACGGGTGCACCTGCATTCTAATTCACCATGGCTGACAATATAAAGTGCTGCTCTGTCAGTCTTGTGCAGCCAATATTCAATGAATAGCAGTCACACAAAACTGACATATCAGTTTTTTTGTGTGGCTGAAAGGAATCCCAGCTGGCGTGTATATACTCAATGGAATTCCATTGAAATCAGTGCCATGTATTTTTTCATTTATTAACGGCTGGTATTGCAATCTATTATTAACCCCTTCACCCTGCCATGACGTTCCCCATGACGGTGCCGCTCCCGGCTGCTGTACTCTGCTCCGCACTTCCCTGGTGTCTAGTGGGACAGAGCTCCCCAGATCGCATTGCGGGGGGGAGATTCGTTCTTGCGGCCGGGCCTCAGCGTCGCACTGACGCTGATCCCGGCTCGGCAATACATTGCTCTGATCTGCAGCAGGCCAGAGCAATATATCACCGATCTGACTGATCATTGCTATGTATATACAATCTATGAGATATCAGTGCTGTGTATATAGAAGTCCCCCAGGGGGACTTCTAGTTAAAGTAAAAGATAAAGTAAAAATCTTTTTATATTAATAAATCCCCTCCCCTAATAAAAGTCCAAATCACCCCCTTTTCCCATTTTATAAATATAAATAAATAAACATATTTGGTATCGCTGCGTGCATAATCGCCCGAACTATTAAATCATCACATTCCTGATCTCAGCATCTAAGCATCAAAAAGTTCCAAAGTGCAAAACTGTGCATTTTTGGTTGCATCAAATCCAGAAAAAATGTAATAAAAAGCGATCAAATGTCACAATTATGCAAACAAGGGACCGAAAGTACAGATCATGGCGCAAAAAATGACGCCTCACAGAACCCCATATACCAAAAATTAAAAGTGTCATAAGGATGGGAATAGAGTAATTTTAAACACATTTAGTTTTTTTTAAGAAGGTTTTCATTTTTAAAAGTCATCAAATACAATAAAAGTCATACAAGTTACATATCATTGTAATCGTACTGATGTGAGAAACATAGATGACATGTCAGTTTTACCATAGGGAGAATGGCTTAAACACGAAACTCTCTGAAGTGAAAACAAATTCCTTTTTTTCCCCAATTTGACAGCACAATTTTTTTGTCCGGTTTCGCTGCATATTTTATGGGAAAATAAATCCTTTCATTGCAAAGTACAATTGCTGTCACAAAAAATAAGGGCTCATGTGGGTCTCTAGGTGAAAAAATGCAACTGCTATGGCCTTTTAAACATAAAGTGGAAAAAGCAAAAGTGCAATAATGAAAATTGGCTTTGACCTTAAAGCGTAACTGTCATTTTTTTTTATTGCAGAAATCAGTAGTATAAGCGATTTTAAGAAACTCTGTAATAGGTTTTATTAGCCAAAAAAGCCTCCTTCTGTACTCAAGAAGCAATCTCCCAGCCCCCCCCCCCCCCCTGACTTCTTATCTGTGCATTATCAGGCAAACACGTCTTCATTACAGAGAAGCCAGTAAAGACGGGCTCTGCTCTCTCCATTGTAAGCCTATGAAGGAGGGAGGGGCCGAGGGAGAGGAGTGAGCAGGAAGAGGTGACATGAAGGTCAGCTGTTTGTAGACTCTCTGGGCACCTAAAACGCTGGATTCTGGGGTCAGAAAGGTCAGTGCTTATCTATGAACTTACTGAGAGAAGATTGCAGGGTGTTGTGCTTTGCAAGACTGCTCCGTGCTCAGTCACTCCTAACAGCCCCTCCCCTCTCCATAGCCACATAATGGAGACAGAAATCCTGCTTCTTCTGAAGTGAGGGGGGAGGCTGGGAGATTGCTTTTTCACTACAGAAGGAAACTCTTTTGGTTTATAAAACCTATTACATAGTTTCTTAACCCCTTAAGGACAGAGCCTGAAATGGCCTTAAGGACAGAGACAAATTTTATGAATATGACCAGTGTCACTTTATTCATTAATAACTTCGGGATGCTTTTACCTATCCGGACGATTCTGAGATTGTTTTCTCGTGACATATTGTACTTTACATTTCTGGTAAAATGGAGTCGATACTCATAACGAATCTTTATGAAAAACACCAAAATAACGTGAAAAATTGTGAAAAAATGCATTTTTCAAACTTTGAAACCTTTCTGCTTATACAGAAAATGGTTATGTCACATAATATATATATTGATCAGCATTAGCAACATGTCTACTTTATGTTGGCGGCATTTATTAAACTATATTTCATTTTTTTTAGACAATAGGAAGCTTAAAACATTAGCAGCAATTTTCCAAATTTTCTGTAAAATTTCAAAATCAGATATTTTTAGGGACCTGTTCAGGTTCAAAGTGTATTTGAGGGGACTGTATGTTAGAAAGCCCCACAAATCACCCCATTTCAGAAACTGCACCCCCCAAACTCTGCAAAAGCACATCCAGAAAGTTTAACCCTTTAGGGAAGTCACAGAAATTAATGCGAAGTGTGTAAGAAATTTGAAAATTTTTATTTTCTGTGCAGAGATTTTATTGTAATCCAATATCTTTCATAATGATAAACCTATTACCAGAGAAATGCACCCCAATATTGATTACCCCGTTTCTGCAGTTTATAGAAATACCCCATATGTGGCCCTATTGCGCTATTTGACGCAACCACAAGCCTCAGATACAAAGGAGGGCCTAGTGAATTTCAATGGCTCCGTTATATTTGATCATTTCTGACTGTACCACTTCAGGTTGGCAGAGGCTCTGGGGTGCCAAAACCTAAAAAAACACCCCTAAATGGACACCACTTAGAAAACTGCACCCCTCAAGGAATGTAACAAGGGGTGGGGTGAGCATTTGGACCACACAGGTGCTTCACAGATTTTCAGAACAATGTGGTGTAAAAAAGGAAAAATTCTATTTTTTACACTAAAATGTTGTTCTAGCCTTCATTTTTCATTTTTACAAGGGGATAAAAGAAAAAAAAAACACCAAACATGTAGCGCAGTTTCTCCCGAGTACGGAAATACCCCACATGTGGACATAAAGTGCCAAGCGGGCGCAGGACGAGCCTCCAAAGGGAAGGAGCGCCGATTGGCCTTTGCAAGCTGGATTTTACTCGAATGGATTTCAAGGGCCACGTCGCATTCACAGAGCCCTTGTGCTGCCAAAACACTGGAAACCCCCCACAAGTGACCCCATTCTGGAAACTACACCCCTCAAGGAATCTAACAAAGGGTTCAGTGAGCATATGGACCCCACTGGTGACGGGCACAAATGTGGAACAATGTGACGTGAAAGGGAAAAATTTCATTTTTTCACTTTCACGGCACAAATGTGGCCGTCATCAAGGGGTCCATATCCTCACTGCACCCCTTGTTAGATCCCTTGAGGGGTGTAGTTTCCAGAATGGGGTCACTTTTGGGGGGTTTCCAGTGTTTTGCCAGCACGAGGGCTCTGTAAATGCGACATGGCGTTCATCATCCATTCTGGCCAAATCCAGCCTTCAAAATCCAAATGGCGCTCCTTCCCTTCGGAGGCTTGCCCTGCACCCACATGGCACTTTATGTCCACATGTGGGGTATTTACGGACTCAGGGGGAATTGCTCTACACATTTTGTGTGTTTTTTTCTCTTTTAACCCCTTGTGAAAATGAAAAATTTAAGGCTATACCAACATTATAGTGTAAAAAATTTAATATTTCATTTTCACGCCATATTGTTCCACATTTGTGCCCGTCACCAGTGGGGTCCATATGCTCACTACACCCTTTGTTACATTCCCTGAGGGGTGTAGTTTCCATAATGAGGTCACTTGTGGGGGGGTTCAACTGTATTGGCAACACAGGGGCCTTTTAAATGCAACATGGCCCCTCGAAATCCATTCCAGCCTCAAAAAGCCAAATGGCGCTCCTTCCCTTTGGAGGCTTACCCTGCACCCGCATGGCGCTTTATGTCCAAATGTCGGGTATTTCCATACTCAGGGGAAATTGCTCTACACATTTAGTGTTTTTTTTTATCTTTTAACCCCTTGTGAAAATGAAAAAATCAAGACAAGATGAATGATTTAGTGTAAAAATTTAAAAATTTTTACACTAAATGTTGGTCTAGCCTTGATATTTTCCTTTTCCACAAGGGGTTAAAAAAGAAAGTGAACACAAAACGTGTAGGGTAATTTCCCCTGAATACGAAAATACCCCACATGTGGATATAATGTGCCATATGGGCACAGGGCAAGCGACCAAAAGGACAGCGCGCCATTTAGAGGCTGGAATGGAGGATGGAGGCCATGTCGCAATTACAAAGCTCCTGTGCTGCCAGGACAGTAGAAACCCCCCACAAATGATCCCATTCTGGAAACTACACCCCATAAGGAAACCAACAAGGGGTACAGTGAGCATATGGACCCCACTGGTGACGGGCACATAAGTGGAACATGTGCCATGAAAATAAAAAATACAATTTTTTCATTTTCACGGCCCAAATGTGGCCGTCACCAGGGGTGTAGTTTCCAGAATGGGGTCACTTGTGGGGGGTTTCTACTGTCCTGGCCGCACAGAGGCTTTGTAATTGCATCATGGCATCCTCTAATGGGAATGGCGGCCATACCTATTTAGCTGGGGAAAAGGGACCATTCTAATTTATTTGGGGCTATTAGGCCAATTATTAGTTTATAAGGTTGAAAATGACAGGTGTCCATCAAATTCAACCTGTGTTGATCCAGAGGAAGGCAAAAAACCCTCGTGAGGCAGACGACAGTAGCCTCATCACAGGGGAAAAATTCCTTCCCGACTCCATAATGGCGATCAGACTAATCCCTGGATCAACGTGACCCCTGAAATAGGAATAAGGGACAGAATTTAGATAATGTAGAACCCCAATGACGTGTGGTACGCCTTGAAGCGATCCAATATGCAGAGGCCGGGGTGATCAGGACAGGCGTCACACTGGAAAATGGTGTCCTTCCTGATCCCCCTGTTACGCCACACTCTGCACTTCTTCTGGGGTCTCCCTTTCTCCAGTGTGGGGGACGTCACCTGGAAAATGGGGTCCTTCATATCCAGAAGCGCTGGGTCCGCTCCATGGCTGCTAAATATTAGGGCTTTATTACTACTTCTGATATTTACGGATCGTGCCGCAAGCTACAGTAGCTCAGGCAGTGAGGGGCGCTGGTATAAAAGTTACAGGTGGTAACCTTTAGCAGTGGGAAGATCAGTTCCCGAACGATCTTCCCACTAACTCGGAGGATCAGCATATAGCAGCGATCGTTGGCACGGGAGGGGTTAATCACCCCCCGTGCCGACGAGCAGAGATGGCCTGCTATACATTATAGCAGGCCATCTTCCCGGACCGCTGTGTGTGAACACACAGCGATCGGGGAAACATCGGGCGTACGTATACACCCGTTTGCGTTAAAGGCCACCCTGCGGGGGCGTATACGTACGCCCGATGTCGTTAAGGGGTTAAAATCACTTGAACTGTTGATATTTAATGTTTTCAAAAAAATGACCCTGAAATGACAGTTACGCTTTAAGGAGTTAATTGAAAAAATATGTTGTATGAACATAACCTAATTCTGTATTTCTATTCCGCGGTCTTCATGTATTTGATCTCCAGGAATATTCACTTCTCCTAAAAAATAGAAATATATCAATCAATTAATCAATGTAATAATGATAAAGTGTTATAATAGAGGTAGTTTTTTTTCTTGCAATAATTTAATGGGAATCTGTTGAATCGTTTCACATGACAAAGTTTCAGCTAGAGGTCAAATGCACACAGTATATATATTTGCGCCAATGAAAAATTCCTCACAGTAAAGTTGACAGGAAGAGGCTCATAAGGTTGACCCACATGCCCCATGACTACATTAAAACGTAGTTCCAGGTACTTTTACAGATATAATGCTGGTCTGCTGTGTGGTGTCAGGCCTTTCTGCAAGAAGCAATATGGTCATTGTAGCAGCAGCCACTTTCTGCGAATTTTTTACCACCCTTTTTCCTATACAGCACTGTGGTGGGTGCTAACTGTGAGAGTAGTAGGACCCGCTCTCTACTACACTTGTGAGTAGGTGGCACCATCTAAACAGTTGTGTCAAGTGCCCCTCTTTCCTGTAATTCTGCACAAGCTCTGGAGATCTAAAGGGCAGCTCACATGCAGTACAGTCCCCTCCCCCCAGTGTTCTAGGCTGCTGTTCTGTGCCGACAGATCCCCCCATCCTGTTCACATATGCGTATATATATATACACTACTGTTCAAAAGTTTGGGGTCACCCAAACAATTTTGTGTTTTCCATGAAAAGTCACACTTATCCACCACCATACATTGTGAAATGAATAGAAAATAGAGTCAAGACATTGACAAGGTTAGAAATAATGATTTGTATTTGAAATAACATTGTTTTTACATCACACTTTGCTTTCGTCAAAGAATCCACCTTTTGCAGCAATTCCAGCATTGCACACCTTTGGCATTCTAGCTATTAATCTGTTGAGGTAAGCTGGAGAAATTGCACCCCACACTTCTAGAAGCAGCTCCCACAAGTTGGATTGGTTGGATAGGCACTTCTGGCGTACCATACGGTCAAGCTGCTCCCACAACAGCTCAATGGGGTTCAGATCTGGTGACTGCGCTGGCCACTCCATTACCTATGATAGAATACCAGCTGCTTGCTTCTGCTGTAAATAGTTCTTGCACAATTTGGAGGTGTGTTTAGGGTCATTGTCCTGTTGTAGGATGAAATTGGCTCCAATCAAGCGCTGTCCACTGGGTACGGCATGGCGTTGCAAAATTGAGTGATAGCCTTCCTTATTCAGAATCCCTTTTACCCTGTACAAATCTCCCACCTTACCAGCACCAAAGCAACCCCACACCATCACATTACCTCCACCATGCTTAACAGATGGCGTCAGGCATTCTTTCAGCATCTCTTCATTTATTCTGCGTCTCACAAACCTTCTTCTTTGTCATCCAAACACCTCAAACTTGGATTCATCCGTCCACAACACTTTTTTCCAGTCTTCCTCTGTCCAATGTCTGTGTTCTTTTGCCCATCTTAATCTTTTTCTTTTATTGGCCAGTCTCAGATATGGCTTTTTCTTTGCCACTCTGCCCTGAAGCCCAAAATCCAGCAGCCGCCTCTTCACTGTAGATGTTGACACTGGTGTTTTGCGGGTACTATTTAATGAAGATGCCAGTTGGGGACCTGTGAGGCGTCTGTTTCTCAAACTAGAGACTCTAATGTGCTTATCTTCTTGCTTAGTTGTGCAACGCGGCCTCCCACTTCTTTTTCTACTCTGGTTAGAGCCTGTTTGTGCTGTCCTCTGAAGGGAGTAGTACACACCGTTGTAGGAAATCTTCAATTTCTTAGCAATTTCTCGCATGGAATAGCCTTCATTTCTAAGAACAAGAATAGACTGTCGAGTTTCAGATGAAAGTTCTCTTTTTCTGGCTTTTTTGAGCATTTAATTGACCCCACAAATGTGATGCTCCAGAAACACAATCTGCTCAAAGGAAGGTCAGTTTTGTAGCTTCTATAACGAGCTAGACGGTTTTCAGATGTGTGAACATGATTGCACAAGGGTTTTCTAATCATCAATTAGCCTTCTGAGCCAATGAGCAAACACATTGTACCATTAGAACACTGGAGTGATAGTTGCTAGAAATGGGCCTCTATACACCTATGTAGATATTGCACCAAAAAACAGACATTTGCAGCTAGAATAGTCATTTACCACATTAGCAATGTATAGAGTGTATTTGTTTAAAGTTAGGACTAGTTTAAAGTTATCTTCATTGAAAAGTACAGTGCTTTTCCTTCAAAAATAAGGACATTTTAATGTGACCCCAAACTTTTGAATGGTAGTGTATATATATATATATATATATATATATATATATATATATATATATATATATATATAGTATAAATATATTGTAATGGGATGTGCCATCGCTGTATTACCAGTCTTGAGGTGAAGGAGAAGTCCGGCCATGAGTACAGTGGAGATTACTGTGATGATTATTCTCACAATGTTATCATATCTCAATCTATAGCCTGAAAGGAAACAAAAGAAAAATGATACAGAGATTCCACAGGACACCTGCATACACTATCTGGCGTAACATTGGCGATCATCAAGATGATCTTTGCCGCTGCTGAATTCGGATGCGGACGCATCTGTGCGGGCCCACATCTGAATTCCCCCCTGCTCACAATGGAGCTCCATTGTGTGAACTGACAGGGTTTTCTGCAGCCGCTTTTCATTAAATAGCGACTGCAGAAAACTGGCATGTCAGTTTCTTGCAACTCAGCTAGGGATCCCGTCCGGAGTGTATACTATGGGGGAGATTTATGAAAGGGTGTAAATATACACCTGGTGTAAACTGCTCACAGCAACCAATCACAGCTCCTCTTTTATTCTACCAGAGCTAAAAGCTGAGCTGAGTTTACACCAGATGTATATTTACACCCTTTCATAAATCTCCCCCTATGTGTATACACTCCGACCAGGATTCCCTCAGCCTGAAGCACTACGCAAGTACCGTAGCAATCACGGCCGTGATCAACAACGGCTGTGATCTCTACGGTACTTACGTAGTGTGAACATAGCCTCATAGGGGACTTATTGTGTATAGTAGCAATAGAGTGAACTTACTAAGTGGCCCTAAGGATTCTCTTTTCTTTTCTTTCCCTGTTATCTTGTAGTATATAGATGTTAAACAGATTACACCTATGCTACAGTACTAGTACTGTTACCATTACCATGATGTAAAAGAGGTACAGTACACAGCTCTACACACTATGTACTCTATGATAATGAAGCTGGGGCTTACTGTTATCTCATAAAATACCTTTAATCCCCTTATTATTACCTCAGTAACTACTGCCAAAGGGTTACTGGGAGGAGCTGAGTACTGGCAGGCATGGACTGTGAAAAATGTTGGTCTGTGCCTGGGGTGGTAACAGGCTGGCATTTTTGGACTGGGGAGGGGCCAATATAAAGAACTGTTCCCACCTTTTTATTGTCAGGGTATTACTACTTAGTCTGACTGATTGTGGAAAATAGGGGGCAATCTTACGTTGCTGTTTTTTTAAATTAATTAATTAATAAAATATTATTAAGACTCAAGATGCACAAATATATTTACCTCGCAGTATAATGGCTTCTTTCCATGGATTTTCTAATGTTGGATGAGACACAACACAAGTCAGTGAGGTCTCACTCATTCCCTTTCTCCTGAGTGTGCTGATCACTGACCACGTCTGGTCCGGCTCCTCCACTACTGTGGTGTTTATATTATCTAAATGTGGGATCCAGGAGATCTCTGCAGGAGGATTCCCACCAATGGCGCCACACTCTGGAGATCCATCGCTGGTTTCTGTTAGATATGTAGACGGCTGAACTGAAAATAAAGGAATATGAACAGTGACGGGTTAAATATTTAATGCTTGTATTTTTTTATTTGTATAGCCGCACAGATTCCGCAGCACTTTTACATAGTTTCACCAATTATGGCTCCCTGTCCTAGGGCTCACAATCTAAATCCACCTATCTGTATGTTTTGGGAGGAAACCAGAGTACCCGCAGGAAACCCACACAAACACGGAGAGAACATACAAACTCTTTGCAGATGTTGCCCTTGGTGGGATTTGAACCTAGGACCCCAGCGCTGCAAGGCTACAGTGCTAACCACTGAGCCACCGTGCTGCCCAATATTTACAAAATTGGTTGTCATGGTAAATCTGCTATTACAGTCTGCCATATAGCAGAACATCAACATATGTACATAATACAACAGCGGTATGGAGAACACAATAATTACAAAAATATCCCAGTTTTCATCTCCCTCACACACTGATTTCTTGTTGGATTTACAGTACATAGTAATATCCCACCAGTACAAGTCTCAAATGATGCAATGACACAATAGCTTCTCTGCTTTTAGCCTTTGGACAGTTTTTATGTGTACCTGGAAAATAAAAAGTATCTGCTTATAAGAAGCTGGTATCCGCTATTTGTGTGCACCAAGACTACCCGGATGATCCAAAACCAGAGATTTCTATTTGCACATTTGGGCTATCATATCATGACAGTTGCTGATTGCCAGGATCAATAATCTGGCTGCATTCATCTCAGTCTGCCTTCCATAGAGTTGTGCCTATATCATTGACCAACTCCACCAGGTCCTTTGGTATCCAGATTTTATACACTGGCCTACTACACTATAAAGCTCCCCTGTTTTTTTCTGTTGTGTGTTTGTTTTTTGTATCTAATTATAGCCTTCTGGGGTATAGTGTTGGTGGTAGTATACGTTTCTGGGGTGCAGTATTGGTGGCATTATACCATTCTGATGTACGGTACTGGTGGCACTATAACTTTCCGGGGTGCAGTATCTGTGACACTATAACTTTCTGGGGTGCAGTATCTGTGACACTATAACTTTGATTAATTTGAGCTCAAAATTGCTGTTCCATATGTCTTAAATAAAACACCTTTGAGGAGGTATAAACTGTAGTACATTTGGTGTGTGTGAGTGTGTGTGTGTGTGTGTGGGGGGGGGGGGGGGGGGGGGGGGGGGGGCTGCCTTCTGTGTGGCATGCATCAACCCCACCTGGCAAACATGGCATAGATTGGAAGTAAAAAAAAATTGTGGAAATGAGAAATAAACCTGTGTCGAGGTGGACCATGATACATTCTCCACAAAAATGCTTGATTCATAGTTCATACTCACCTAATACTTGTAGTACAACGTATCTGATGACTGTGTCTGTCTGATATACCACTTCACATGTGTAATTTCCTCCATCAGATACCTCAGTATTAGTGATACTCATTGATAGATTGTCAATTCTCATCCTTGTGCTGCAGGAGCTGTATGATGTCTTTGTATTGTCTTCCTCTATTCTATATGCTTTTATACAGGAGGAATTATATAGATGAAGCTTCCATGTAACTATTAGTAATGTGTCTCCAGGATCAGCATCACACTGCAGAACAACAGGCTGGCCTGTTCTCACCTTCACCACATCTAATTGGAAGAAAATAATATTGTTAACTTGAAACAATGGTCAGTCCTTATGTTATATGGCATATACAGTGAATGGAGAGAATAGCGTTCATGGTAAAGTATGAAAGAATAACGTAATTTTTTAGAGAATCCAAACATCATCAAGTTGTAAGAATTCTTAACTTCTTAGCAGTAATCATTATGGTATGTCACTTACTTATACTGTATATATTGGTAGCACTGTGGGCCCGTTCTCTTTATTTCTGCAGCTCCTTCCCCCTATGCAGTCAGGCAGCTATGCCGTCCATACATAACTGCTTACAAATTACTAGTCAGAATAGGATTACAAATTGATGACAATGCGTGATAATTTAATAAACTTTCTAGAAGAGAGATTGACATCTTTACCTTCCTCTCTTCCTCCATCATTTGCCTGTATTTCTATCCGTAGTGATAGAGGACACTTACCTGAGTACACTGCTCCCTGGTAGAAGAGAACAAGACTCATCAGAAGACATGCTGATCGCAGAGAGTCCATGTCTTGGTTCTGCTGTCAGACTAAAGAGGAAAACAAGAAATAAAACTATTTGTGAGACTAAACTTCCTGTTTGTTATCTGTCACAGGCTCTATATGATTTTACTACATAGTATGGTCACACATAACACATATCACATCCTGCTCTCAGTTCCTAGGGTCTAGTTATAAGAAACATTGATGTAAAGTATTTTCAGTAACTTTTTGACATTTTCAGACAAAACTTTAAAGGGAAATTGCCAGCATGTACATGTATCCGTGTTGCCTGTATATAGGTACCTTTACCATTGTTCTGTGATCCCACGTGTTCCAAACAAATATGTGGTGCACTATGTTTGACCGGTCACTTGCTAGATGGTACAGTGTGACGCCACTACTGTGGTGGTTGGTCGGAGTGTAGCTCAGCTGGATGGTAGGTTGTGGTGATGCTAGAGCCGATTGGGCACACAGGTATGGAGGCACACAGGGGTGATTCTAGCCTCTCTGCTGCCCGAGGCGAACTATAGAATGACGCCCCCCCCCCGTCAATCCGCCCACATTATAATCCACTACTGCCCCCCCCCCCACACTGCTGTCCCCAATAAACATAATGTTTGGTCCCTTGCTGCACAGAGGATGTCAGGAGAGGAGGAGGCTGACTTTATAGGAGAGGTCCCAGCAGCACAGAGGATGTCACGAGAGGAGGGGGCTAATCCTATAGGAGAGGTCCCAGCAGCACAGAGGATGTCAGGAGATGAGGGTGCTAATCCTATAGGAGAGGTCCCAGCAGCACAGAGGATGTCAGGAGAGGAGGGTGCTAATCCTATAGGAGAAGTCCCAGCAGCACAGAGGATGTCAGGAGAGGAGGGTGCTGATCTTTTAGGAGATGGTCCCCCTCTTCCCCCCTTATAGATGGTCCCCCTCTTCCCCCCTTATAGATGGTCCCCCTCTTCCCCCCCTTATAGATGGTCCCCTCTCCCTTATAGATGGTCCCCCTCTCCCCCCCTTATAGATGGTCCCCCTCTCCCCCCTCCCTTATAGATGGTCCCCCTCTCCCCCCTCCCTTATAGATGGTCCCCCTCTTTCCCCTCCCTTATAGATGGTCCCCCTCTTCCTTCCTTATAGATGGTCCCCCTCTCCCCCCCCCCTTATAGTTGGTCCCCCTCTTCCCTCTCTCCCCCCCTTATAGATGGTCCCCCTCCCCCCCCCCCTTATAGATGGTCCCCCTCTTCCCCCCCCCTTATAGATGGTCCCCCTCTTCCCTCTCTCCCCCTCCCTTATAGATGGTCCCCTCTCCCTTATAGATGGTCCCCCTCCCCCCCTTATACATGGTCCCCCCTCTCCCCCCTCCCTTATAGATGCCCCCTTATAGATGGTCCCCCTCTTTCCCCCTCCCTTATAGATGGTCCCCCTCTCCCCCTTATACATGGTCCCCCTCTTCCCCCCCTTATAGACGGTCCCCCTCCCGCCCCTCCCTTATAGATGGTCCCCCCCTTATAGATGGTCCCCCTCTTTCCCCCCTCCCTTATAGATGGCCCCCCCCTTATAGATGGTCCCCCTCTTTCCCCCCTCCCTTATAGATGGCCCCCCCCCTATAGATGGTCCCCCTCTTCCCTCTCCCCCTCCCTTATAGATGGTCCCCCCCCCTTATAGATCGTCCCCCTCTTTCCCCCCTCCCTTATAGATCGTCCCCCTCTTTCCCCCCTCCCTTATAGATGGCCCCCTTCCCCCCCCTACCTTATAGATGGTCCCCCTCTCCCCCCCCCCTGCACAGCAGATAAAACAAAAACAAAAAACAGCACACAACTCACCTGCCCTCCGTTCCCCCCGTCGAGCCTCTCTGGTCTGGTCCCGGCTGATGTGCGGCTGCCCGGGGTGTCCCGTCCTGTCCCCGGCAGCGCGCGCATCACAGAGCTCCCCGTGCGCCTGTGCCTGTGACTTCCGGCACACGGGGAGCTCTCTGATGCGCGCGCTGCCGGGGACAGGACGGGACACCCCAGGCAGCCGCACATCAGCCGGGGGACTAAGGCTGCATTCCCACGTTCCGTGATCCTGACGGATCACGGACGTGGAATGCATGTACTGGAGCCCCCCCGCCCCCGGGAAGTATCTGTAATGAGATGCTGTGAGCGGGGGAGACTGTATTCATAAGCGCCGCGCTGTAGTATCAGCACCGCGCGGCTGATTTAGTACAGCGCGGCGCTTATGAATACAGTCTCCCCCGCTCACAGCATCTCATTACAGATACTGCCCGGGGGCGGGGGGGCTCCAGTACATGGTACAGTCAGGGCCGTTTTAATACATTGGTGGGCCCAGTGCACAGCCCTCAAGAGTGGGCCCCCCCCCCTTACCTTTCTGCACATTGTATAATGTACTGAATTTGCCCCCACACTGTATCAAGAGCCCCAATACATACAGTAGTTACCTTATAACACTATTTCCACCATTCAGTGATTACATATTACATAAAAACTGCACTAAACAAAACAGAAAGATATCACCATTGATACCATTACATAATACCGCCACACCATGACCCCTATCAGTACAAGCCTATAACAGAGTGAAGTTACATCCAGTGACTCACCGGAGGAGTCTTCTCCGATCAGAGTCTGTCACCTTTTCTTTTTCTCTCCATCCAGCGTGGGCCACCTTGAAGTCTTCTCCTGGCTGTGAATCTTCTCTCCAGAATCTGCCAGACAAATATTTTAGGCTCCAACACATACAGTAGTTAGGTCCCTTGTACCCCTATACAGTAGTTACACCCCTCTGTACTCCTACATAGTTACACCCCTCTGTGCCTCCATAGTTTTAAGGTGTCCCTGTAGTATATAGACCCTCATGTGCTCCTCCAGTTATATACAGCCCTCCTGTGCGCTCCCCCATTAGTATATAGCCCCCCTGTGCACTCTCCCCAGTAGTATATAGCCCCCTGTGCTCACCCACAATAGTATATAGCCCCCCTGTGCTCTCCCCCAATAGTATATAGCCCCCCTATGCTCTCCCACAATAGTATATAGCCCCCCTGTGCTCTCCCACAATAGTATATAGCCCCCCTGTGCTCTCCCACAATAGTATATAGCCCCCTGTGCTCTCCCCCAATAGTATATAGCCCCCCTGTGCTCTCCCACAATAGTATATAGCCCCCCTGTGCTCTCCCCCAATAGTATATAGCCCCCCTGTGCTCCCCCTCAATAGTATATAGCCCCCCTGTGCTCTCCATAATATATAGCCCCCTGTGCTCTCCCCCATAGTATATAGACCCCTGTGCTCCCCAATAGTATATAGCTCCCCTGTGCTCCCCAATAGTATATAGCCCCTGTGCTCCCCAATAGTATATAGCTAACCTGTGCTCCCCAATAGTATATAACCCCTGTGCTCCCCCATAGTATATAGCCCCCTGTGCTCCCCCATAGTATATAGCCCCCTGTGCTCCACAGTAGTATATAGCCCCCTGTGCTCCCCATAGTATATAGCTCCCCTGTGCTCCCCCATAGTATATAGCTCCCCTGTGCTCCCCCATAGTATATAGCCCCCTGTGCTCCCCCAAAGTATATAGCTCCCCTGTGCTCCCCCATAGTATATAGCTCCCCTGTGCTCCCCAATAGTATATAGCCCTCTGTGCTTCCCAATAGTATATAGCTCCCCTGTGCTCCCCAATAGTATATAGCTCCCCTGTGCTCCCCCATAGTGTATAGCCCCCTGTGCTCCCCCATAGTATATAGCTCCCCTGTGCTCCCCCATATTATATAGCCCCCTGTGCTCCCCCATAGTATATAGCCCCCTGTGCTCCCCAATAGTATATAGCCCCCGTTCTCCCCCATAGTGTATAGCCCCCTGTGCTCCCCAATAGTATATAGCTCCCCTGTGCTCCCCCATAGTATATAGCCCCCTGTGCTCCCCCATAGTATATAGCCCCCTGTGCTCCCCCATAGTATATAGCCCCCTGTGCTCCCCCAAAGTATATAGCTCCCCTGTGCTCCCCCATAGTATATAACTCCCCTGTGCTCCCCAATAGTATATAGCCCCCTGTGCTTCCCAATAGTATATAGCTCCCCTGTGCTCCCCAATAGTATATAGCTCCCCTGTGCTCCCCCATAGTGTATAGCCCCCTGTGCTCCCCCATAGTATATAGCTCCCCTGTGCTCCCCCATAGTATATAGCCCCCTGTGCTCCACAATAGTATATAGCCCCCGTTCTCCCCCATAGTATATAGCCCCCTGTGCTCCCCAATAGTATATAGCCCCCGTTCTCCCCCGTAGTATATAGCCCCCCTGTGCTCCCCAATAGTATATAGCCCCCGTTCTCCCCCATAGTATATAGCCCCCCTGTGCTCCCCAATAGTATATAGCCCCCGTTCTCCCCCATAGTATATAGCCCCCTGTTCTTCCCCATAGTATATAGCCCCCTGTGCTCCCCAATAGTATATAGCTCCCCCTCCCATATAACATTGAAAAAAACAAACACTGTTACTCACCTGGGTCCACGCGTTCCTCTTCTCTTCCCTCTTGTGGCCGCACTTCCTGTGGTCACAAGAGGCTGCACTCCCCTTACCCTCGCGCCGACGCTCCAGTGACGTCGGGCGCTAGAGGGAGAGTGCGGCCTCTTGTGACCGCAGGAAGTGCGGCCACAAGAGTGAGTGACTGACAGGGAGGGAGCCAATGGCTCTCTCTCTGTCAGCGCCGCAGCAGCAGCGGACGGGGGCAGCGGTGGACGGGGGGGCCCTGCAGGGGGCGCCATGGAGGGGTAAGTAGATTACCCATCCATGGCGCTCCCCCCTGACAGGCTGGTGGCCGGAGCCCTGTGCGACCGCACTGGTCGCACATAGCAACGGCCGGCCTGCTCGGGGGGGCCCCTTTAACCAGTGGGCCCGGTGCACGTGCACCATGTGCCCTCTGGTTAAAGCGGCCCTGGGTACAGTCAGTGGCGGATTATAATGTGGGCGGCCGCCCGAACCGCTCATATTATAATCTGCCACTGAATGCCGCCCCCATGAAGATAGCTGGTGGCGCCGCCTGAGGCAGACGATTCAGGTCGCCTCATCATTGCGGCGCCCCTGGAGGCACACCTGTGTTTAGTTTAATGTGGCTGGCTATATTCTTTCCCTGTGGTCAGTGACCTGCCGGGCTGTTAGGGGGTCCCTAGGGTACTTATCATGGTGGTCCGGAGTGGAGCTATGACCCACCTGGACTATCAGTACTGCCACCCACAGAAAGGGGAGATGACCCAAGGATGGTGTAACAACTGTGTAGTGTCAGGTAGGGTACTGGAAAGACACGTAGACAAGTTCAACCCTAGACTGGCACCCGCCCCAGCTGTCCCTACCTACTTGCCACAAACAGTACTAAGAAGTACTGTGGACAACTGGTCGACAAACCTTACACTAGAATAAGTGCAACACAAAACAAGACAAACAAACACATTGAGGAATGGTCAGGAAACAAAGTCAGCAACGGCCCGGCAGCGAAGGTACAAAATCAGGATTCAGAAAGCAAGGTCAGGGTATGAAAAAAAAAAGGTCAGAGTAACAACAACAAACAGGAGAATGCTAGGTCAAGGCACAAGGCACTATCGCAGGCACTGGAATGAGACCAGGGGCTGGAATTTATAGTGAACAGGAACCTAGGTGCAGACAGCTAACTGTCTAGGTCAGCTGTCAGTCCCTATTAAGGGTACACCTGATGCCGATCGACCAGGGGTGGTAAGGCCATGGCTACACACAAAAGAAAAAATAAACACAGCAGGCTGGTTGCCGGGGATGCAATCGGCGGGCCCCCTTCAACCAGTCCTACTCAACAGCAGAACGTAGTGACGTCTGAGCACTGCCTGAGATCTAGAAGTGCAGGGCTGCTGCTGTAATTTGTAGGAGATAGGATTATGAATTTCAATTATGGAGAAAGGACCAATAAACCTGGGTGCTAGTTTGGCAGAAGATACGCGGGTGCTAGTTTGGCAGAAGATACGCGGAAGTGTAGATTTTTAGTAGGTAACCACACTTTATCTCCTACAACATAATCGAGTCCAGGACGACATTTACGATTGGCGAATTTTGTATATTGTTCCTATGAGACAGTTAGAGTCGCCAGACTCTCTGCCCACACTTTGCACGGTTTCTTTGTCAATTGTTTGATGGACGTAAATCGGAATTGGGTAACGCAGAATATTTAGGATGAAATGCATAATTACAAAAGAACGGCATCTGTTGGGTAGAGGCATTTACGTGATTATTTAGAGCAAACTCTGCCATCGGTAGGTATTCTGACCATTTAGTCTGATAGTCAGACACATAACATCTTAAAAATTGGATGACTGACTGGTTAGTGCGTTCTGTCTGACCATCAGATCAGATACTATATTTGTAGGAACCCCATGCAAACGGAGGATATGCTGTACAATCAATCTAGCCAATGTTTTGGCATTAGGTCATTTTTTTCAGAGCTACTAAGTGACACATTTTATTGAAACGGTCGACCACCACCCAAGGTACAGTTTTCCCTTGTGACGAGGGGAGATCAGTAACAAAATCCATTGACAGATGAGACCACAGACGAGAAGGCAAGGGCATGGATTGCAACAATCCTTCTAGTCAGTGCCATATTACCAGCTTCTGCTGCACTAGGCACTAAACCTAAGGACGCCCTATCTTGGGGAGCATGGGGGACATTGGTTTTGGCCACATGCATTTCTCAACATGTAGAAACATTGTCTGAATCACGTTTTTTATGGCTTTTAACTGCTTAAAACATAAATTTCCACATAGAATCAATGATTAGAGCCAACTGCATATTGTCTGAAGGAATTCTCACCACAGGATTGGTAGATTAGTAGGTAATAGCTCCAGGCATCACAGCCATACTAGACCTGAGAAACACCACCACACCAGACCTGATCATACTCCCCCCCTCAAAAAATCACCCGATTTACTGGCAAGTCTGAATGGGAGGTGGGAGACGGGTGCCTAGGGGTAAATACGACCCTGCTTCTGGTAGTGATCTTGGGGTTTTAGCCCGAGAACATATTTCACAAGCCTTAAAAAGGGTGTACCATCAGGTACATCCTCTTGAATTTAACACACGATCGAACGGCGCCGTCATGGGGAAGCCGTTGCCGAGGTCCGTTTTTCGAGGTCCGTTTCGTTCCCATGTATGGCGAGCCGGCCTGCTCCCAGTGGGAGGGAATTCCCTTCCCTCTATGACGTGGCTCCATTGATTCTAAAGGAGCCGCGTCATAGAGGGAAGGGAATACCCTCCCACTGGGGGCGGACCGGCCCGTATTCTGTGCTTGAGCACTGCCCTGGTACCCCTGGATAGAACGTCGCCGTACATGGGAAACGGCCGCGATTCGAAAAACGGACCGCGGCACTGGCTTCCCCATGACGGCACCATTCTATTGGTGTGTTAAATTCAAGAGGATGTACCTTATGGTACATCCTCTTTAACATACTCAGACACATCTTTTTGCCACGTAGGCCACCAGCAGGGATGGGACAGTAGGTATCCCGCATCGGGAATCCCAGGATGACCTTCTAGATTGGATGCATGAACCTTGCACCTCTAACCTCAAATTTAAAGGTACAAACAATTTACCGGAAGGAACACCTGGTGGTGCACTGGTGCTAGTCATGCTAGCAAGAACTGTACCAGGGGTTAAAATGGTTTCAGGTTTCTCCTCAGTGATTCTACCTATTCTATTCTATCACCAAAACTTCTGGACAAGGCGTCGGCTTTAACCTCTAAAAAGAAAAATAGCATATGCACTAAAAATAGTAGCACATCACAAAAATCTTTATTATAATACTGACATAGATACAAAATACCACATAAATAAATGAATGTACAGGAGTAGTAAAATAAGGGAGACAACACCCCAAATACTGCTCTACATTAAAAACACTAAAATGTCACCATAAGTCCTACTGGTGTTCCAGCCAGGGCTAATCTATCACTCTGACTCTGGACTGTATGTACAATAGCAATAATCCCAACATCTCTACCTTGACAGGGACCCGGTAAAACAAAATATAACCACAAAAAATGGAGAATAGGAAAAAATTGGAAAAGATCACCATATACAGTCCAACAGAATGAGAGTCAGCGACTTCCTCAGGGATATATGTATGTATGTATATATATATATATATATATATATATATATATATATATATATATATATATATTATTCTTGTAGTCTGGTTACTTTTACCTCTAGTGACAATGTCTTCCAATGCTACTGCACATGCATGACTACTCCAAGATGGCACCAGCTTCTCTCTATATGTATGGTGATTGCCATATTCTGGTAGTCTGGTTACTTTTACCTCTAGTGACAATGTCTTCCAATGCTACTGAACATGCATGACTACTCCAAAATGGCGCTGGCTTCTCAGTCGCTTTTGTAGTCATATATGCGGCTGCCATATTCCTGTAGTCTGGTTATTTTTACCTTTAATGACAGTATCTTCCAATGCTAATGCACATGCGTGACTACTCCAAAATGGCGCCGGCTTCTCAATCGCTTTTGTAGTCATATATGCGGCTGCCATATTCTTGAAATCCATACACTTCTGCCTCCAGTGGCAGCTTATTGATGCTACTGCACATGTGCAGCTCTTTCAAGATGGCGCCAAACATGTTTGAAATGCTTGATTCTCCTGCACATGGTATGATTTTTCCTCTAATCTGTAATTGCTCTCACATGTTGTATAGGTATATGTATTATGCCCCTCACCTTACTGCCCACATCCCTGAGGAAGCCGCTAGACGTGTGACATCCCTGAGGAAGCCGCTAGACGGCGGAACGCGTGGGGTGATTCTTATCCCATCTGATTCTCATTCTGTTGGACTGTATATGGTGATCTTTTCCCATTTTTTTCCTATTCTCCATTTTTTGTGGTTATATTTTGTTTTACCGGGTCCCTATCAAGGTAGAGATGTTGGATTTTTGTTATTGTACATACAGTCCAGAGTCAGAGTGGTAGATTAGCCCTGGCTGGAACACCAGCAGGACTTATGGTGACATTTTAGTGTTTTTAATGTAGAGCAGTATTTGGGGTGTTGTCTCCCTCATTTTACTGCTCCTGTACATTCATATATTTATGTGGTATTTTGTATCTATGTCAGTGTTATAATAAAGATTTTTGTGATGTGCTACCATTTTTTGTGCATATGCTATTTTTCTTTTGAGAGGATGATGTACTACTTATATGCATTGGTTTAGCACTCCATGATTATTAGTGGTGCCCACTAGCTTTATATATATATAGAGGCGTCGGCTTTGACATTTTTATTCCCTGGTCGTTATGTAACCACAAAATCAAAGTGGTTAAAAAAAAGTGCCCAGTGGGCTTGTCGGGGGTCAGAGACAAATTTTATGAATATGACCTGTGTCACTTTAGTCATTAATAACTTCGGGATGCTTTTACCTATCCGACTGATTCTGAGATTGTTTTCTTGTGACATATTGTACTTTACATTTCTGGTAAATTGGAGTCGATACTTATAATGAATATTTATGAAGAAAACCAAAATAACGTGAAAAATTGTGAAAAAAAAGCATTTTTCCAACTTTGAAACTTTTCTGCTTATACAGAAAATGGTTATGCCACATAAAGTATATATTAAATAGCATTAGCAACATGTCTACTTTATGTTGGCGGCTTTTATTAAACTATGTTTGATTTTTTTTAGACAATAGAAAGCTTAAAACATTAGCAGCAATTTTCCAAAGTTTCAGTAAAATTTCAAAATAAGATTTTTTTAGGGATTTTTTGCGCCATGATGTTTACTTTCTATCGGTACCTTGATTGCACATATATGACTTTTTGATCACTACACCCCTTGTTACATTCCCTGAGGGGTGTAGTTTCCATAATGGGCTCATTTTTGGGGGGTTGGCAACACAGAGGCCTTTCAAATGCAACATGGCCCTCGAAATCCATTCCAGCCAAATCCAGCCTCCAAAAACCAAATGACGCTCCTTCCCTTTGGAGGCTTACCCTGCACCCGCATGGCGTTTTATGTTCACATGTGGGCTATTTTCGTACTCAGGGAAAATTGCTCTACACATTTTATGTTTTTTTATCTTTTAACCCCTTGTGAAAATGAAAAAATCAAGACAAGATCAATGATTTAGTGTAAAAATAAAACATTTTTTAAACTAAATGTCGGTCTATCCTGTTTTCCATTTCCACAAAGGGTTAAAAAAGGAAATGAATGCAAAGCGTGTAGGGTAATTTCCCCTGAGTACGAAAATACCCCACATGTGGACATATTCTGCCATATGGGCACAGGGCAAGCCACCAAAGGGACAGAGCGCCATTTAGAGGCTGGGATGGAGGATGGAAGTGCTGCCAGGACAGTAGAAACCCCCCACAAGTGACCCCATTCTGGAAACTGCACCCCATAAGGAATCTAACAAGGGGTGCAGTGAGCATATGGACCCCACTGGTGAGGGGCACATATGTAGAACATGTGCCGTGAAAATAAAAAATATATATTTTTTTTCATTTTCACGTCCCAAATGTGGCCGTCACCAGGGGGCCATATCCCTGCTGCCCCCCTTGTTAGATTCCTTATGGGGTGTAGTTTCCAGAACGGGTTCACTTGTGAGGCGTTTCTACTGTACTGGCAGCACAGAGGCTTTATAATTGCAACATGGCAAGTCTCTAATGGGAATGGCGGCCATATCTATTTAGCTGGGGGAAAGGGACAATTTTAATTTATTTGGGGGTATTATGCCAATTATTAGTTTATAAGGTTGAAAATAACAGGTGTCCATCAAATTCATCCTGTGTTGATCCAGAGGAAGGCAAAAAACCATTGTGAGGCAGATGACAGTAGCCTCATCACAGGCAAAAAAATTCCTTCCCGACTCCATAATGGCGATCAGAATAATCCCTGGATCAACGTGACCCCTGAAATAGGAATAAGGGACAGAATTTAGAAAATTTAGAACTCGTGTGGTACACCTTGAAGCGATCCAGTATGCAGAAGCCGGGGTGATCAGGACAGGTGTCATACTGGAAAATGGTGTCCTTCCTGATCCCCCTGTTACGCCACACTCTGCACTTCTTCTGGGGTCTCCTGTTTTCCAGTGTGGGGGACGTCACCTGGAAAATGTTGCCCTGGTGCGATACGGGGTCCTTCATATCCAGAAGCGCTGGGTCTGCTCCATGGCTGCTAATTATTAGGGCTCTATCACTGCTTCTGATATTTTCGGATCGTGCCACAAGCTATAGTAGCTCGGGCAGCGAGGGACCGGAACAGGGGTGCTGGTATTAAAGTTATGCCCATGCAGGTGGTAACCTTTATCCAGCAGTGGGAAGATCAGTTCCCAAACGATCTATCCACTAACTCCGAGGATGGGGGGGCATCTGGGGGCTGGATTCGGGTGTCCCTTCCTTCATTCACTCTAAGGGTACCTGCACACTGCGGAATGGCGAAGGATAACCCATTGTGCATTCTGCAGCCGCCAGCGGACTGATGCAGGTGCGCGTCTCCGCTCGTGTCACACTCTATTCTATGCACAGGCGGATTCCGCCCTCTGTCCAAAGAATGAACGTGTTCATTCTTTGGACGGACGACGGAATCCGCCCGTGTTTAGAATGGAGTCTGACACGGGTGGAGACACACGCCTGCATCAGTCCGCCAGTGGGTGCCAGCCAGAATGCACAAAGGGTTATCCTTCATCTTTCCGCAGTGTGCATGTACCCTGAGGCTAGGTTCACACTACGTATATGTCCGGCCGCATATTTTTCGCGGCCGGACATATACGTATGAAACTCCGGACGGGACTTTACGCAAGTTGCGGCCGGATACGTACGGACCGCGAACTTATGCCCTTAGCGTACTTACGCTTCCCGAGCGCTCTTCGTAGCGATCTAACAGCGGCCTTTTACTTGGAAATCTTCGCCTAGCCCCGGACACCCCACAGAACCTTTTGGATCGGAACAAAAAGCTGGCAAAATGAAGAAATCACCACTACGTACGGGACCGCATGTTACGCTACGGGCGTAAGTTACGGCATTTCCGTCCCGAAACAATGGTCTGGTTCATTTTTTACGGCGCCGCATACGATCCGGGTGTAAGTTCGTACGTAGTGTGAACTGTGCGCCCGTAGATCGTATACTTTCCATTGTACGCAAACTACGTAAGTTTCCGGCCGCTTATTCACGGAACGCGCTACGGACGGAAACTTACGTAGTGTGAACGTAGCCTAAATCTGTAAGTTTCCCCTTAAGGAACTCTTACTGAGTTTGTAGAATTTCACGCAATACTGTGATCTCTTATTGGGAGGGTACTGGCGGAAAAGACGTGTCTGGGGGGCAGCGTACGTCACTGGATGATAATGAAAAGGATGAATGGAGGAAAAAAAGGATCCCTCCATTCATCCTCACTGGCTGTTTCGTTGTCGGAGGCAATAATAGCGTATGTGTCCGCTGCCGAAAACACCCAGGGGGCCATACAGGGATTATTATATAGGGAATGTAAATATGTGATGTAGTGTAGTGTAAAACTTTATTTCATGTAGTGTGGTGTAATGTAGTGTTTTTTTACGTTTTCTTTGACAGTAAGAAAAAATATACTTACGCCAAGAAAGAAGTTGCTGATAAATGCCGCAATTATGTGCGCCACTTATCAGCAGACAGTGGCGGTAGGATATAGGGGGGAAAAATGCCCCTACGCCAAAAAGGAGTTGTTGATCAGCGGCGCACTTACGTGCGATGCTGATCAGCACTCAGCGGCGTTAGGGCGCATAAAAAGAAAAAAAAAAGAAAAAAAAAATCTCTTAAAAATCTTTTTAACCCAAAGCAACTGATCAGTGAATAGTATACATTAATCAGCCGCTAGGGGGCAGTAGAGGGAAGCTGACGAAGATTGCCGAAGCCCGCCAAAGCCCGAAGAGCCGAAGATTTCCGAAGTTAGACAACGAAGACCCGACGGAACACGGAAGTAAGCTGACGCAGAGAAGAGGACGCCGAGGGACCACCGATCTTCGCTCTGGACGCCGGGATCAGGTGAGTATAGTGCAACTACACACACCTGTTCTGCACCCCTCAGCTACCTAGCTGAGGGGTGCACAACCCGGGGACACTGTTTTTTTACACTTTGATCGTCGGCACGGGGGAGTTAACCACCCCCCATGCCAACGAGCAGGGATGGCCTGCTATACATTATAGCAGGCCATCTTCCTCGATCGCTGTGTGTGAACACACAGCGATCGGGAAAACATTGGGAGTAAATGTACGTCCATTTGCGTTAAAACCCACTCTGCGGGGGCGTACATTTACGACGATGTCGTTGAGGGGTTAATCTTTTGGCCTTGTCCAGATACAGCAGTTTTTTATGGTCCGTGAGGACAGTGATCTGGTGCCGAGCTCCCTCCAGGAAATGTCTCCATTCTTCCAGGTCCCATTTAATGGCTAATAGTTCCCTATTGCCAACATCATAATTACATTCAGAACTGGAGAATTTCCTGGAGAAGAAGGCCACCAAGCGCATGTTGATATATGGTTCTCTACCCTGGGATAAAACTGCTCCTACACCTGACTTGGAGGCATCAACCTCAATGACAAACGGAAGTTCCGAATCAGGGTGTACCAACACAGGAGCTGAGGTGAAGCTACTCTTAAGCTGATTAAAAGCAACTTTGGCCTCCGGAGACCAGCGAATTAGGTTCAGACCTTTCTTTGTAACATCGGTCAGACGTTTAGCAATAAGAGAAGCGAGAAGTTCCTGATAAACTTTCTGTAAATGTTAGAAAAAACAAGAAATCTCTGAAGTTCTTTCAGAGTGGTAGGTTTAGCCCACTCCTGAACTGCGGTGACTTTTTTGGGGTCCATTTCAACCGACTCGGGGGTGATGATATACCCAAAGAATCCAATTTCCTGTACCCCAAACAGACATTTTGGCACAAAGAGTATTTTTACATAACCTCGACAAGACTTCACGTACATGTTTTGTATGAGATTCCCAATCAGGCGAATATATCAAAATATCATCAAGGTATACCACTACATATTGACCAAACAAATCTTGAAAAATATCATTGACAAACCTCTGGAAGACGGCAGGAGCAATACTTAACCCGAAGGGCATAACCAAGTATTCAAAATGCACCCCGTAGATCGATTTTGGAGAACCAACGAGCGCCCACAACCTTATTCAGCAGGTCCGGGATCAGAGGAAGGGGGTGCAAGTCTTTGATGGTTATCTTGTTAAGCTCCCTGTAATCGATACAGGGACACAACCCACCATCTTTCTTTTTAACAAAAAAGAACACCGCACCCATAGGAGACACAGAGGGTCTAATATGTCCTTTTTCTAGGTTGTCCTGAATGTAGACGCGCATTGACTCTCATTCTGGGGGGAACAGGTTAAAAATACGACCCTTGTGGTACCTGGCCCCAGACACGAGATCAATGGCGCAGTCATATGGACGGTGCGGAGGCAGGGCATTAGCAACAGTTTCATTAAAAAACATCAACATAATCAGAAATAAACTCTGGGATTTGGGATCAGTCTTGAACAGAACATACTATAGGCACTACGCAAGAGAGATGAGAACTACAAGAATCTCCCCATTTGACCAGTTCCGTGGTTCTCCAGTCAAACACAGGATTATGTTGGCGCAGCCATGGTAACCCAAAAATGATATCTGCTTCCAAACCAAAAATGAAATCTGCTCTCGGTGGAGACAACCCACCTGCATGGTGACTTCGGGGGTGCAATTGTTAACTGATCCTGTTTTTAAGAGATTAGAACCAGCGCTCGCTACTGAAAATGGATAACATAATTTTGAGACCCAATGAGTGGGCTACCGATGCCCGAACAAAACTAAGGGCTGCCCCCGAGTCCACCATGGCTGTACCATGGCAGGATTTCAGGAAGTGGCCAGATTTCCCACAATACAGGCATAGAGAATTCTCCAAACTGTATTTCCTCCTGTCAGTTGTGTTACCCAAGACCATGGGTTCCTCCTTCTCCTGCGACTCTGGAGTGGTAGGTGTAGAGGCCATAGAGGACCGTTTGGGAAACTGGATTGACCCTGGCTGTCCTGAAGTCGCCCCCAACTTTTACCGCTTCCTTTCCCTTAGCCTACGGTCTATGGTTACTGCAAGAGTCATGTAGTCACTGAGGGAGTTGGGAATGGAGTAGCTAACCATCACATCTTTAATGGCGTCAGACAGTCCCTGACAAAATAGGGTTCTAAGTGTGGAGTCTGGCCATCCAGTCAGGGCGCACCATTGGCAAAACTCTGCACAGTATTTTTCCACGGTACGGCGCCCCTGCTGGATGGACAGGAGATGAGATTTTGCCACTGAAGCCCGGTGGGGACCTACTTGCCATAAACAGTACTAAGAATTACAAGGGACGCGATCGGCGGGCCCCTGGCAACCAGTCCCACTCAACAGCAGAACGTAGTGACGTCTGAGCACGGCCCGAGATCTAGACGTGCAGGGCGGCTGCTAGGGACGTCGTTGGCGCCCCCAGCAACCGATCCTGCCTGTTGCGAAGGATGCTGTCGGCGTTACTCCCAGCCGAGCCGTGCGACTCGGCAGAGGCAGGAACCGGGCGCGCGGCTGGGCTCCTTAAATGTAGGTGCTGGGACAATAATCACTGAGTCCTGTTAGCATAAATAAAATCTTCTTTACTTCAGAAATACTTAGTATAGTAGCTGATAATAGACTTCTGACTTAACTAGACACATTCTGTGTTAAGAGCTTTTGGAGCAGAAAAGCTGTGCTGACTTGGTTGTGTGCTGAGAAGTAAAGTGAGCTTAGAGTAGTAGAGAGGAGTTTGTACCCAGGGTAGAAGTGTGCTCTGCTGGAACTTTATAAGAAGAAGAAGAAGTAGAATACTGAGGAATACAGTGGTGCCTTGGATTACAAGCATAATTCGTTCCGGACCCGTGCTTGTAATCAAAATCCACTCTTTAAACAAAACAAATTTTCCCATAAGAAATCATTGAAATTCAAACAATTGGTTCCACAACCCACAATTAATGATTTTTTATTCTGAATAACATGTAGAACAGATAGATGAAACAAACAACGAGTAACAGCAAAATATGTGATATTATAATTTACTGTACAGTATAGCAGTCAGCATGTGGAGTATAATGTACAGCAAGTGTATAAAGTTGAGAAAACAGCAGCCGTTTGTGGATAAAGAATGGAACTGCTGCAACAGGCTAAAATAAAGAAACAGGGCTGTTGTGAGAGGTCTGTGTGGTCCCATGACAAAAATGGGGAAGGGGGGTGTTCAGCATGGATCAATCAGGAAGTGATAATCACAGAGCTGTGCAGGAGGACAGTGTGAATGGCTAAGTGTAAGTGCAGGCACATTATAGCAGGAACAAAGAGGTTGGGAAACACAAGGGCTGACAAAGACTGCAGGGAACATGAAGGAAGGAGCATGACAGATGTGGGCACATACATGCAGCACTCTCTGTCCAGGCAGAGATGGGTTATTGCTATGGAGAGATTACATCCAGAGTCCTGTCCCCTTATGCAAGCCCCAGCCTGAAGTGATGCTATGATTTGGAAGGTGAGGGTAACGTTCTGAGTCACAGTACAGTGCTGTAGATCCCGCTATGCAAACCATGCCACCATGCCCTAACCCCACTCCCTCTCCCACCCAGTACAAAGAGTTTTTAAACCAAATCAATGCTCTTAATCCAAGTTACAGTTTTGAAAAACTGTAAGCTCTTCTTGCAAAACGCTATTAATCCAAGTTACTCTTAAACTAAGGTATCGCTGTACTTAAAAGTATAAGACTACTTGTGCCCGTGTTTCGACCTTTGTTGTCACTGTACCACCTATTGCCCTACAGTTACCTGGTTACATCCGCACTGCGAGATAGAATACGTAGACTTGTAGCATCTTTGCTCTATCCGGATCAATTTCTCTTGTTTCAGGATACTGTCTTGCACTGTTAGAGATGTTCAACGGCGTGGGTTGGGGTGTTCTTTGACTTGTCCTCTCCTGAGTAGTTTAGCACTGCATAATAAGAGTAAGTGTTGCTTTGAAGAAGAAAAGTCTCTGTGTTTTCCATACGTCTGTCCACTACCTCACTTACAACTAGACTACACTGGACTGGTGGGGAGAAGAGAGTGTGAGTAGAAAGGAAGATAGAGATAAGTTGAAGAAAAGGGTAGCTCTCATTGGTGTACAGAACCATGTGGTACAGAAATAACAGTAACCCATTAGTAACTACAGCTATGCAATACTCAGACATATACAATACTCACAGCTAGTGGTGGGCAATAAAACAACTTCTAAATACTCCAGCAGCACTAAAGACACAAAATGAAAAGAAAAAGAACCACAGTGGTTGGACACTACAAATAGTCATTCACTCCCAGCGATAGTAATCCCAACAAAGCCCAAAAAAGAAATATTTAAGACACTATAGAAATTTAAATTTTTGTTTTAAAATATTTGACAACATTTTTTTTTTTAAAAAAAGAGAACAAGACATGAAATTTACACAAAGAGTATGTGTCAGATCTGTTCACCACATAAAAGGTAATAGGGATGTATAAATATGCAGTGTGCCGGGGATGTGGAAGAGAGAGAAAGGGTAAGAGGAGAATGGTGGTAGTAGTTGTAAGCCTGTGTGTAGCTCTGAGCTCTGGAATGAGGGGATACACTGCAGAGTGAGTGTAGTGCTGTTACCTAAAGGATGGAGCCTTACGGACTTATCACAGTCTCAGGTTGGCACGAGGGCTTCCACAGGAATAAGTTACTCTCTGGCGCATCCCTGTGATCTCTCTCTTCTGGGGGCCACTGTAGAGGTTTTAAGGGTGTAGGGTGTAGGGTGGTGGGTGGTGTGGGCCTGTAGTCCCCCCGGGGCCAATCCCAAATATTGCTGTCCAGCAATATGACCCTTGATGATGGTGTGGTACAGATGGACCAGACAACAGGGAGACAAGAAGGGAGGTGGTGTAACAATAACCTTTTTACTGAAGAACTTAAAGGCACTTGTACAGTCCAGTTGCATACAGTTGTTAATACTGACGGCCTTGAATGGGTTATTGTGCTTAGTGTGGAGAGATGGTCTGCCCCAGACCTTGGTTTGTCATTACATATGGGATGTTGGTGGGCACTGTGATCCTGTGAATTTTTTTCCAAATGGCACTTAAGTCGTTCTCTCCCTGTAAGCTAGGGAGCAACACAGAAAGTTAGAACAACAACCAGGTGATGCACAGCTATTTGACATATTCCATGTGCTGTCCATGGTGCTGAATACAGAGCTAAAGCTGAACACAAAGCAACTTTCAGTGTCCATAAAGGTTGAACCACTAGAGATATTGCAAATCTTATTGCTTCAATCAATTTCTGACATAATTCTGGTCTTCTATGATATGCAGCATATGTTGCTGTTAAACATGGTTCTGACCTGCTTTCCTTGACTGCCCTGTGATATAATGTGCCCCCCCCACACACACACCAGCCACTTCTCAAAAAAAAAAAAAAAAAAATAGGCAGCCCCTTAAGAAACTATTTATAGTATGTCCAAATATGCCCACTCCATGATGGATGGTCGGTCACAATGATTGACAGCTACCTTTTCTTTTCAAATATTTTTATTCCTTAGTGTATATAGCACATATAAACAAATGACAAATAACACATACTTAGGTAATGTGGTATGTACAACAGGATAACCATAAGCATTATGGTAGATATAACATTACACATAATATAAGAAAACAGAAGAACAATAACCTATTACATGCTGCATAATACAGATCTGAATATCGTACAGAGCTTAAGGATATCCAGTAAGAATGGAAAATTATTCTGGCTACGATATATATGTTGATTTATTTTATTATTTTATGTGAGGGGCTTTGGCATATTTTTAAAAACTTTTTATTATTATTATTATTATTATTTTTTTTTTTTTACAGTTTTAAAATCCCTCTAGGGGACTATAACATTCATGCATTGCATTACCAACACTGATCATTGCTATGCCATAGCGTCTGTGATTATTGCATAGAGTTTGCCTGCGGCAGATTCTATGAAATTATCGCCATTCTGACTGCACGGAGGACAGTAAGAGACCCCCAGCAGTCAGGTAAAATGAGAGGGTCAGGACAGGTGAGGACAGGTCCTCACTGTTAATAACAGGCCGCAGCAATCCCATGGCTGCCCGCCATTAACCCTCCTGTCAGTATCTGATCAGGACGCTAACCCTCTAATAAACAAGCTCAGCTCCTGAGCTCGCTTCAAAGAGCCTGTACAGGTCATGACATAAATGTATGCCATCCATTGGTGAGTGAAAGGCATGGATGGCATATATTTATGTCATCTGTCGTTAAGGGGTCAAAAATATATATATAAAAATTAGGTATCGCTGTAATTGTCTTGACATGGAGAATACATATGGTGTTTTCACCACAACCTGAATAACATAGGTATAATTACAAAAACAAGGAAGATAAATTAAGATTTTTCACAAATAAAAGACACGAAAGTGACCTAATTGTGCCACTAACATAATGTACAGTATGTCATGAAAAAACGCTAGCATACGTTAAAGCATCACAGAGCTATAACCACATAAAGTGAGCTTGGTCATTAAGGCCTCAACTAGCTACAGCATGAAGAGGTTATGATGATGATTCAATTAAACATCTACCACTTCCTGGGTATTCGGATCCTTCGCTGCAATGATATTCTGTATTTCATCAGTGTTTGGTAATTTTTTCTTGTGGAAGATTTTCCCCCTTAAACGAGATAAAAATATTAACAACTTAATGTAATATAAGACAGGCCATTATAACATGATAAACACAGTTTTAATTTTGTGATATAGATAATGATGTATCTTACTGTTTTTTTTTTCAGCTAGCAAAACTACTTATTGAGGAAACCTACTTATTTAAGGGGGCACCTGCTTACTTACTCTGGGCACCTATCTATCTATGAAGAGCACTTGCTTTCCCACTAGGAGGACAAATCTATTTAATGAAGTCACCCATCTACTAAGAGAACCTAATGGAGAAGGTAAGAAAAGAGAATAATGTAGGTCTATATAGGTCTGGGTCACCTGATGGTCAGCTCAGACACCTTCATTTCACAGGCAGGGAGAGATGCTGGAGGGGGGAGAGCATTAGTGTAGGGTATAGTTTAACTTGGTAGGCATGCCAGTAGCCCATTAAAAAACAAAAGGCATTTTTAAGACCAGTAATCTTTCTTTTTAAGACCAGTAATCTTTCTGTGTTACACCACAAAAACAGTCATCTGACATATCAGCTGTATACAGTAAACTAATACTGATACAGTATATTGGTACAATAATATGCAGTTCTAAACAGCTAGCTTACGTGTTCTAGTGTGCTAACTGCGTATATACCCATTGTTTAATACGCTAAGGTTTGCGTGACTGTGGGATGCAGCTGTAAACAGCCAGCTTACGTGTTCTAGTGAGCTAACTGCGTATATAGTATGGGGACGTTTGCGTGACTGTGGGATGCAGCTGTAAACAGCCAGCTTACGTGTTCTAGTGAGCTAACTGCGTATATAGTATGGGGACGTTTGCGTGACTGTGGTATGCAGCTCTAAACAGCCAGCTTACGTGTTCTAGAGTGCTAACAGCAAGTATCAGTGCAAAGTGCAGGTACTGTAGATACCTGGCTGCAGACTTACAGGTAGAGGAGAAGTCCGGCCATGAGTACAGTGGCCATTACTGTGATGATTATTCTCACATTGTTATCACATCTCAATCTATAGTCTGGAAGGAAACAGAAGAGAAGTTACCTATATTTTTTAAAAGGGTTTTTCACACAAAGTGTATTTTTGGCCTATCTTCAAAAAAAGGACATCAATATGAGATCAGCGTGGGTCTGACATCCTTCACAACCCTCTTGTCAGCTGTTTGCCAGAGCTATGCTACTAGTAAACATAGTGAAATAGTAGAAAGCAGATAGTTCCGTCTACTGTGTAATGACCAAGATTGGTTATAGCAGCTCAGCTCCCATTGAAGTGAATATCTATACATCACAGTATGATTCCTCTATAGACCTGTTATAAGTGATTACAGTACAGTGACATTCAGGTGTTGGCTTCTTGGAGTCAATCACTTTCCTTTTTCTTCTCCATTCAATCCAGACCACGTAATGATGTCTCCTATTCAACTGTAGCCCTCTTAGTGTTTTATACAGTAATAGTATTCTCCATAGTGCCCCACACAAAACCCCCCTTATTTAGTAATGTCCCCTTTGTATCCTACAAAGTAATGATAAGTCAGTCTCATCTTGCGCCCCCTTAATTCTCCACACAGTAGTCGGGTGTCCACATGGGGAAAACAGTATTGATGCCAGGTTAGTGTTGTCCGCACAGTAATAGTGCTACCTACTCAGTAATAAGTGACTATAACATAAAAATACCTTAGCTATGCCACTATGCCATAATGCTTCTTAATGCCCCCAGTAAATAATGCCCCTTATTGCCCCTTCACATCACTGGAACTTCCCCTTAGTCCTACTTTAACATTGACCCTTAGTGCCCACTAATGCTCTCACTTATGCCCCATTTAGTGCCGTCTCACTTACAAATAGAAATGATGCCCCCATTATGCCAACACTGTGATGTAATGCCCCCTCTTAGAAAAAAAGGCCCATTGGTGATATACTTCTATTCATGTACACTGGCTTAGCATATCATTGTGCAGAGGAGGGTGGAGATCCCGTCCTGGCAGTGACTAGCCTGCACACTTGAAGTGTCTGCAGCTTATACCAGAGAATGGAAGATGTATGTAGTTAAAAGTAGTGGTAACTTTTAGGTTTAGGGAACCAGGCAAGAAATTTGGGGTTTGTGCCCTTGGTGCCTGGTTCCTGCAATGTCTCTCTATGCAGCTGTTCATTACATAGCTTTCACAATGAGGTTTATCAAGTAAGGGGGATGGGGATCTAAGCACAAAGGTTGGAAGTAGATCAATGTGCAGGTATCCCACCTCTTTGACTCCAACTTTGAAAGAAAGAAGGAGAAGTAGCGTAAGAACATATTGTACTTTGTCTACTGTTTAGCTCCACTCTGTTTCTTCTGGATCGGGAACATAGATAGTGATAGACTATGATGGTCCAACAATGTGGCTTGTCAAGAAAGCTAAGAGGAGCTGTCAGGGAAAAAAATCAGCATAGCACATTAATACCCAACCACAACCACCACTTTGTTTTAGTATAGAGAGAACTGCCACTCAGACATAAGTGGTCAATCCTAGCCCTATGCCACCATTCTACCCATACCTCTTTACCAGCATTTTTTGCATATATTATAAGTCCAAAGAAACATCCAAATATTTACCACTCAGTATAATGGCTCCTTTCCATGGATTTTCTAATGTTGGATGGGAAACAACACAAGTCACTGAGGTCTCATTCATTCCCTTTCTCCTGAGTGTGCTGATCACTGACCACGTCTGGTCCGGCTCTTTCACTACTGTGGTCTTTACATTATCTGAATGTGGGATCCAGGAGATCTCTGCAGGTGGATTCCCACCAATGGCACCGCAGACTGGAGATCCATCACTAGTTACTGTTAGAAATGTAGATGGTTGAACTGAAAATGAAGGAACAGTTTATTTATTGATGGGGATGTCTGGTGACAGGAAAATGCCACCACCGCTGCCATTCAGGTACTGCTCTAGTTCCAGGTTACATTTCATCATTACTTTATATCACACATGGAGGCATCATTCCAATCTAACAACTCTTTTTGGTGCACAGAAAAACACCTGTCATTCATAGTTAGGTGGGTGAGATCTACAAAATTGATCTAATCTCTTGTGCCTTGTGGCTAAACTACTGGCTGGCACTACTGTCCCTATCTTAAGCTGCTGTTGCTGAGGGGAAGGTTCCTTTTAAAGTGTACCTGTCGTTACAACTTTCAAAATCTAAATCAGGAGGGGATGTAAAATAAAGTAAAGATCTTCACCAGAAAGTAAATGAAATTGCAGCACTCACCAGATCTCCTCCTTAAGCTTTATTGCAGTTTACAGGTACATAGAAGTCCAGCCGGATGAAAAACAGGTGAGGAGCTTGAAGAGAAGATCGGGTGAGTGCCACAATTTCATTTACTTTCTGGTGGAGATGGTTATCTATGAACTGTTGCTTCTTACTCTGAGCACCACCACTACTCTCATAGATCGCTCCAACTTCCGACAAAGTCTAAGAATGGGAGCGCTTTTGCTGCTGTATGTGAATAGAGTAGTGACTGTCCCTGTGTTATTCTCTCAGACTAAACCTAGTGAAATAAAATAAGTTTGCAATTTACATTCATTATTTTAGTTCTCATGCTGTAAAACAAAGCTGAACTTACCAGAAATCCAGGTCCTGTCTCCTGAAGGCAGATTTTTAGTATTGTGCTGGTTGAAAAGAAGAGACTAAACACATGACGTCCCGGCCAGTACAGAGTCACAGCTCAATATGTCTATCAATTACATGACTGCCTTCTCTGTGAACTCACATGACCTGGAAAACATTGGACATCCTGTGTTTAGACTCATAAAAAAAAGTCTTAACACAGGAAATGCAGTGTTTTTCATAATAATTAAAAAAAATAATAATAATAATTAATGTAAATTGCAAACATGCTTTATATCACATCTACGGGTGATTTTGATTTTTAAAGTTATAACTGCTTGCTTGGAAATAAAATCCTTTCTACTGTACCTCACAGTGTACTACCTCTCCGATGCCTCTATGAGTAGGCTGACTGCTCCCACTGCTATTTGGAAAAGATTTAGAAGGGCCAATTTAATATCTGAAAGCAATGCATAGAATATCCTATCCAGTACAGACCTGGTCTTGTGTTTGGGGTGGAAATGGGAGAGTTGATAGAACACCTTATGTACAAGAAAGGAAACAGCCTTTCTCGGACTATGGTCAAGGCAGTTTTTTTCTACAAGATTGCCTCATAGATTTACAAAGAAGATGCTGAAGACCGTGCAGAGGTTGAGGCTCAGCATAGAGGTCATTCAACCAGCATATCTGCACTGGTGAGCAGCTTGGCGAGAAAGGAGTCTGTGCAAAGTTTGTGAATGTAAAAAGGGCATGCTGCAGTGTGCAGATTGTAGAGAGGCACCTCACATGTGGCATGTGAGAGTCTAGCTGTGGAGGTGAGTGACAGTTTCCAATTGGTGTGTCCCCCTAGAGAAAGATAAGGAATGACTAGAGCCAGCTTCACTAAACATGTTAGTGATGCAGGGGCAGTACACCAGACCAACAATCCCTTACATCAGAGTGACTCAGAAGTGAGTGTCCATGTCAGGAGGGGAACAGATGAGCCAGCTTGTAGCCATCAGTGTATAACACAAATGCACATGTATTGCGCTGTGCTGTGAAGCTGAGATCATCATTGTGTGTAAAGGCTGAGTACTCCAGGTGGGGTGTACCTGACCTGTGTACTAGGCCATGAACAATTATTGCTCTTCACAGTATTTTTACAATTTCGTATTAGTGATCCCATAAACTGTTACCAGTTCGAGAAAATTGCTTCTATTGGCCCTTGTTATAAAGATCTGCTAAAGTGCCTATGCCCTTGTCACCCATGCACTGTAATCTGAGTCAGGAATGAGCTTATTCATAACTGTCAGTGGAATTGTTTGGGCCCGTGTTGGAATGAGAGTGGTTTTAACAACTTCTTTATTAAAGGCCTTAATCCCAGCCAATAAAGTAGGTGGAAGATCAAATTGTCGACCAATGTGAAAATTAGAGTGCCACAGTAGAGCAAGCAAGTCTTTTCCCGGTGACAATGCCGCCTCCAGCTCCACCCAGCGTCTCCTATTGTCGCTAACCCACCATTGTTTAAGTTGGTCAACAATTGATGCATAATAGTAATATGTATTGTTAGGAAAGCCTAATGCACCCTGTTTCACAGGCAAACAGAGAATCTTTTCCAACACTCTTGCCCTTTGGCCCAGCCACACATACCCATTATTGACTGCTTGGATACGCTTTAGCGCTGTTTGGGTCAGGTAAATTGATAGGTTTCTAAAGTAATATAATATTTTGGGCAAGAGCATCATCTTGGTTGTGGAAATGCGACGCACCCTGGAGATTGGAAATTTTAAATATTTGGATACATCCTTATTAATTGCCGCTAAGAGGGAGGTAAAATTAGACTGGGGTAATTTGCTATTTGAGTATGTGAGAGTAATGCCTAAATATGGAATTGCTCCCTCAGTTCACTAAAAGGGAAATTTTTGTTTCAAATCTAGAACAGTGGAGGAGGGGATCCCCATATTCAACATCAAGGATTTTGAAGCATTAACTTTATAGTAGCTAATGCTCCCACAGTCAGCCAGAATTTGAATAACTCCCCAGAGAGATGCTTTAGGATACGTTAAGAAGAGGATGATATCATTAGCAAATAAGCCAATGTGGTGCTCCTGGTCCTCCACTGTTATCCCTTTAATGTTTATGGTTTCCCTGATTTTTTGGGGCTAATGGCTCAATTGCCATTACAGAAATTGTTGGCGACAGGGGGCATCCCTGCCTCGGAGAGTTCTAAAGTAGGATCTACAATGCTCCAGTATCTCAGCACCTCAAAGAGACTTGTTCTACTGTTCTCAACTCTGTGTGACCTCATCTTAAGAAAGTCTCGACAGGATGCAATCCACATAAAATCCTTCAGGCAGCCAAACTAAACATAGACACATACAGTACAATATAGCATATACACCTACCCATAGAGCACCATAAAAAGCTTTGAGAAAGGTTAATAAACAACATATTTATGAATTTATTGGCTGAGAGTTTGCACTTGCCTAGCAACCATATACAAAAACCCATATCATTCACTACCAATGTCACTCACCAGATACAGCAATTTCTACTGTGCTGCCCACTATCTGCAGGTCCTTGAAGACGGCGTTACATCAATAATATCCACTGTCATTTTTTTGTATTAAGTCAAACTTCAGAATATAAACAGCACTGTCTTTTCTGCGGTCCTCCAAACCATAATAGATCCCTTCTCTGGATCTCACAGGATCACATTTTACACCAAGTAACATTGGGTAAATTCAGGTCACAGAAGTGCACTGAACACTTCAGGATGACAGACTGTCCTAGAGGTACATCATACATTTGGTGCTCTGCCATGTTTATTCCAGGTGTACATGGTGAACTGCCCCCTAGGCAGCAGAACAAAAACATTGTCACCAATGTACACACAGAAAACTTCGTTCTGATCGGACTTCCGGATTTTTTATTTTTTTTTAAAGTTTGGTCCGACCGGATTTCGGATTTCTTTGGACTTCATAGTTTAAAGCATCTATATGATAGGGGGGGGGGGGTATTTGGTTGAATTTAGGGCTCTACATGTCAGTAACATCATTATCTTTTCAATATCTCAGAGTCAATATTTTTTTTTAGACTTCAATATTCACCATTACAGGGTCTATGCAGGAAAAAGGTCACAAATGCAGTGAAGGAGCAGCAGTAGTCATTGGAGGCCAGTGGAGGTCCACCAATAGTCATTTGAGGCCAGTGAAGGACCAGCAGTGGTATCGTAGGGATCAGCAGCAGGATCAGCTCAGCCGTGAGCAGTAATACTGTGGGGATGAGCAGTGGTTTCATGGGGAGGACTAGCAGGACTAGCATGGGGATAAGCTATTATACAGACATGCACAAGTGGTATATTTGACACTAAGGTTGAGAAAACTGTTTTCTGGTTTCTATTTTCTTTCTGGTGTTTTTGTGCTGTGCCCCCTTTGCTCTCCTATGCCTAATCTATCTATCTATCTATCTATCTATCTATCTTTCGCCCTCTCTATTTTCCTCTCTCAATCACTATATGGTTCTCCTCTCCGCTTTCCTAATAATGTTTTTGTCTTTGCATTTGTTGAATACAGTATCTTTTGAGAACAGCAGCACAAGCAATTGCCAGCGTTTTGGCACTGACGAGCTGTGTGCAGTAGTATCACTCTCCTTCCTCTTTCTCAGCAGACTGTGTCATGCGGTCATGTAAGCGCTCCTCTTAAAGCTATACCGACGTCACGGGTGGGCTAGTGCAACATCCCTGCTGACTGGATGTGTTCCGGGCATCATGGGAAATTGCTTGTATCACCCGGAACACTTCCTGGTTTCTAAAATGGCGGCTGCTATTTTAGAAAGCAAGAAAAAAAAATCATAGCGGACTTCCAGAAATCCGAATCCGATCGGACTCTGACTTTTTGGAAAATCTGAACCGGATCCCATAATGGGCGAACCAGTTTGCTCATCTCTAATTGTGACAACTATTTGCATCTTAAAGAAAAGTGCAACAGCAACCTGCAAGTGCCAGGACTAACCACACATACACCCTGCAGCGTACACACAATACAGATTTGAAAAAAAAAAGTTTCTTAGCAAACTATTTGATAAAAATAAATGTACCATCTCACTACGTTTATGTGACCTCAGAGAGATGGTCCTACACTAACACTGGACATGAAACTGTCACTGTCGTTCTAACTTTCAAAATGTAAATCAACAATAGATGTAAGGCAAGTTTGCAATTTAAATTCATTATTCTTTTTAGTTATCATGGAAAACATGGCACTTCCTGTTGTCTGACTCTTTTTCTCAAAGAGTCAGAAAACAGGAAGCCACATGTCTCCCAGGTCATCTGAGCGCTCACAGAGAGAAGGCAGTCATGTGATTGATGGACACATTGAGGATTTCTGGTAAGCTCAGCTTTGTTTTTCAGCATGATAACAACAAAAAGAAAATAATGAATGTAAATTGCAAACTTGCTTTATATCATACAGTATCTACCGTTAATTTACATTTTGAAAGTTATAACAGTGACACTTTAAGCCTACAAACCATGAAGGTTCCAACTAATCTTTGGCTATTTTTTTGCTTTTTGTTACATATGTGGGGAGTGTGGCTACCTCCTGTTGGCTTGCACTCCACCCATTTACTGTGGGCATTTTAAACTGGATTTAGTTGGATCCTTAATGCCCAGTTTGTAGGCTTAATGTGAGTCCAAGAGGCAATTGTTAGTGTAGGACCATCTCTCTGAGGACACCTTAATGTTGCGAGATGGTACACTCTGTTTGATCAAATAGTTTGCAAAGATCCTCATTTTTAAAAATCTTTAGAACAGGTTTTTTATCATGTGTACTCTGGAGGGAGAATGTGCGGTAAGTGAGGCACTAGCAAGCTGCTGTTGCACTTTCCTGTTTTTTTTCTGTATATTAGCCACAGTGGCATATAATCTGCACAGTGTGAACAGAAGTATTGGAGCGCTGGCCATTTTTTGCTTTTTGAATTATTTACATCTTGTGACAAACTCACAGCCCTGCTCATTTTGCCAGCTACAATAATGGCTACTAGCTCTGATCCCCACCATGTACCCCCCTCCCCCTTTCCCCTATGTGGGCCATGTTTGTAAACAACGACTGACACAGACTCACCAGATACAGCAATATTCACTTTGCTGCCCACTATCTGTGTCTGGTCCTTAAAGATGGCTTTACATCGATAATATCCAGTATCATTCATCTGCACCGTATAAAACTTCAGAATATAAACAGCGCTGTCCTCTCTGTGGTCCTCCACACCAGAAGAGATCCCTACTTCGGATCTCACAGGTTCACATGGATCTCCACTTATTTTACACCAAGTAACATCAGGTAAAACCTGGTTACAAAGGTGCACTGGACACTTCAGGATGACAGATTGTCCTATGGATACGTGAAACATTTGGTGTCCTGCCATGTTTATTCCAGGTGTACATGGTGAACTGTCTTCTAGAGAGATTAAAAGCATTGTCACCAATGTAGAAACATATGTCGGATACCGCACGTAATCTCCAGGCGTGTGCATCAGGCACAGTGACACCATCTCACTGCGCTGATGCACGTACAGGCCAGGAGGGACAGGGGAGGGGTGAGGGAGGAGAGAGTGCTTGGGAATGAGCCCCGGGAAGTTTAAAAGGTGCCCAAGGGAACATTCTTGGAAGAGGAAGAAACAACAGCCCACCCAGAAACAGCAGACCCACCAGACGCACATCAGTCTCACCAAAAAGTGGTCTAAGTATCCTCCCTGCTTCACCTCTGTACTGTAGCTCCAAGCCTCTCCTTTCTCTCACTGCAATCCCAGTATACCCTTTTTATATCCCCTCCATTTTTCTCCCATCCTGCTCCCCTCCCCCCATTCCTCTGCAACCCCTGCAATCTGGTAAACCCCTTCATTTCCTGTCCCTTTATAACTATTTGCTTCCCTCTTATATATTAGATACGTGGGTGGGAGTATAATTAGGTTGCGTTGTGGATTATTATTATTGTCAAATTATTTGTATTTAGTACTTCTTGTAATAAATATTGTTTAACACATATAAATTGTTGTTTTCAGTTAGTCGCCATAGGCAGTGTAGTAAGGAAGTCTAGAAAAGACAGGCAAAATTAAGTTACCGTACGTCTCAATACAATACAGTCTAGCATTGTTGAGACTGTGCTGTGTTGTAATATTGATTGTTGATGGTCTGATAAAAAAAAAAATATGTGTTAGCCTTTCTCTCTGTCTCCCTCTCCTCCCCCATCCCTTCTAAGACGGCTGATGTAAACAAGTCTCTCACTGGCTTTACCTGCAACATTGGTAGCTTCTTTGCTGGGAGGGCTAATCACATTGGGGGACATTTATCAAAGGGTGTAAAATTTTGACTGGTGCAAACTGCCCACAGCAACCAATCACAGCTCAGCTTTAGGCAGTGCTGAAAGGAAAGCTGAGCTGTGATTGGTTGCTGTGAGCAGTTTGCACCAGTCTAAATTTTACACCCTTTGATAAATCTCCCCCATTGAGTTCATGAGCAACTTGACTTCAGAATTACCTTCCCAGCAGAAGATACAAAGTTGCAGATAATGGCAGTCAGGGACTTGTTTACCTCAGCCATCTCAGAAGGGAGGGGGGTAGGAGGGGGAGATGGAGAGAAAGGCTTATACACATTTTGGGGTTTTCAGCAAAAAGCAGCAGCTAAGAACTGGGAGAAGGAGACTGAATAGATAATAACAAGTATGGAATTAATTGTTAGTGTCACCATGGGAAGAAACATATCAAAAGTTATGTTTGAGTGGAATACCCCTTTAAGACACAAAAAGACATATCCTTGCATTAACTATTCAGTATAATAACTCCTTTCCATGGATTTTCTAATTTTGGATGTGAAACAACAGCATTTTTTCAACCAAAACCAGGAGTGGGTTGAAAACACAGAAACTGTGCAGATCCTTCCATTATAATTTTGCCTTTTCAGTTCCACTGATTTTGGTTGAAAAAAATATTCACAGAAGGTATGACGGAAATACAATATGTGAACACAGTCTTATTACAGTGTAATATACTGTTCTCTGGCAGTGCACTTTTATATACATATACACATATAATATACACAAATATATTTACCTCTCAGAGCAATGGCTTCTTTCCATGCATTTTGTAATGTTGGATGAGACACAACACAAGTCACTGAGGTCTCACTTATTTCCTTACTCTTGAGTGTGCTGATCACTGACCACTTCTGGTCCGGCTCCTCCACTACTGTGGAGTTTATATCATCTGAATGTGGGATCCAGGAGATCTCTGCAGGAGGATTCCCACCAATGGCGCCACATACTGGAGATCCATCACCGGTTACTGTTAGGTATGTAGATGGCTGAACTGAAAATGGAGGATGTTATTTATTAAGAAAGCTTATAAATATAATGAAAGAATGAATGAAAATTTTAGGCAGTTTTTGAGTGTAAAACTGGAGCAAGTGATTAATATCTAGAATAAGGCTGCCTTTACAAAGAGAGATTTATCTGGCAGATTTTTTTTTAGCTAAAGCCAGGAACAGACTATAAACAGAGAACAGGTCATAAAGGAAAGACTGAGATTTTTCATGTTTACAATTCCATTCCTGGCTTTGGCTTCAATAATCTGTCAGATAAATCTCTCTGTGTAAACAAACCATAAACTGTTGCAACCTTCTGCAGTTAAAGGGTGGTAAAGATGTAGGGCATGCAATAGGGTGATGATGAGGTTTTAGACCCCACATGGTTTGAAGCCTATGAGAGTCTGGCGAAAGAGGTAGTAGACACACGGCCCCAGCCACTCAGTGGCCCGTAACCAGTTGGTTGGCCGGTATAGGCCTCCGTGCCCAGGGCACAAAGCCAGCTCAGAGGAGCTCACTGGTGTGGCATCTCCACTGGCAGAGTGCTGATGATAAGACATGGGTGGTTCGCAGGTTTTGCCTTGTCACAGGAATAGCCAGATATCCCTAGCCTGTTGCCAAGGGGTGCCTTTAGGTACCTACAGATAGCCCCTTAAGTCCCACTCGGTTGTGAGTATTGGAACATAAATAGGAAGACACCAGGGTGGCCTCTTTTGTGTCAAAGTCTAACTCTGTTGCGAGTATTGCGAAATGACAAGGGTTTACCAAGGCAGGCATCCATCCACAGACAGCTGTTTGGGGGTATTTGCCCCTCATCAGTGGGGAGTAGGATTCTGGCCAACAGGGGCAATGAAAAATAGACCAACAAGTCATAGCAATCACTGAACTCAAGGAGATCAGTGAAAAAAATTCCAATGAAGTACTCAATCAAGAGTCTCCATTTTTGCATATTTACATTTTTAGGGGGCATCAATGGAGACTCTTGATTGAGCACTTCATCTGAATTTTTTTCACTGATCTCCTTGAGCTCAGTGATTGCTGTGATTTGTTGGTCTATTTTTATTGCCCCCACCAGCCAGAATCCTGCTACACACTGACGAGGGGCAAATACCCAGAAACAGCTGTCTGTAGATGGATGGATGCCTGCCTTGGTAAACCCTTGTCATGTTGCAATAGTCGCAACAGAGTAAGACTTTTACACAAAAGGGGCCACCCTGGTATTTCCCTATTTATGTTCTAGTCACAACCGAGTAGGACTTAAGGGGCTACCTATCAGGGTGGTGTGGTGCTCTCCCCATCTGGAGACATACCTTGGCAACAGGCTAGGGATATCTGGCTATTCTTGTGTTTTGAGACTCCCAAACGAGGCTTCATGGATTCCTTTTTTGCATATCCCTAGACAGATGAAAGAGGAGCCTTCTGAATCAGACTGGAAAAAAACATCCTACATCATGAGAGCAACAGCATCTATAAGGTGCTAATAGAAGTGGAATGTGGATGTTATAGCAGTAGCTTTCTAAAGAGAAGTACATCATTTACTTAGAAAGGACTGTATTGCATGTTTATCCCAGTGGCTGCCATTATAGCCTTCTGAGTATTAGAAATTGGCCTGCACTGAGCAATTTTAAATATTTAAATTTAAACTTTTCTTTCAAACTGAACTTGAATATTTGCAATAAAATTTCAATAATTAAATAATCTTTTTTTTTACCAGAGTTACCACACTTGCCCTCTAATGGATAGTTTTTAAAGGATTGAAAATGTAAACATTCAAATTCCAGGGCATGAGGCCCTCCTTTATGTGTAATGAAGGATGTATGGGATTGCCTCTTTCCATTAAATTTCTGACAGCCCTTGTACTTGGTGCATTGGCTTCATGAGTCTACGAGTCCATCCTTTAAAATTTAAACAGGATGGGTCTGACCATGTCACACTAGTGCAGTGACAGTTACCGGTAAGTGTCATTGGATTTCCCCCTCATCTATGGAGGATTTTTTAAATTTTTTTGTCTGTAGCTGCCGTTACTTCCGAGACAAGTTCATCTCGAGAGTGACAGCTTTCTTAGCCAATAACTGACAGGCTTATCTCAGAAGTAACTGTGCCTACTGACAGCGGGGGACACCAGTGACTGCATCGGGACACTGGAGGAGCGCAAAGAGGTAAGCATAACATGTTTGTTATGTTTACTAATATAGCAGCAACATGTTAAAACATTTGTAGCATTGGAAAACCCCTTTAAGTTACCTCAGTCCTCTCTACACCAATAGGGAGACATCCCCTAGAATCTATGAAATGTTTGCTACGGGGCCGTTATTTCTAGTTGTGTTCCTGCACGGTCATTATAGAGAATGACCATATTTAACTATAATTATTATAGAGAGAGATTTTTTTTTTTTTTTTTACTTTTTTTTTTTTTTACAGTACTTTGCAAATTAATTGGTTGGATTAAGATGACTCTGTTTGGTATCTGGGATGTCAGCACCATTGTTGTCTAATAATAAAATGGTTACGTGTTAGCGGACAAGCAAAAACACACACACAAAAACTTGAAACAGCTCACCGCTACTGACAAGACACAGACCCAATACAGATATAAAAACTGCTAAAGGCAGTCCCCCAACTGCTAAGAAAAAAAAATATCTCCATAAAAATAATGAGGCTCTTGGTTACCATTTGCAAATAGTGGAAACCATCTCACCACGATAAGGTGGCCTCATGCCGGGATGGGCCTACACTGTACATTGGCCTCTCCATGGCATATAATAAGCCTGTGCTCTGGGCATGCAGGATCTAACTAATACAGGCAAAAATAATAACGACCAAAGTGTGCATTTTTGGTTGCATCAATCCAGAAAAACTTAATAAAAAGTGATCAAAAAGTTGCATATACACAAGCAAGGTACCGATAGAAAGTGCAGATCATGGCACAAAAAATTACACCTCACACAGCCCCATAGACCAAAAAATAAAAGTATTAAAGGATGGTAATAGAGCAATTTTAAGAAACATATAGGGGGAGATTTATCAAACATGGTGTAAAGTGAAACTTGGCCAGTTGCCCCTAGCAACCAATCATACTCCACCTTTCATTCCTCACAGATTTTTGGGAAAATGAAAAGTGGAATATGATTGGTTGCTAGAGTAAACTAAGCCCGTTTCACCTTACACCATGTTTGATAAATACCCCTAGTTTTTTGTAAAAAGATTAAAATTTTTTAAAAGCCATCAAATAAAATAAAAGTTATGCAATTGTACCGACTTGAGAACTATAGATAACAGGCCAGTTTTACCATAGGGTGAACGGCGCAAACACAACCCCCCCCCCCCCCCAAAATAAAAAAATGCCAATGTCAATGTGAATTTCACTGCACAAATAATTTGTTATGGTTTTGCAGCATATTTTATGCAACAATGAAGCCTGTCGTTGCAATTTGTGGCACAAAACATAAGGGCTCATATGGGTCTGTAGGTGAAAAGATGCAAGCGCTATGGCCTTTTGAACGCGAGTAGGAAAGAAAAAAGTGCAAAAACAAACATTGGCCCTGTCTCTAACAGGTCAATTACAAACTGTAAACAACTGTGGATTACAAATTTGTAAAATATTAATGCCTCTGCTCAAAAATGCAAACTTGACTTGAAAAAACTGCACAATATGACTGATAATATTACTGGTAGGGATGAACAATCCTAAACAATGTGCATTAGGAGCCTTATTAATAAGGAATATGTTACAGTGCAGGGCGGGCGAGCAGGGGGCAGGATGGTTGGGTAAGTAAATTAATTACTTACCCATCCAGACTGCGCCCCCTGACGTTTGGCACCCTAGGCCATCGCCTACTCCTGCCTACTCTTTGTCCCTGCCCTGATATGTTCACACTGTACATGTACATAGTAGTTCTAAGGTTGAATATTTTTACACTGCTCTAAAAAGCATATAAAAAACAATGAAACTCACCAGATACGGCGATTTGTACTGTGCTGCCCATTATCTGTGTCTGGTCCTTAAAGATGGCTTTACATCGATAATATCCAGTATCATTCATCTGCACCGACTCAAACTTCAGAATATAAACAGCGCTGTCTTCTCTGCGGTCCTCCACACCAGAAGAGATTCCTTCTCCGGATCTCACAGGATCACATGGATCTCCACTTATTTTACACCAAGTAACATTGGGTAATTCCAGGTGACAGAGGTGCACCGGACACTTCAGGATGACAGACTGTCCTAATAGTTTTCCAAACTGTTGATGTCCTTCCATGTTTATTCTTGGTGTACACAGTAAACTGGCATCTAGGGAGAAGAACAAAAATATTGTCACCAATGTACACACACAAAAGCCGACTACACCCAAATAGACAATTCCTTTGAAATTTGATTGTGACAAACTCTGAGGTTGTCACAGCCCCGCCCCTTGTACTATTATTAGTAGAGAAGTCTGCATCCTGTCAAAGAAAATAGATAAATTCTGTTCACACACCTCACTCAGGAAAGCACAGATGTAATGAAAGGGAGAGTACCAATGTCCTAGAAACCTACACAATTATCATCTAACCCTACACTAAAATGTTCAGTGCAAAAGTGCTATTTGGATCCTTCCGCTTTTCTGATGCATGTTTCCAGCGCTAAAAGTTTCACGGGCCCCACCCCCTTTTCAAAACGTGGAGGGGCAAGTCTTAGGCCATGTTAGGATGTTGTAAGAACATGAGATGCTCACCCGGCTGATATTACAGTATTAGTCAGATAAACATCACTTCAGTTGAATTGGAGTGCGTCCACATTCGGGTGTGCCTGCACTCCAATTGTGGTGGTGTTGGTCGGAGGATCGGACGGTCGCTTGTTAGGGGGTCAGGTGTGACTCCACTCCGGTGGTGGTTGGCCGACATACAGCCGGACCATGAGGTGTTAACTCATAACGCCAGTGCCTGGAGGGCACACAGGTGTGATGGCAAGCCTGCTTTTATTTTATAAGGCAGGTTGTACCCTTTTTCCCTGTGGTCAGTGTCCTGCCGGGTTGCTACTTGGTCCCTTTGGGTTAAAGTGTTCACGGATGACCAGAGTGGTGTGGTGACCCTCCTGGATGATAGGACCCGCCACCCACAGAAAGGGGAAGTGTCCCAAGGTTGCGGTGTGTGCTGTGTCGGTGGGTTGCGAGTAATCCCTTAAGGACAGAGCCTGAAATGGCCTTAAGGACAGAGACAAATTTTATGAATATGACCAGTGTCACTTTATTCATTAATAACTCCGGGATGCTTTAACCTATCCGGCTGATTCTGAGACTGTTTTCTCGTGACATATAGTACTTTACATTTCTGGTAAATTGGAATCGATACTTATAACGAATCTTTATGAAAAAAATAAATAAATAACGTGAAAAAATTTAGAAAAAAAATTTAAAAAAATGCATTTTCCAACTTTGAAACTTTCCTGCTTATACAGAAAATGATTATGCCACATAAATTATACATCAAATAGCATTAGAAACATGTCTGCTTTATGTTGGCGGCATTTATTAAACTATCTTTCATTTTTTTTAGACAATAGGAAGCTTAAAACATTGGCAGCAATTTTCCAAATTTTCAGTAAAATTTCAAAATCAGATATTTTTAGAGACCTGTTCTGGTAAAGTGTATTTGAGGGGACTGTATGTTAGAAATCCCCACATAGCACCCCATTTCAGAAACTGAACCCCACAAACGCTGCAAAAGCACATCCAGAAAGTTTTTTTTAACCCTTTAGGGGAGTCACAGAAATAAAAGCTAAGTGTGTAAGAAATTTGAAAATCTTAATTTTCTATGCAGAGATTTTATTGTAATCCAGTATTTTTCATAATTATAAACCTATTACCAGAGAAATACACCCCAATATTTATTGCCCCGTTTCTGCAGTTTATAAAAATACCCCATATGTGGCCCTTTTGCGCTATTTGACACAACCACAAGCCTCAGATATAAAGGAGCGCCTAGTGAATTTCAACGCCTCCGTTATATTTGGTCATTTTTGACTGTACCACTTCAGGTTGGCAGAGGCTCTGGGGTGCCAAATCCTAAAAAACACCCCTAAAGGGCCATCATTTAGTAAACTACACCCCTCAAGGAATGTAACAAGGCATGGGGTGAGCATCTGGACCCCACAGGTGCTTCACAGATTTTCAGAACAATGTGGTGTAAAAAAGGAAAAATTTTATTTTTTACACTAAAACGTTGTTCTAGCCTTCATTTTTCATTTTTACAAGGGGATAAAAAAAAAAAAAACACCAAATGTGTAGTGCAGTTTCTCTTGAGTACGAAAATACCCCACATGTGGACATAAAGTGCCAAGCAGGTGCAGGACGAGCCTTCAAAGGGAAGGAGCGCCAATTGGTTTTTGGAATCTGGTTTTCACTGGAATGGATTTCAAGGGTCACGTCGCATTTACAGAGCCCTCGTGCTGCCAAAACACTGGAAACCCCCCACAAGTGACCCCATTCTGGAAACTACACCCCTCAAGGAATCTAACAAGGGGTGCAGTGAGCATATGGACCCCACTGGTGAAGGGCACAAATGTGGAACAATTTTTTCCCTTTCACGGTACAAATGTGCCCGTCATCAAGGGGCCCATATCCTCATTGCACCCCTTGTTAGGTTCCTTGAGAGGTGTAGTTTCCAGAATGGGGTCACATGTGGGGGGTTCTCACTGTCTTAGCAGCACGACGGCTCGGTAAATGCGACATAGCATTCATTATTCATTCTGGCCAAATCCAGCCTCCAAAATCTAAATGGCGCTCCTTCCCTTCGGTGACTTGCCCTGCGCCCACATGGCGCTTTATGTCCACATTTACGGACTTAGGGGGAATTGCTCTACACATTTTGTCTGTTTTTTTATCTTTTAACCCCTTGTGAAAATGAAAAATTTAAGGCTAAACCAACATGATAGTGTAAAAAATGTAATATTTAATTTTCACGCCACATTGTTCCACATTTGTGCCCATCACAAGTGGGGTCCATATGCTCACTACACCCCTTGTTACATTCCCTAAGAGGTGTAGTTTCCATAATGGGGTCACTTATGTGGGGATTTCAACTGTCTTGGCAACACAGAGGCCTTTTAAATGCAACATGGCCCTCGAAATCCATTCCAGCCAAATCCAGCCTCCAAAAACCAAATGGCGCTCCTTCCCTTTGGAGGCTTACCCTGCACCCACATGGCGCTTTATGTCCACATGTGGGGTATTTTCGTAGTCAAGGGCAATTAATCTACACATTTTGTGTTTTTTTTTATCTTTTAACCCCTTGTGAAAATGAAAAAATCAAGACAAGATCAATGATTTAGTGTAAAAATTAAAAAATTTTTACACTAAATGTTGGTCTAGCCTTGATTTTTTTTCATTTCCACAAGGGGTTAAAAAAGAAAATGAACACAAAACGTGTAGGGTAGTTTCCCCTGAGTACGAAAATACCCCACATGTGGACATAATGTGCCATATGGGCACAGGGCAAGCCACCAAAGGGACAGAGCGCAATTTAGAGGCTGGAATGGAGGATGGAGGCCATGTTGCAATTACAAAGCTCCTGTGCTGCCAGGACAGTAGAAACCCCCCACAAGTGACCCCATTATGGTAACTACACCCCATAAGGAATCTAACAAGGGGTGCAGTGAGCATATGGACCCCACTGGTGACGGGCACATTTGTAGAACATGTGGTTTCAAAATAAAATTATTTTTTTTTTTCATTTTCATGGCACAAATGTGCCCGTCACCATGGGGACATATCCCCGCTGCCCCCCTTGTTAGATGCCTTATGGGGTGTAGTTTTCAGAATGGGGTCACTTTTGGGGGGTTTTTACTGTCCTGGCCGCACAGAGACTTTGTAATTGCATCATGGCATGCCTCTAATGGGAATGGCAGGCATACCTATTTAGCTGGGGAAAAGGGACAATTTTAATTTATTTGGGGGTATTAGGCCAATTATTAGTTTATAAGGTTGAAAAGGATAGGAGTCCATCAAATTCAACCTGTGTTGATCCAGAGGAAGGCAAAAAAAACCCTTGTGAGGCAGACAACAGTAGCGTCATCACAGGGAAAAAATTACTTCCCAACTCCAAAATGGCGATCAGAATAATCCCTGGATCAACGTGACCCCTGAAATAGGAATAAGGGACAGAATTTAGAAAATGTAGAACAATGACGTGTGGTACGCTTTGAAGCGATCCAGTATGCGGAGGCCGGGGTGACCAGGACAGGTGTAACACTGGAAAATGGTGTCCTTCCTGATCCCCCTGTTACGCCACACTCTGCGCTTTTTCTGGGGTCTCCCGTTTTACAGTGTGGGGACATCACCTGGAAAATGTTTTCCTGGTTTGATACGGGGTCCTTCATATCCAGAAGTGCTGGGTCCGCTCCATGGCTGCTAAATATTAGGGCTTTATTATGGCTTCTGATATTTTCGGATCATGCCACAAGCTCCAGTAGCTCGGGCAGTGAGGGACTGGAAGAGGGGGATGCTGGTATAAAAGTTATCCCCGTACAGGTGGTAACCTTTATCCAGCAGTGGGAAGATCAGTTCCCGAAATATCTTCCCACTAACTCGGAGGATGGGGGGGGCCATATGGGGGCTGGATTCAGGTGTCCCTTCCTTCATACACTGTGAGGGTACGTGCACACTGCGGAATGGCGAAGGATAACCCTTTGTGCATTCCGCAGCTGGCACCCACCGGTGGACTGATGCAGGCGCGCGTCTCTGCTCGTGTCACACTCCATTCTATGCACGGGCGGATTCCGCCCTCTGTCCAAAGAATGAACGTGTTCGTTCTTTGGAGGGACGACAGAATCCGCCCAAGCATAGAATGGAGTCTATGACACGGTGGGGGATTCGCGCCTGCATCAGTTCGCTGGCGGGTGCCAGCTGCGGAATGCACGAAGGATTATCCTTTGCCATTCTGCAGTGTGCACGTACCCTGAATCTGTAAGTGTACCCTGAGGTACTCTCAAAGAGTTTGTAGAATTTCACGCCATACTGTCATCTCTTATTGGGATGGTACTGGTGGAAAAGCAGTGTCTGGGGGGCAGCGTACGCTACGCTACCCCCAGACACGTCATTGGATGGTGAGGATGAGGATGAATGGAGGAAAGAAGGATCCCCCCATTCATCCTCACTGGGTGTTTCGGTGTCGGAGGCAATAATAACGTATGCGTCCGACGCCGAAAACACCCTGGGAGGAATTTTTATATGGGGATTGGTATATGGGGTATGTAAATGTGCAGTTGTGTAGTGTAGTGTTTTTTACGTTTTTTTTTTACAGTAAGGAAAAAAAAAAAACTATGCCAAAAAAGGAGCTGCTGATAAATGCCGCACTTATGTGCAGCACTTATCAGCAGCCAGTGGTGGTAGAATATAGGGGGAAAAACGCCCCTACGCCAAAAAGGAGTTGCTGATCCGTGGCGCACTTACTTGCGATGCTGATCAGTACTCAGCGGCGTTAGGGTGCATAAAAAGAAAAAAAAAATTGGGAAAAAAACAAAAGAAAATTTAACCCAAAGCAACTGATCAGTGAATAATATTCACTGATCAGCAGCTAGGGGCAGTAGAGAGAAAATTGCTGGAGTCTGCCGAAACTTGAAGAGCCGAACATTTCTGAGGATTTCTGAAGACCCGAACGAACCTGGAAGAAGCGCCGACCGAAGACACGAGGATGCCGCGGACCGCCGATCATCACTCCGATCACCTGTATCAGGTGAGTATAGTGCACCTATACTATACACACCTGTTGTGCACCCCTCAGGAGTATAGAACCCGGCAACACTGTTTTTTTTTACAGTATAGTCACCGTGATGGGCCGGCGATCGTGGGGGTGGCACCGGCGCCATCTTTTCCCCGGACACTAATGGTGATTGGTGCAACACCAATCACCGTTTCTTTCCGGGTCACCGGTGAACACACAGCGATCGGGGAAACATTGGGCGTAAATGTACGTCCGTTTGCGCTAAGTACCAGGGCGTGGGGGCGTACATTTACGCCCGATGTCGTTAAGGGGTTAAAGGTAGTAAAGCCGGTTTACTATTTGCAAATGAGCAGCAGGTAATACAGAGTCAATGATATGTGGCTTCTCTGGATAAAGCACTTGACAATACAATGACCAGATCTGTAGTTAAAGTGCAGTGTAGGATATAGTTGTGCTGACTGGGTAGTGCTGAGTAATGCAAAGAAGCAGAGTAGTAGAGAGGAGGATGCCTCGAGAGTCTCAAGCCATGTAGTAATGTGCTCTGCCGGTATGTTGGAGGATGAGGTAGAATACTTAGAAGAAGAACACCTGTGGCCGTCGATTGACTTTGAATTAGTCTTAACACCACCTTATGCCCACTAGACTCGACTGAACCTTCCTAGAGGGTGACATAGGCCCCTGAGGGTTCCCTGCTGACACCCGCGCTGCAAGATAGAGTTCCTAGGCTTACTGCAACTTTGCTCTATCTAGATCAGTTCCTAGCTCTTTGGCTTTCGTGGATACTGTCCTGAACTGTGACTTCCCCTTATCCACGGCGTGGGTTGAGGTTGTCTCTGGCTTGTCCTCTCCTAAAAAGGTTTTAACACTGCATAGCACTTGGTAGCAATACTTAAATGAAAGTTGTGAAGGTGTTCTGTCTTGCATCCTTCCCATGCGGGGTGCTAGCTAAGACTGGACTCTAGAAAAAGGGGACCTGGCAGAGGGCCAGGGCCCAGATAGGACCACTGTGGAGAGCTTGTGACCCATGTGACTTATTTCCTCCCATCATTTTGTCAGGGCTGCGGCGGCGTCCTGTGCTCCGGGGCGCTGCCGCATCCCCTCCTTGTCTTCTGTAGCCGCCGGTGTCCAGGTGCAGGGACCCGGCGCTGCTGCTAGTTCAGCCCCCGGGGGCATCTTATCTCGCCCCGCTCCTGTCTTTGTGTGTCCCGGCGCGCGTCCCCGCCTCCTAGGGAGCGTGTGTGCCGGCTGTCGCAGATTTAAAGGGCCAGTCCGCCCCTAATTGGTGTATGCACATAATCCCTCCCTATAAATCCCAGCATGCCCTGTCCCACGTGTTGGAGCCTCTAAATGCTTCCCATAGCGTTTTGGCCCAGCTCCCCATTGTTCCTGTCCGCTACCCCTGTCCGTTGTTCCTGTTCATTGCCTCTGTCATCTGCGTTTACACCAGAGACCACTATCTGCACGTTCTCCTGCCTACTGCTCCTGCTTCACCTTGCCCGCCGTCACTAGCAAGCCAAACCAGGGCTAGCGACCTGGGCGTCGCCTGCCGCAGCAAGTCCATCCCGCCTTGCGGCGGGCTCTGGTGAATACCAGCGGCCCCTTAGACTCCGCTCCCTGGTGCGGTTTATGCCATCGCTGGTGACGGTACAGAGGATCCACGACTCCCGTCGTTACAGATTTAAGGTGCACTGTGACTGGGTGAAGAGTGCAACAGAAGAAACAAGAGGAGAGATGATAGGGGAGAAGAAAACAAGAATCCTACTGGTCTACAGATTCTTGTAACAAACAAGGAAATAGTAACCCTTTACATCCTTCAGCTGTGCGGCTTCCAATTACATAGACATTATACAGCGACATCTAGTGGCGAAACTTAGTACTGCTTTCATCACCACAATAGCACAGACTAAAAGTACAGACTTTTGCGAGGGGTGTATATATACGTAACACCTGTGGTAGGATACCACACAATCAGCCATAGAGCACAATGTAAAGTATGGCTGGGAGCCATACTTTACATTGTGAGAACAGGGTACCTTGTGCAGGTGAAACAACGGCCATTGTTTAATGCAAAAATACAATATGTGAACATGGCCTTAGGCTGTATTAACACATCCGTAGATTTTGCGGACCTACGGGCGGTGAATGCCTGCCATGGATTGGTTCCGTGCCTTGCATGATGTATCAACATCATGTCGGCAGCGGGGAAACTCTTTGAATAGTCAAGGCACTGTAATGACAGATCTGCGCAGATCTACGGATAGACAGAGCCCCAGCGATTGAGTTTCCCTGCTTCTGGCATGATGTTGATACATCATGCCGAGCATGGAAAAAATCCATGGCAGGCATTCACCATACATAGGTCCGCAAAATCTGCGGACGTGTAAATGCAGCATCGGAGACACTTGCAACATCGGAGACACTTTGCAGCTTAGGATATGCCTGCTATCATCCTTGAGAGGAAGTAGGTGCTGGGAAGCAGAAGGCTTAACCCTTTAAAGTTTTTTTTCTGCTCCCCCACTGCTGTCACAGTCACTTATGGAACCAGGGTCAGCATTTTCCGCTGTCTAGACAATGTTATGGGGAAGCAGAAAAGCTTTAGTCTTAGTTCATTAAAAAAAGGGGGTGTTGTTAAGGTCTTGAAAGATTAGGGCTACACAACTCAAACCTTATTCTTGCCCCCCATATCTCCACAAAAACATTTTTTGGACATAACATAAGACAACTCTTTTTAGATGGCAGGTTTACATATAGCTATTGAGCTCTATGTACTCTTTGATACCTCTAAAATCACTATATAATGGTTTCCACAGTAATAAAAGACTACAGTGCAGTTATATTCAGTGACTTCAGTGACTATGTGTAACAGTGACTATTTACATCACATTTTGGGCCTCCATTGCAGCTTTACCAGAAAAAAATTTTTTTATGTATATTGTGGCACAGCCAGTGGTTTTGCTAAACTAAAAATACTGTATACTAGATATGTGTTTTGCTTGCAGGACACAAAGATATGATAGACCACTTCCTGTGTCCTGCAAACAAAATGTAAATTCATAAAAACAGACCGCACACTCACTAGAAGAAAGACTGCACCATGGTATAAGCTCTAATATGGGTCTGTAGAAGGTTAAAAAAAGAGTTGTGATCCTAAGAAGGAAATAATAATGCAAAAATGAAAATTGCCTGCGTCTTCATGGGCCAAACAAAATGGATGGTTAAAGGGGTACTCCAGAGCAAAACAAAAATATCCTATTCACTGGTGCCAGAAAATTATACGGATAGGTAATTCACTTCTATTTAAAATTCTAAATTTTTCCAGTACTTATCATCTGTATTCGTTCCAGTCTGACACAGTGCTCTCTCCACCTCCACCTGACACAGTGCTCTCTCGCCACCTCTGTCCATGACCGGAACAGTCCAGATCAGTAGCAAATCCCCATAGAAAATATCTCCTGCTATGGACAGTTCCTGTTATTGACAGAGGTGGCAGCAGAGCTCTGTGTCAGACTAGAAAGAATACACCATTTTGTGCAGTACATACAGCAGCTGATAAGCACTAGAGATTTGATTTAAACAGAAGTAAATTAACAATCTGTATAAACCTAATTTAAAAAAATCTTTGGAGTATGACTCAAATGAAGATATAGTTAACACATGTTAACACAGAATTTATAAAGCAAATATAGACTTGCAAAAGAATAATAACAACTGTATCTACTTTATCTAGACAGAAAAGGGGAAACTGTAGTTAAGAATAAGTCTGTATGTCCTTATTTATAAACTCACCCGAAAGTGAGCGGGCTGATGCTGATCCAGCGGGCAACTGAAGATCCAAATGCTCCTCCTCCTTTTATTAAATCCTAGCCCCTCCCACCAACCACCTTCTTCCTTTCAAAATCTTCTCTCCTTACTAACTGCTATTAACCCTTTACTATCCTACACATGTTCATCCTCCCCACACTTCTCTATCACCCTTGGCCTGCTGTCCCAGCTGAACCCAGTCATTCTGGGCCTCGCTATACTGCTTTTGCTCCATGCCCTTCCTATACCAGTGCATCAGATTCAGCAGCACACAGCAAGGGACAGAACTGAACAGGCAGAGAGAAATAAAGATTCGGTGCAGATTATTGCAGGGTGCCAAACCTGTTGCTTCTTCTTTCTACTAGAAAAGGGGCCTAATTTCAAGAATTCAATGCCACTTTTTTCTTCCCTGTATGGGGTATGAAATATTTTGCTGCTACTCCCTAAAAAAAATTTCAACAATTCAAAGCCAATTCTTCCTGACTTTGTGGGGTGTCAAACATTGCTACCTCCTAAAAAGGGCTAATTTTGTCACACTTACCAACATATATTTTCCCATATGCCCCACATGTTTTTTCAATGCCATATAAACATTTGCCTAGAAAGAGCTTCAAAGTACTTAGTGACCGCCGATACGGCTTTTTACGGCTTTTTACGGCGGTCACTAAGGGTCCTTATTCTGCTGCCATCAGCTTTTTACGGCGATGGCAGAGAATAAGGCTGCGGGGCCGGGACGGCCCCCACCCCATCCCCCCAGCTACCGGAAGTAGCTGAGGGGTTGGGGCAGTGTGTGGGGTCCGTAAAAAGTGATGTCCTCCCACCTCCCAAGTCGCCCCCCCACCCCCCCTGTCACCCCCGTCCCCCAGTCACCCCCCCCCTTCCCCATATACTCACCTGATCCTGGAGCTCCGTCCTCCTCGACGTCCTGGCTGGTTATGAAGTGCGCATGCGCTTCACAACCAGCCAACTCTGGAAAATTTAAAGTGACAGAGACCAATTTGGTCTCTGTCGCTGAACTATGATTACTGTGATACAAAATATCACAGTAATCATAGTAATACAGTGAAAATGAATGTGTAAAGTACAAAAAGTGACAAACATACAAAAAATAAAACACACACTTTTTATTATAGTAATAATTGCAGTTTACTCCCAAATTACCCCTAACCCTACCCCAGATTACCCGTAACCACCGCACGTTGCCCATAACCACCGCACGTTGCCCGTAACCACCGCACGATGCCCGTAACCACCGCACGTTGCCCGTAACCACCGCACGTTGCCCGTAACCACTGCACATTGCCCGTAACCACCCCAAATTGCCAGTGACCCACCCCAGATTACCTATAAGCACTTCAGTTTAGCAGTAACAATCCCAGATTGTCTGTAACCCTTCCAGGTTGCACATAACCCCCCCAGGTTTCCCGTAATCACGCCAGATTACATGTAACCCCCCCAGATTGCACGTAACCACCGCACGTTGCCTCTGACCACCGCACGTTGCCTCTGACCACCGCACGTTGCCTCTGACCACGCCACGTTGCCTCTGACCACGCCACGTTGCCTCTGACCACCCCAAATTGCCAATGACCCCCTCCAGATTGCGGTGCCCATGCCAGATTACAAGTATCCACCCCAGATTGCCTATAAGAACTTCAGTTTATCCGTAACCACCCCACGTTGCCCGTAACCACCCCAGATTGTCTGTAAGCACAGCAGGTTGCCCGTAACCAGCCCACGTTGCCTGTAACCACCCCACGTTGCCTCTGACCACCTCACGTCGCTTCTGACCACGCCACGTCGCCTTTGACCACCGCAGGTTGCCTCTGACCACCGCAGGTTTCCTCCGACCACCGCAGGTTGCCTCTGACCACTGCATGTTGCCTCTGACCACCCCAAATTGCCAATGACCCTCTCCAGATTGCGGTAACCATGCCAGATTACAGGTACCCACCCGAGATTACCTATAAGCACTTCAGTTTATCCGTAACAACCCCACATTGCCCGTAACCACCCCACGTTGCCCGTAACCACCCCAGATTGTCTGTAACTACCTCAGGTTGCCCATAACCACCCCAGGTTGCCCGTAACCACCCCACATTACCTGTAATCTCATTTTTTTATTTTATTTTAGTAACTGCGCTATTCTAATAACCATTACTAGCTGCGGTTTTGCTCCAGCAAATTGGCGCTCCTTCCCTTCTGAGCCCTGCTGTGTGCCCATACAGTGGTTTATGCCCACATATGGGGTACCGTTTTACTCAGGAGAACCTGAGTTACAGATTTTGGGGTACGTTTTCTCTCCTGTTCTTCGTCAAATTGAGAAATTTCAAACTAAACCAACATATTATTGGAAAAATTTGAGTTTTTCATTTTTACTGTCTACTTTTGAATACTTTCCTCTAATACCTGTGGGGTAAAAATGGTCACCACACCCCAAAATGAATTCTCTGAGGGGTGTACTTTCCAAAATGGAGTGACTTATTGGGAGATTTTACTCTGCTGGCACTACAGGGGCGCTGCAAACGCTCAGAAACTTCTTTAGCAAAATCTGCATTGAAAAAGCTAATTGGCGCTCCTTCCCTTCTGAGCCCTCCTGTGTGCCCATGCAGTGGTTTATGCCCACATATGGGGTACCGTTTTACTCAGGAGAACCTGAGTTACAAATTTTGGGGTACTTTTTTCTCTTGTTCCTCATAAAATTGAGAAATTTCAAACTAAAAGAACATAATATTGGAAAAAAATTAGTTTTTCATTTTTACTGTCTAATTTTGAATACTTTCCTCTAATACCTATGGGGTCAAAATGCTTACCACACCCCAAAATGAATTCTTTTAGGGGTGCACTTTCCAAAATGGGGTGACTTATGGCGAGATTTACTTTGATGGCACTACAGGGGCGCTGCAAACGCACCTGGCGCTCGGAAACTTCTGCAGCAAAATCTGCATTGAAAAAGCTAATTGGCGCTCCTTCCCTTCTGAGCCCTCCTGTGTGCCCATGCAGTGGTTTACGCCCACATATGGGGTACCATTGTACTCAGGAGAACCTGCGTTACAAATTTTGGGGTACTTTTTTTCTCTTGTTCCTCGTGAAATTTCAAACTAAACAAACATATTATTGGAAGAATTTGAGTTTTTCATTTTTACTGTCTTCTTTTAAATACTTTCCTGTAATACCTGTGGGGTCAAAATGCTCACCTCACACCAAGATGAATTCTTTGAGGGGTGCACTTTCCAAAATGGGGGGACTTATGGGGGGTTTTCTCTCTGCTGACACTACAGGGGCACTGCAAACGCACCTGGCGCTCAGAAACTTCTTCAGCAAAATCTGCATTGGAAAAGCGAATTGGTGCTCCTTTCCTTCTGAGCCCCGCTGTGTGCCCATACAGTGGTTAACACCCACATATGGGGTACCGTTGTACTAAAGAGAACCTGCGTTACAAATTTTAGGGTACTTTTTTTCTCTTGTTCCTCGTGAAATTGAGAAATTTCAAACTAAACGAACATATTATTGGAAGAATTCAAGTTTTTCATTTTTACTGTCTTCTTTTGAATACTTTCCTGTAATGCCTGTGGGGTCAAAATGCTCACCTCACACCAAGATGAATTCTTTGAGGGGTGCACTTTCCAAAATGGGGTGACTTATGGGGGGTTTTCTCTCTGCTGACATTACAGGGGCACTGCAAACACACCTGGCGCTCAGAAACTTCTTCAGCAAAATCTGCATTGGAAAAGCTAATTGGCACTCCCTTCCTTCTGAGCCCGGCTGTGTGCCCATACAGTGGTTTACGCCCACATATGGGGTACCGTTGTACTCAAGAGAACCTGCGTTACAAATTTTGGGGTGCTTTTTCTCTCATTTTCCTTTTGAAAATGAGAAACTTTAATCTAAACGTATATATTATTGGAAAATTTTAATTTTCCATTTTTTTACTGCCTAATTGTGAATACTTTCCTCCAGCCCCTGTAGGGTTAAAATGCTCATTATACCCCTAGATTAATTCTTTAAGGTGTGTAGTTTCCAAAATGGGGTCACTTATGCGGGTTTTCAGGATACCAGACTTCTAAATCCATTTAAAAAAAGAACTGGTCCCTAAAAAAAAATCAGTTTTGGGACTTCCGGTTCCGGCGCTGACATGGCAGGACGCGAGTGAAGGAGCTCCCGCGCCTGCTAGCCACTGACCATACTACCCGGTACCGCGGTCACCCGACTCGCACTGTTGACCGGCTCACAGAGGTGCCGTACCCCATCGGGAGCCCCCACATGGAGCGTTACATATTGAGGAGCAGCCAGAAGAGCCAGGACGGCATTGTGGACTCGCGGCCGCCCTCTCCCCTGCTCCAGGCGCCATTTTGCCCACGGCCCTCTGCTGCGCCATCACTTATGCCGGAGCCGGCTTCACAGGTACAGCTCACCATGCCGCAACTGACCTTTGGCTCAGGTGAGTCCCCGGCACCTTTGTCCCTGGACTACTCCCGCTTGGCGGATGAGGTGACTAGGAGGATCACCTCCAACATCCAGCAGACAGTGGCTGCAGCCATACAGGCCACCTTCTCACAGCTGCAAGCAGATATGGCAGCTACTGTGGCGCGGCTGGACTCTGCAGAACAGCGTCTGACCACTGTTGAGCACAATAATGCTAATACTGAGGGCGGGCTGGGAGCTCTGAGGCAGGAAAATGAGCGGTTATGGCGGAAAATCGATGATATAGAGAACCGCACGAGGAGGAACAACCTCCGGCTGGTGGGGCTCTCTGAAAACGTTAAGACACTTGACTTGCATGCTATCTGTGAGAAAGAACTGCCGGGTGCTTTGGGGCTCACCCACTACTGCCGAGTGGAGAGGGCTCACAGAGTGGGACCAGACCCTTTTTTCAATAACCGGAACTTAACGCCCCAAACAGAGATCAGACCGCGACAGGTCATTATGAAAATGCTAGACTATAATGACAAGCAAGAACTGATGAGAGCTTTTAGGAGGCGCAATACTCCGCTTCTGATCAGGGGGAATACTGTCTTACTGTTTGAAGATTATTCCGCAGAGGTTGCGCGTCGCAGGCGAGCCTTCAGCAAACTCTGCTCAGAGCTGTACCGACGTAAGGTCCGCTTTCAACTACTGTACCCGGCCGTGCTGAGGATCCACCATGATGACGGTTCCTTCTCTACCCATCACTCTCCTGAGGAGGCGGCTGGAGTCCTATCGGCCCTTCCGGCTGATCGTGGTGTACGATCTCCAGGGTCCCCCATCAGAGATGACTGCGACCAGATGGACGGCACTAGGGGAGTTGGGGGGGAGCGGGAGTTGAGTCGTCTCCCAAGTGATTCTCAGGAGTGCTGATGGGCCTGCTGCGCCCGCTGTTGGGGAGCCTCATTTGCTCTAGCGAGCTTGATGGCCAAGGGAAATGGTTGTCACCACGGCTGTTTTCTCCCACTACACCTTGCTTGGAACTTACCTGGCAACGGGAACTGATGGGACTTGCCTCGATGTGGAGTGATTCCTGTGAAACTGCACTGTGGACCATGCAGCTCCCCTCAAGTTGTTGTTTCTTTTTGCATGATCGCTGCTTCAGATATTTTGACGTTTACAATTGGTTTTCTAAGTGCTGGGGGCCTCTGTTCAGGGGAGGGGGGCGGGTTTTAGATGGGAGGGGCCATAGTTTCTGCCACGTGTTAGTGGGTACTGTAAGTTTGAGGTTCCTGGTATTTTTGGGCTAGCAGGGCTGCCATGTTAGAAAAAAGGAAGTCCTAGACCACAGTGCTGAGGGGCTTCCCACCTCCCTCTTTGTCGGCACTCTAGTGGCTTTTTTTTTAATTTGGTTTTGTTTTGTTTCTCGGATACATTCCGCAGTATTTTCCTGGGCTCTTTAGGGGTCACAGGGTAATTCACTACTAGTAACTTGTGTACTGTGTTTTTGTTTGTTTCCCCCCCCCCCCCCTTTTTTCTTCTTCTTCTCCCCCCTTCCCCATCTGGGGTCTCCTTTTCTTTCCTCTCTCTTATTTTGTCTCCCTCAGCCTATCAGGAGGTGATCCTTTCCCATGAAGGTGGTCTCTTGGAACGTTAAGGGGCTCCGTTCCCCCAACAAAAGGGTACAGGTATTAAGACACCTTAAACGCCTACATACAGACGTTGCCTTGCTACAAGAATCTCATCTGACTGCAGACGATATGGAGCGCATGAGAAAGCTCTGGGTGGGAAAGGTCTACGGCTCACCGGCAATCGCTGGCAAAGCGGGAGTCCTTATACTGTTAAGCAAATACTTCAACCACGCAATCCTTTCTCATGAGCACGATCAGGAGGGTAGATGGGCTAATGTGACACTTACAGTTGAGGGCATTGATTTTAGTATACACAATGTGTATGGCCCCAATGGGGACAATAAGCGTTTTTTTGCTGAGATAGGGGACAGACTGTTGGCGGACTCTGTGACCAATAAGATACTGGGTGGCGACCTGAACACTGTACTTAATGTTCAGGAAAACAGGAAAGGCCCAACAATTCACCACAGGGTGACCCGCCCCACTGATACAGTACTCCCTCCGCTTTTGGAAGTGGCTGGTCTCCAGGACGTGTGGCGTCTACAGCACCCTGTAGACCGTGACTATACTCATTATTCCCATCCCCATAAGGCATGGTCGCGGATTGATTATGTCTGTGTAAATGATCGACTGGTGGACAAGGTGGAGGGGTCGGAGATCCATGATATGGTGATATCTGACCATTCTCCCGTCTCTGTGGTGATCTCCAGTACTTACAGGAGGGTACAGGAGTTTGTTTGGCGTTTCCCGGGATACATGGTGAGAGACCAGAAATTCACTACATTGTTGAAGGGATGGTGGGCGGAGTATATCGCGGATAACTCCTCCCACTCCTCCGACGCCCCTCTGTTCTGGGAAACGGCCAAAGCGGTCCTTCGGGGAAGGGTAATGGCTTACATGTCCTCCTTGAAAAAACGAACACTGGCCTGATATAAGTCGGCGAGTGAACAACTGAGACTGGCTTACTCGAGCTATATTGCTTCACCCTCCTCCACCAAATGTGATGAGTGGAAAGTGGCCAAGTCAAATTTTGATTTGTGGGCGGAACGGAAGGTCAAGGCCACAACGGACAGGATTAGAGCCGAGTACTTCCGTTTCGGTAACAAATCGGGAAGGTTGCTGGCCAGGCTGGCAAAGGGACAATATTAGCCACAATTTATTTCGAGACTTACGGACAAGACAGGTGTAAAGCATAGTGACCCAACTGAGATTCTGGGGGTATTGGAAGAGTACTACACGGACCTCTATTGCCCTCCCCCACCTACTGGAGGAGATTGTAAATCTTACCTTGACTCTGCTTGTTTACCCTCCATTTCCTCAGAACAACTGGAAGTCCTCAGTGCAGACTTCTCGGAGGAGGAGGTACGGCACGCTGTTAAAAGCTTGGCCAACAATAAGGCTCCTGGCCCGGACGGGTATAGTGGTGAGTTCTACAAATGCCTCCAGGAAGAAGTTGTCTCCCCTCTGACGGCATACTTCAACCAGCTGCTTCATACAGGTACCGTGCCCTTCCATGCCAACACCGCGCATATTAAATTACTTTTGAAGCCCAACAAAGATCCTGAACTTCCCTCCTCCTATAGACCGATCTCCCTCATTAATGTGGACCTTAAACTCCCCTCCAAGATCTTGGCAGATAGACTCAGCACCATACTACCGGACCTGATTAACTCATCGCAAGTGGGTTTTGTTAAGGGTCGGTCAGCCGTCTACAATATCAGAAAGGTTCTAACAGTTTTGGATAGGGTGAAGCACCATCCCCAGCCAGGCGAATCCCCCATACTACTGGCGCTTGAAGCCGAAAAGGCATTCGATAACGTGCGGTGGGACTGGCTGGGGATGGTGCTTGATAAGGTGGGTATTACGGGGGCCTTTAGAACATTCCTTAATGGGCTCTACCATAACCCCAAGGCTAGGATAGCGCTACCCTCCCGACTGTCTCCTAGTTTTCCTCTTCATCGGGGAACGCGGCAGGGGTGCCCCCTATCCCCTCTGCTCTTTAACCTGGCACTAGAACCCTTGATTAGACATCTGAGACAGTCCCCCTTGTATGATGGTGTGGGGGTAGGGAGGGTCACTGCAAAAGTAGCTTTTTTTGCAGACGATGCCCTGTTATTTTTATCGGACCCCAAGACCCAACTGGAGGGTGTTCTTCGGACCATATCCTGGTTTGGCACACTCTCTGGGTACAGAATAAATCCCACTAAGAGCGAGATCTTGGAGCTTGGAAGGAAACTCCCGGCTACCTTCTGGAACTCTATTGGTTTATTGGGAGCGGTGAAGCCTCATGTCACTTATTTGGGTATCAAGATAGGGGCAGACCCCCACTCTTTATACCAACTGAATTACCCCCCCCTTATTGACAAGATTTGTGCCGAACTGAAGAGATGGTTTCACTTACCCATCTCCTTCCTGGGGAGGTGTCATCTAGTTAAGATGATGAGCTTCTCCAAGATGCTGTACCCTCTACAAACTATCCCTATTCTGCTTAAACATAGTGACATTAAGAGGCTGAATTCGGCTTTCCTCCATTACATTTGGTCCGGCAAAAGGCCACGCATTTCCCTTCAAAAACTCATGCTGTCCAAATTTGATGGAGGAACGAATTTCCCCAATATACGGGGGTATAACCTGGCCTGTCTCTTGCGCCACGTAATGGACTGGATCCATAATACGAGTAATTTTTCTAACCTTACTTTGGAATCGGAGCTCGCAGCCCCGTGGTCCCTTGCCTCCTGCCTCCATACTAGAATCCCTGCCCTACCCCCTTTACTGAAACGATCTATTATCATCAGAGATACGGTGTTGGCATGGAAGGCGGTACGTAAAACATTTGGACTACCCTTCCTTATGTCTAAAAAACTGCAGCTGTGGACACATCCTGAATTCCCTCAGGGTCGAGACAATCCCATCTTCCGGGAATGGAAGGACATGGGTATCATGACGGCTCACCAACTTATGCACAATGCTGATGGGCGTTGGCTTACGGAACGGGAAATCGGGGAGATGTATTCTCTTGACAGTCGCCATTTTTTAGCCATAAAACAGGTGACCTCCTTCTGTAAGTCAAGGCTTGTTAACCTTACCACAGAACTTTCTCCCAATACCTTTGATGACTTCATAGGGACGAGCCCTCGCAGAGTGACTTTATCAGACACTTATAGGACTCTGAACGACCATCTTCTCTCCATTGACAAAAAAACTATCTTTGCCAAATGGGCCGCGAAATTGGGTTCCGATGAGGTGCGAGATGAGATTCTGGAGGGCTGGGACAGGGTGCGGAAACATGTTATCAGTGAGGTCTGGCGGGAAACTTTTTTTAGAGTCATGCATCATGCGTATTGGGGTTTCAACTTGCCAGCAAACCCGCGCTTTCCTGATAGAATTTTGCACTGTCCTAAATGCCGGACTCCGACAACAGATTTTTGGCATGGCTTGTGGTCCTGCTCCCTGTCCCAGTCCTTTTGGCAAGAGGTGACTAACTATGTTGCTCGGCACTGGAAACTCATCCTGCCGATGGAACCTTTACCACTGGTTTTTCAATGCATAGATGAGCAGACGGTAGAAGCCTCTGGCCTTAAATCGGTTCCGCCTCTGATCCATGCTGTTTTGTTGATAGCCAAACGGGTTCTAATGCGAGAATGGATCAACTCTACAATGCCAACGATCGTGGCGGTGATAGAGGATCTGAAATTCTTCCTGGCCGCAGATAGATTAGAGGCGGAACGGAACACTGAGAAACATGCTCAGAAATTTTTCCAGAAATGGCGAATCTTTCTCTTGTCGCATTTTACCGCACTACAGGTCCATACCTTCGTCTACCCATACCGACTGTCCACCTGGTACCTGAAAGAAGATATCTGTGGCACACTGGGTGGGCTCCGCTTACCTACCTGATCACGACACCCCCTAACTAGCTGGGTGGATAACGGAGCCGATTAGCTGGCTGCTGCCTAAGCCCACTTCCTGATAGGCTTTCCTCTCCTCCCCCCCCCCGTTCTCTTATGCTTCTATCCTCCTCCTCACTTTCCTCCCCCTTCTTTGTCTCCTGTTGTGTCTCCCCTTGTTTGGTGTTCTTAATGGACGTTTTATTTTAGTTCACTTTTGGGCCCTTTGGGGTCGCATATCTTTATGACCATAAGATGCGATTGTTGTGTTTCTATGGTTGCTTGGGGACGAATTCCCCAACTAGACTTGTTATCGGCCGGAGACTGGCCAGGCTTTCTTCGACTGCTATATTTTATTGTACTGCATACTATCCATGTTTCCTTCATGTTTTCCTTACGATAAAATTGTAAAAAATGGGCGCTGCGACGCCAGAACGGTTTCACCTGTTTTGTCTCAGTGCCAATAAAAATACATTTAAAAAAAAAAAAAATCAGTTTTGAAAACTTTCATGAAAATGTGATAATTTGCTGATGAATTTCTAAGCCCCGTAACACCCTAAAAAAGTAAAATATGTTTACCAAATTATGCCAGAATAAAGAAGACATATTGGTAATGTGACTTAGTAACTAATTTATGTGCTACGACTTTCTTTTTTTAGAAGCAGAGAATTTCAAAGTTCATAAAATGCTAATTTTTAAAAATTTTCATGATATTTTGATGTTTTTCACAAAAAACACACAAAGTAGTGACCAAATTTTGCCACTAACATAAAGTGCCATATGTGACGAAAAAACAATCTGAGAATCGCTAGCATACGTTAAAGCATCACTGAGCTATAAGAGCATAAAGTGAGACAGGTCAGATTTTGAAAAATTAGCCTGGTCATTAAGGCCCAAACTAGCTGCAGCACGAAGGGGTTAAAACAGTCTTAAAAACTAAAAAAAAAAAAAAACTGTCATTAGTGACAGGTCATTGTCTAGGTTACCGACCACTACCTGGGGCGCATCTTGATGAATCTTCCCCTATATCTCAATAAATCTAAAGCACAGTGGTGGTGGGTTACCTAGAAAAAAAAGCTGTCAACAACAGAAAGAAAAGAGCAGCAATCAAGAGAAGGAGGTAAATCAAAGTGTTTGTAAACATATCAAACTTGACAAGCCCTACAAGTATGACAATATTTGTTGAGATGGGAATACCCCTATAGGGTGCCTTCACACATACCGTATCGCTGCATATTTATTGCACAAAACTCGCACAAAACTCAAATCAAACTAGCACGAAAGTATCTGCGTTTTTTGGGGTGTAAAACTCTCCTGTGAAAATCATGTAAAAATCAAAACTCGCATGTAAAAATCGCACCAAACACGCACCTAAATCGCACCAAACACGCAGCGAGAATACACATACATTGACTTTATAGCAATCAGTATCATTGTGTATTTATGTGCGAGAAACTCGCAGTGATAAATCCGCAGCAATATGGTACTGTTTGCAGGTACTAGGGATGAGTGAACTGAGATTTGTTCTGCACTTTGCAAAAAGTTTGGTTGGTAGCACAATTAAATTCACAAAAAAAAACAACAAAATAGAAGGTATGCTCACCTCTCCGCACTCCCCCTGAGACAAGAGTGGCAGCATGCTCAGGGATTACTGACTGCGATGCTGTTCTATTTGAGTGAACAGCTGAACCAAACTAAAACATCTAAGGGCCCTTTTACACAGAAAGATTATCTGACAGATTATCTGCCAAAGATTTGAAGCCAAAACCAGGAACAGACTAAAAAACAGAGATCAGGTCTTATATGAAAACCTGAGATTTCTCCTCTTTTCAAATCCAGTCCTGGCTTTGGCTTCAAATTTTTGGCAGATAATCTGTCAGATAATCTTTCTGTGTAAAAGGGCCCTTAATGCCTGCAATTAATTAGCTGTTTTATTGCAGTTCACTTAAGGTTCGGTTCCGATAAACTCAAACTTTTGCTCAAAGTTCAGCAAACCCGCTGAATCAAACTTTTTTGTTCGCACATCTCTAGTAGATACCCACATCTGCTTTTTTTCAGGATACTTCCCACATTTTGCATTATAAACAAATAGTGCAAAGAACATTTTATCTTAGGGACATTGGATGTAACATCACCAAGCACAGTGAGTGAAGAAAATAAGGGATGATAGACTGTTCATCACTTTGTGGGGGAATACAAAAAATATTGTTTACAGCAAATTCTAATTATTTATGTAAATCAATACTATATCCAAAAATTAGGGACCGCCATGGGACCAGGTTGCCCCCCCCCCCCAAGTTACACCAATTTATATACAATGGGGGGAATTAATCAAGAACAGAGTTTCATATGATGCTCTTATATGAAATTTCCCATATGTCTGCTGTACTGAATTTATTAAGAGGCACGAAATCCAATAAACTTAGCTATATAGGTCAGTTCTGAGTTGGCATAGATTTCACCTACAATATGATAATAACACTTTAGGTAACAAACTCATCCCTCTTATATATTTAACCTGTGCCTTACAACATGCAAATCTTTCCCCATACATGTGTCCCCATAGTTTGATAGAATCTATATATACTTACCTATCCCAAAAGATAAAATGATCACCGCGTATAACAAGACTTCATAGTGATTGACAGGAATGATATGATATTTCATATTTTCTCCTGATACTGTGTATAGTGAGGATAAAGCACTTCAGAGTAGAGAATCTTCTTAATAGGTTGTCGATGCTGGTCCTCTGCAGAGGCTGAAGTTTTCACTTTCAGATGAGCTGGTTTTCTCGCAGAGAGGTGTCTGCTCTAGAGAAGAGGAAACAACCTGTATATTGCTTTATGTCTCATGTCACTCGCAGCTCATGTTATAAAGGAACTTATCATATCCTCTTCATATGCGTATCTATATCTAGATCTATTTTTAGTAATTTCAGCAGCACAGGAAAAATATGGGTGCACTTTGTGAATAAATGTGAAACCTTTTTTCTCACCTTATCTGGAGTGCCGTCAAGCTACTTTACATATATCTAGATCTAGATCTAGATATAGATATAGATATTACATTTTATTTGCTTTGGGCTCTACAGTTGCAAAAAAAAATAAATTTTTAGCTTAGCACAAATTCACAATCCTTTGTTTGGAGAAAAAAAAAAAAACATGTACACCATAACCAAACCTATCAGAATGGTGGAGAAGGATCATGGTGTGGGGCTAATTTGGTGCCCCAGAGGAAACAATAAATTTTAAGAGAACATTTTACATGAGAACATAAGGTTGTCTGAAGAAATGTTAAGTAAGTCCTGACCTTAAAGGGGTTTTCCTATTATCTAAAATGTTAGTATATAATAGATAATGCAAATGCTGTTCATTAGCAAAATTGCTTACATTTGCATCTTGGCCCTCCTCTCCTCCCCTATAGGTGACAGCTTGGTGCCTAGGTTACCATCTACCACTCTCCACACTTTGAGTGGTGGCTGGACTGTCATGTCCAGGATTATTATTTTTCCCTTTCCTATGTCTCCCTCTCAGATCATATGCAGGTCTAAGGTCTCTGGACTGTCCCTGGGGGCTGTCAGTGATCTGAAAGCAAGACATAGGGATGCAGAGCTCTTTCAGCCACCCATCCTCATCCCCTAACCCCGTAAGTAAGGAAGTGAGAGGAGGACATGGTGCTGAGCTCGACCACATATGAAAACCTGTTTAGTGTTGAGCGATTTATTGAAAAGTTTGGTTTGGCTGGTTCTAACTTAACTTTTGGAAAAAGTTTTTTTTGGCCAAACTAGTTGGAGATGGACCTGCAGTAAACATGTGGACAATACTGTTAACGAGACCTAAAAGCCCCAAAACACTGTGATAGTGTATTGTGTATTTAAAAAAAAAAAAAGAAAACGTACGGGATTTCCAGTATAAATAGACTTTTCGTTGTCTGCATTACACAGTTAATGGAAACAAACTGTTTCCGGTCCCCATCCAGTGTAATGCAGGCGCTGAATAACTGATCAGAGGGGGTGCGGTATGTCGGCAAATTAATGGCGAGTGGCTAATGAGCTATCCTGTGAATATTATGAGGCACAAAGGTATTGGTAGAAGACGTGGCTTTTTAAAAAAAATTAAAATACCAAAATGACTTTTTGTGAATCATGTGGTTGGTCTTTTATTATGTACAGTAGACCTCCATTGTAGTGGCAGCAGCAGGAGTGGTAGTGGGCTGGCGGTAATAGTAGTAGCAGTAAGTTCACAGAAAGGGTAGTGGACTGAAAGTACTAGTAGCTAGTGTTGAGCAAACTTGCCTAACTGTTCAGGTTCACCAACGTTCTCCCAACCTGAACACTTAGCCTTTGACTCCTGGTGAAGTTGGATGCCACCCTAGGGCTTCCAGGAAAACATTAAAAATGCCTATTGATGTTTCCCAGGACTCCATAGAGCAGCATCAAACTTCTCCATCTGCCGGGAGTCAAATATTCAGGTTTAGAAAATGTTGGTAAACCCGAACAGTTTGGCAACTCAGCTCGACACTACTAGCAGCCAGCAGACAGAGGAGGTAGTGATGATAGTACTAGAAAGCAGAGAGCAGCAATGGTATATCGTTTCCACTCCAATTCACAAGCCACTGATAAAAACAGGTACACTTAAATACAAACTTAAACAACTGTGTAGATAAATCTGTTTTTAAAAGATGTTTCTAACAGTTCCTGTGCGACTAACAAAACACTGGCGCACAGATTTTGTCTCCACACAACAGTGTGATGCTGCTTTCTGTACACTTACCTGGCCTGTTATTGCCTATAGATGCATTGTCCCTCAGTCACGTGTGCTCTCTTCTGCTCTTCTGCCTAAAATTTCTGTTGCAGCTGCATGCACAGACTTTTTCACTGGCTCTGACCGACTTCTCCCTCCTCCTGGCAAGACATTATGGGTGATCCTGATGTCATGTGATCCTTCCTTCTTTCTCTTTTTATGTCTCATATAGCAAATATACTGAAATAATATTTCTCTGCTTCAACAAACAGGATAAAATGCTTGACCGAATACTTCAGCCTGCTCATTTTAGCAATCAGTAGCTGTCCCAGTACCCAGACCTTGTCCGATCAAAGCATTTGACATGTCTCTAAGGCACACAACCAAATTTGTCACAGATCCGTGTTGTGGCCGCAATCTGCACAAAATGTTACCAGCTGCTACCAGGTTGTATTATTTATTATCAGCCTATTGTGGGCCATATGTTTATAGATTGCTTACAGTACCTTGCCTACCTTTTGGGTTCACCAAGATGCACTGTAGTGTATCATGCTTTACAACAGTGTTTTCCACCTTTTTATTGTGTTTTAGGTGGTTTGTTGCTGTTTTTAATCTATTATCCCTTTATTAGTAAAAATATTTTATCTCATCTACTAAGTGTGCAGTATTTTGTTATGTTTTCTTGCTGATTTTCACATGGTTTCAGTAGCACCCCAGATCTCATCCATCCTTCATGATATTCCTGGTGCCCTTACATTTGCATCTACATCTGCTTTACTACATGCTGGGTTAAACAGCAAAATGCACAGAAACGGCGCCAAGGATGAAGGTAAGAGACTTACCTTCATCCTCAGTGCCCCGTGTGCAATAGGGAGCTATCAGACTCTTTTTGTTATTGGTGGTGTTTTGCAGTTCAGCTCAATTCACTTCAATAGAACTGAGTTGGAAAACCATTCACAAACTGAACACAAGAGTCCTGCTGTTTCTGGAAGAGAGTGGCCATGCTTTTTTAAACCTGAATAACTCCTTTAAATTGTCATCCTGTTTTTGCAGATCCACAAGTACGGATGCATTTCAGATTTTTTGAGGGAGGAGGAAACGGATCCTTGGTTTTGTAGAATGCAAGCACAACAGTCATGCAAAGGAGAACTTAGAAGTTTTTTGCAATTATATCAACACTTTTAGTAACAAACTCATCTTGGTTATATACGCAACCTAACAGACTCAGTTGTGCAACATCTGTTATATCTGGGTGGGTCCCCCTTTGCTCCAGCCAAACTCAGTGCAGATGTTGGAAGCCACCATGGAATTTCTGTTCCTCCTTTGTTTATTGTTGTGACCTAGAGAATATCACATCACAATATCACAATATTTAATACTAGTCAATGTAGAGACCATGTAATTCAGGGGTTCACTTGCTTTTTTGTGTATTTTATGGAATAGCCTGATAAGTAAACATTAGCTTTATTTGGTTAACCCTTTGAGGACCAGGCCCAAAATGACCCAGTGGACCGCGCAAATTTTGATCTTAGTGTTTTCGTTTTTCCCTCCTCCCCTTCTAAGAGCTCTAGCACTTTCAGTTTTCTATCTACAAGCCATGTAATTGCTTGTTTTTTACAGGAATAGTTGTACTGTGTAATGGCGTCTTTCATTTTACCATAACATGTATGACGGAATCCCAAATATATTATTTATGAAGATATAAATAGGTGAAATCGTAAAAAAGAATGCAATATGGTAACGTTTGGGGGGTTCCTGTGTCTACGTAATGCACTATATGGTAACAGCGACATGATACTATTATTCTATAGGTCAGTCCGAACACAACCATATGCAGGTTACACAGATTCTCTAATGTTATATATATATATTTTTTATGAAATCCTTTTTTTGGGCAATTAAATATTAATAAAATGGGCCTATTGTGACACTTATAACGGTTTTATTTTTTCACCTACGGGGCTGTATGGGGTGTCATTTTTTCCGCCATTATCTCTAGTTTTTATTAATACCATACTTGTGAAGATCGGACGATTTGATCACTTTTTATAGATTTTTTTAAATATATAATGTAACATAAAATCGTTAATCCGCGCACTTTTTCCCCTCTTTTCGTGTACGCCGTTCACCGATCACAATGACGCTTCTTATATTTTAATAGATCGGACAATTACGCACGCTACGGTATATTATATGTTTATCTATTTATTTATTTTTTTATGTTTTATTTATATAATAGGATAGGGGGGGTTATTTTAACTTTTATTGGGGAGGGGTTTTGGGGTAGTGTAATAGTATTTTGAACTTTTTTTTTTTTTTTTACACATTTGAAGTCCCTTTGGGGGACTTTTACATACCCTAGTTTGATTTCTACACTGATGATTGCTATGCCATAGGCATAGCATTGATCAGTGTTATCGGCGATCTTCTCATTGAGCCTGCCTGTGCAGGCTTAGTGTAGCAGATCGCCGATCGGACAGCACGGAGGAAGGTGAGAGACCTCTGGCGGTCCGTTTCAATGATCGGTGTGACTGCGGGGGTCCCGATCGGTAAGTGACAGGGGACTCCCCCTGTCACTTACACTTAAATGCCGCGGTCGCGCCACGATCGCGGCGTTTAAGGGGTTAATGACACGCGGCAGCGCGATCGCTGCAGTGTGTCATTACCGGTGAGGACCCGGCTGCTCACTGCAGCCGGCTCCCACCTCCTACGAAGCGCGCTCCGCTCCGGAGCGCGCTTCATAGCGGGAGAAACACCCAGGACGTAGAGTTACGTCCAGGGTCGTCTGGGGACAGACTTCCATGGCGTAACTATATGCCCTGGGTCGTCTAGGGGTTAAACATGGCAAAATAAACCTTATATATTGATATACAGAATGCAGTGCAATAGGACAGAAACTGATAAATTACATGAAACTGGAGCAGCAGTTAGGCCCCTTATACTGGTTAGGCCTACTCTCTAATAGTTAGGCTCCTCATATAATAATTAGGCACCCTCTGTAGTAACTGGGTCTCTCTCTAGTGGGGAAAAAAATCACTCAGCTCCCTTACAGCTTCCATGTCCATGTCTAGTAGTCAGTATAATGGAGGTCACCCAGCATCTAGTATAGTAGTCAGTATAATGGCGGTCACCCAGCATATTGTATAGTAGTCAGTATAATGGCGGTCACCCAGCATATTGTATAGTAGTATAATGGCGGTCACCCAGCTTTCCTAGCATCTTGTATAATGGCAGTCACCTAGCTTTCCGAGCATCTTGTACAATGGGGGTCACCCAGCTCTCCCAGCATCTTATATAGTAGTCAGTATAATGGCGGTCACCCAGCTTTCCTAGCATCTTGTATAGTAGTCAGTATAATGGCGGTCACCCAGCTTTCCTAGCATCTTGTATAGTAGTCAGTATAATGGTGGTCACCAAGCTTTTCTAGCATCTTGTATAGTAGGCAGTATAATGGAGGTCTCTCAGCCTTCCCAGCATCTTGTATAATGGAGGTCGCCTATCTTTCTCAGCATCTTGTATAGTAGTGCTCGTGGGGTTAAGCCTTCAGGTGTTGTAATTGCTCCTGAGGCTTGCTCCTGTCTGAGTACAGGGGAGGGCTCCCTGGCTGCTATTGGTGTCTCATGCTGCTGTCAGACTCCTTGCTCCTATGAGAGGCTGGGGCGGGAGCTCTGGTAGCATTTAAGCTGGTGAATTACACCCTGTAGTTGCCAGTGTATGTTTGGTTTCCTGCTACACCAGCGTGTCTATTGTGTTGCCTGTACTTGAGAATTGGACTCGGACTTATGGTGCGTTTACACAAAGAGATTTATCTGACAGATTGTTGAAGCCAAAGCCAAGAACAGACTATAAACAGGGTGCAGGTCATAAAAGAAAGACTGATATTCCCTGTCTTTTCAAGTCCATTCCTGACTTTGGCTTCCAAAATTGGTCAAATAAATCTGCCTGTGTAAACCCACCATTAGACTTTGCCTTCGCCTCATCCTTTTGTACTGCGTTACCTTCTGTGCTCGACTTTGGACTGGACTCTGTTAACCCATTGCTTGCTGATTTGGACTTACATGTTACCTCCTGTTGCCAACTCTGACTGCCTGACCTGTTTGTATATAGTTAGGGACTAGGGATACGGGGGACTGTCGCCCAGTTGCTGCCCTAGGGTTTAGCCTAGGGGGGCAAGTAGCTAGGGACAGGGGTTGCGGGTCAAGAGAAGGGACTGCCAGCTTCCCGGACCCCAGGACTGCCTGACAGTTTGGTTCAGGTCAAGTTTGAGAAAATCGAGATGTTTGAGTCGATCCTAACTTTTCTCAAACAGTTCGATCAACACTAGTGGAGAGTAGGTTGCAGCAGGCAGTTAGAGCAGAGCAGGGAGAGTAATACAGAGAGATAGGGACAGAGAGGAGAGAAGAGGAGGGTGGATTCTGAGTAGATTGAGGGTGTGACCAGTATCACAAGTCTCTGGGTGCTGTTTCTGTGCATTATACCTGGGTGCACAATATATTAATTAACTAGATTTGCATTTCCAGGGAAATACATAGTGCTTGAAAAGAGCGCCCCTTTACCAGTGACCTCCAGAGCGCCCCTTTACCAGTGACTTCCAGAGCGCCCCTTTACCAGTGACTTCCAGAGCGCCCCTTTACCAGTGACTTCCAGAGCGCCCCTTTACCAGTGATTTCCAGAGCGCCCCTTTACCAGTGACTTCCTTTTAAGAGATAGTAATAGAAAACTCTGTAGCACTCTTTTCATGCAACAGTGATTAATAGTTTATTTACAGCGTGATAGGAATAAGGCCAGGTATATATGCAATAATGATGCAAGCAGAAAATAATACGCTACAATACGCTGTAAGAAAACGTGGCTACCCATCCCGGAACATTTTGTGGAAAAAGGACACACGGTGGCACAACTAAGGTTCCAAGTGTTGGAGCAAGTCAACCACCCGAGAAGAGGTGGTAACATGAACCTACTACTGAGGAAACGTGAATCCTATTGGATTCATACACTTCAGACTCTCACACCTAACGGCTTAAACCGTGAATATGACATTTTGTTTTGATGTATATACTGTATGACACTATGTATTTACTGTACCATGATACTGATGATGTACCAATTTACCTTCTAGGTCAACTAGTCACACCATCCTCAGAATCCAATGAGGTAGTATGCCCTCCCCCCCCTCCTAGTCTCTTCCTGCCCCCCCTTTCCCCCCCCCTTTCCCCCCCTTTTTTTCCCTTTCCTCCCCCTTTCCCCCCCCCTTCCCCCTCCCCCCCCTTCCCCCTCCCCCTCCTTCCCCCCCCCATCCCTACTCCCGCATTTGTCCTTTTCTCCCCCATCCTATTACCTGATCCAGTATTACCCGTTCTTGCTTCTTCATTTGTTTCCCACATTTCCTTACCATAACACCCCACTACCAGATTACATATCTCACATAACACTCAATATCATGATAATATACTTCATTATGTACGCATTCCTGGGTTACTAGGTGATCTACCATCTGAGACACACATACTACATTACATTAGGCAGACACAGCATGGCCCGCCCCCATACAACATTAGAATCCCCGATGCGTTCCACTGTGGAACGCATAAGCCGGCAAACCGGAAGTGACGTGCCGGCACTTCCGGTTTCGGACTTTTTCAGCGCGGCTGGGCCTAGGTTCGGCACACAGCGCTTGACACGCACAGGAGGACGCCAGGAGCACTCCTGCCTACACTACCCACTGGTAAGAGCTTTTTTCCCCCCTTGATACCTCGTTCCCCACTATCGGCATACGAATACTGCATACCTTATACCGATTACCCTGTTCCCCATCATCTGCCTATAGTACATACCTTTCCTGTTCCCTACCCTCAATATTCTGCCTTTTCCTCACGTCACCTACCAGACTCCCATATTTTCCTACCTGACCCCACCCGCCTTACCTACACCCTGCCTATCTTAAGTTCCCCTCATACCCTTTCCTACATATCATTGACTGGTTACCCAACTATATTTCTCTCATCGTTTCTTTACATAACTCCCCATGATATCCGCTAAACTGCATGTGTCCAGTATATACTATATACCTACCATGAGATGACCCCTTTTATATACCGATATTACCTGTATTGACACAATTGGTGTCAGCATTACTTATCTATATATGTATATATACTTTGGAATTACGTTCAGTACGGACTCTGTGATATGAGGTCCTTGCCAATGATCGGATGATCTTATCATACACCATATATACATTTTCTCCACCTTCACTCTAGGCTATGCGATTGTTTCATGTCTGTTTTTTGATTTTTTTCATTTTATATCTAATTTCTATGTACTTTTAAACAGCTATTTAAATGCATGTTCTTCTTTCCACAGCGACATTGAAAAAGACCCTGGTAGGGTCGAAACGTCATCGGTCGCCTTTATCAAAATATTATTTTCTGCTTGCATCATTATTGCATATATACCTGGCCTTATTCCTATCACGCTGTAAATAAACTATTAATCACTGTTGCATGAAAAGAGTGCTACGGAGTTTTCTATTACTATATATTGGGATTACATACCCGTCCGTAAGAAGCACCTACAACCTACACCCGTTGTGCACCCTCATCTCTTCCTCCCTTTTAAGAGAAACTTTAATCCTGGGTGCCGTTTCTTTAAGAGCCACTTGGGTCGCATCCCTTTAAGAGCAACTTGGCTCCCATCCCTTTAAGAGCGACATGGGTCCCTTTAGGAGCGACCTGGGTCCCTTCGCTCTTAAAGGGACCCAGGTCGCTCTTAAAGGGACCCAGGTCGCTCTTAAAGGCACCCATTTTGCTTTTAAAGGGACATATTTCGCACTTAAAGGAACCCAGGTCGCTCTTAAAGGGACCCAGGTCACTCTTAAAGGGACCAAGGTCGCTCTTAAAAGGACCAAGATCCCTCTTAAAGGGACCCAGGTTGCTCTTAAAGGGACCCAGGTCGCTTATAAAGGGACCCAGGTCGCTCTTAAAGAGACCGATTTTGCTCTTAAAGGGACCCATTTCGCTCTTAAAGGGAGCCAGGTCGCTCTTAAAGGGAACCAGGTCACTCTTAAAAGGAAACAGAAAAAAAAAGGAAAAAATTGGTCAGCTCTCCTAGAACACTGTTCACACTAGGCAGGAGCACGTTGCCATGGCTGAAATTGCAAACACACAAAAACACAGAAAAATGCAACAGCTCACCGCAACAGCAAGATACAGACCCACCATAGACATGAAAACAATTAAAAGCAGCCCCCCCAACTGCCCCAAAAATTCCCACAAAAATAATGAGTCTCTTGGTTACTATTTGCAAACAGCGTAAACTGCCTCACCACGATAAGGTGGACTCATATCGAGGCAGACCCTACACTGTATGTACACTATGGCCTCTCTATGGCGTATAATACGCCTATGCTCTGGGCATGCAAGATCCGTCTAATACCTGCAAAATAATTTTAATTGTTTTCATGTCTATGGTGGGTCTGTATCTTGCTGTTGCGGTGAGCTGTTGCATTTTTCTGTGTTTTTGTGTGTTCACTCTTAAAGGGACCAAGGTCGCTCTTAAAGGGACCCAGGTCGCTCTTAAAGGGACCCAGGTCGCTCTTAAAGGGACCCATGTCGCTCTTAAAGGGAACCAGGTCGCTCTTAAAGGGACATATTTCACTCTTAAAGGGACCCTGGTCGCTCTTAAAGGGACCCGGGTCGCTCTTAAAGAGACCGATTTTGCTCTTAAAGGGACCCATTTTGCTCTTAAAGGGACCCAGGTCGCTCTTAAAGGGACCCAGGTCGCTCTAAAAAGGGACCCAGGTCGCTCTAAAAAGGGACCCAGGTCGCTCTTAAAGGGACCCAGTTCGCTCTTAAAGAGACCGATTTTGCTCTTAAAGGGACCCAGGTCGCTCTTAAAGGGACCAATTTTGCTCTTAAAGGGACCCAGGTCACTCTTAAAGGGACCAATTTCGCTCTTAAACGGACATATTTCGCTCTTAAAGGGACATATTTTGCTCTTAAAGGGACCAATTTTACGCTTAAAGGGACCCATTTCGCTCTTAATGGGACCCAGGTCGCTCTTAAAGGGACCCAGGTCGCTCTTAAAGGGACCCAGGTCGCTCATGATGGGACCCAGGTTGCTCTTAAAGGGACCCGAGTCGCTCTTAAAGGGACCCAGGTCGCTCTAGCAACATGGGTCTCTTTAAGAGCGTCATGGGTCCCATACCTTTTGGAGTGACTTGGGTCCCTTTAAGAGCAACATGCGTCCCGTCCGTTTAAGAGCAACTTGGGTCCCGTCCCTTTAAGAGCGACCTGGATCCCATTAAGAGCTACATGGGACCATTTAAGAGTGACTTGGGTCCCGTCCCTTTAAGAGCGACTTGGGTCCCTTCCCTTTAAAAGCGACTTGGGTCCCGTCCCTTTAAGAGCGACTTGGGTCCCTTTAAGAGCGACTTGGGTCCCTTTAAGAGCGACTTGGGTCCCTTTAAGAGCGACTTGCGTTCCTTAAAGAGCGATCTGGATACTTATAATGGTAAAGATCATTGCTTGGTTACCATGACAATCTTACTCATGTCGGGGAGACAAAATCGTTAAGGACCTTCCATATATTACATCTTCTATTGGCCAATAGTGGACATGTGACTGTGGATGGTGTGATACATTGCCTGACAAAACCTAAGTGTAGAGTGTGGCCATTATTTGCAATGGGCCATTATTTTCTATGGGAAATTCAGGGTCTTTAAATGTAAATTTCTTAAAAATGACAAATCCGATTGAAACGAAAAATAGCACACCACACACCGCCGAGGGCTTCGAAGCGCAGTTTGAACAGAGTCTGTGCGCAAAGCGGTTCGGGCTGTATTACGCGCAGAAAAATAGCTGGAAGAAGAAGAAGAAGAAACGGAAGAAGAAGAAGAAGAATACGGATTACAATATATAGTGCTTTTCAAGCACTATAATTATACCAATTCTCTGGGTGTGCATTATACCAAGTCAATGACTGCTATAAACACCAAGTAAGATGGGATGTACAAGCAAAGTCTAAACACCAAGTATTTAGTACAAAAATAAATGTATATAGAACAATTGACTGGTACCCCAATATATATACACTAATATTCTCTGTTTATCGATAACACTGGTCAACGTGACGAATATGGTCCTTTTCTAGAGCTACTACCACACTGTTCTAGCGACTGATGATAGCATTAGCAATCAGATCACCATCTAAAATCCAATCATATCTCACAATTGTTCATCCTTCAATATTACATAGACATAGATGGTGCTATTGTGCACATCAAGGCACACAAATATTTACCATGCACTACAATGGCTCCTTTCCATGGATTTCCCAATGTTGTATGGGAAACAACACAAGTCACTGAGGTCTCATTCATCCCCTTTCTCCTGAGTGTGCTGATCACTGACCACGTCCGGTCCGGCTCCTCCACTACTGTGGTGTTTATATCATCTGAATGTGGGATCCAGGAGATCTCTGCAGGAGGATTCCCACCAATGGCGCCACACTCTGGAGATCCATCACTGGTTACTCTTAGGTATGTTGATGGCTGAGCTGGAAATGAAGAATTTTATTTATTAAGACATCTATAAATAACACTGGTCAACGGCCAAAAAGGTTCCGACATGAAAACAGTTGATCTTAACTAATTTTGGGGTGCTGAAATCGAAAATGATGTTCAAATTTTTAAATTGGCTCTAATTTTTAAGATATAGACGTACTTTCTATACTTCTCACAGCCTGTGATACAATACTGGGGAAAGTTTTACATCATCAGTATTGCATCATCAACTGGTATATTGCATCATCTTAGAAAGACCAATATGGAAAAAAGGTATCAGGGTAAGGCTAGGTTCACACTGAATTTTTTTAATCCATTTTTTTGCAAAAAACGGATGAAAAAAACGTATGCATTTGTGTGCATCCGTTCTTCCATTGACTTCCATTAGAAAAAAAAAAAAAAACGGATCACAAGTTTTTTGTTTTTGTGTCCGTAAAAAAAAACGGATCCGTTTTTTTTTTTTACAATAGAAGTCAATGAAAAAATGGATCAAAACAGATGCACACAAATGCATACATTTTTTTCAGTCGTTTTTTTTGCAAAAAACGGATTAAAAAAACGGATTGCAAAAACGCAGTGTGAACCTAGCCTCAATGGAACCCATCAATGCTTGCAGATTACTGTTGGACAGTTATCAGAGACAATCCCATGTATGAATACAAAAGACATGTGTAAATGCACTGAGAAGCCATTGAATAAGGACCTACATTCCAGAGCTCAATAAACATAATTAATTTGTAAAAATTCTTAGATCTGCCTGTAAATTGTAGTTGATTTCAGATAGAACTGAGTTTCCTATGAATATATTTCAAAAGTTTATCAACAGTAACCGAGCTTCCTTATGATTGCAGAAGTAATAAATCTGTCGGCTATTATACTGTATTCTATACAATTCACAAAACAGTAACATGAGAACTCTTCCATATCATAGAAACTAGAGACAATTAATATTTTTCCTTGTGATATTTGAATTCAGCACATAAAAATCATGAAAAAATGGCGAATTTTATTTCCTCCTGGACTTTCTCAAGGGTAATAAGAACAAGGTCTGGAGCATGCATTTATGTATACATAATTACATAATATATAAACGTGGAGAAATTTAACACATACCATGATCTGAAGCATCTCTGCTCATGCATCCCATGGACAAAATGTCCGGGTTGTCCTGTGTGCCGAGTAATTGCACTTGCGGAAAAGAGTCAAGTCCCCTAAGAGACCAGGAATGAAAAGCGTGGCTTGAGTACTTGCATTGCAGCTTGGCGCGCCTGCACTCTGCCCCTAGTCCATGTTGCATTTACTGGGTAACTAGCACAATGGTTGCAGTCATGTCCTGCAGCCAGCAGATGGCCCACAATCCCATAAAAACAAACAGTATAATATACCCTTAAACCAGTATCTAACATGCCCATTCATTTACAATCTCATATATACAGGAGTAAGGTCCGAGCGCCGTGCTTGCTAATTAGCCACTTTAATGCAGCTGTCAAAGTTGACAGCTGCATTGAAAGGCTGTTTTTCCCCATAACTGGTGGTCTAGTGGGGGGAATCGCAGATGGTCCCCACATCTTAGCCGGCCGGGGGTCTGCGCCGTAATGTCGTTGATCCCGGTTTGGCGATCTATTGCTCCTGGCTGCATTTTATAAATAAACATATTTGGTATCGCCACGTGCAAAATCGCCGAACGATTAAATTATCACATTCCTGATTTTGCACTGTAAATGGTGTAAGCGCAAAATCCCAGCAAAGTGCAAAATTGCTCATTTTTTTGTCACATCAAATCCAGAAAAATTGTAATAAATAGTGATCAAAAAGTCACATATGTGCACACAAGGTACCGATAGAAAGAACAGATCATGGCACAAAAATGACACCTTACAAAAACCCATAGACCAAAGGATAAAAGCGCTATAAGCCTTGTAATAGAGCGATTTTAAGGAACATTTATTTTTTTTAAAAAAAGGTTTTAATTTTTAAAAAACTATCAAATAAAATAAAAGTTACACAAGTTACATATCGTTGTAATTGTACTAACTTGAGGAACATGTATAACAAGTCAGTTTTACCCTAGAGCGAATGGCGTAAACAGAAACCCCAAATAAAAAAATTGTGTTTTATTTTCAATTTCACCACACATGTGGGTCTCTAGGTGAAAAAAATGCAAGCGCTATGACCTTTTATGCACAAGGAAGAAAAAACAAAAGCACAAAAATTTTAATTTGCTCTGTCCTTAAGGGGTTATCCAGCAAAAATCTTATTCCTTCAAATCAATTGGTTTCAGAAAATTATGTAGATTTGTAATTTACTTCTATTTAAAAATCTTCAGTCTTCCAGTACTTATCAGCTGCTGTATGTCCTGCGGGAAACTGTGTATTCTCTCCAGTCTGACACAGTGCTCACGGCTGCCACTTCTGTTCATGTCCTGAACTGTCCAGAACAAGAAAGGTTTTCTATAGGAATTTGCTACTGCTCAACCGTGGATAAGATATGCCTGTGTTGCAAATTATTTAATTGGTCTAGCCCATGGGCAGTAAATCTAAAGATGTGTTATTGTTTTTTTTTTAAGTATGTAAATTGACTATGTGTATATCTTATCGTATTATTGGGGGTGTAAAGGGGGAACATTACTTGATACTTTTAAAAACATGTAAATCCTTATAGTGGGCAATTATTTTTATGGGTATTTTTCTTAAAGATTTGGGTTCAAATTGTACCAACACCAACCCAGTAGCAGTGGCAGACATGGCGATCCTAACAGGCTTGGACGAAGGTTGCAACTCCTAGTAGCACCCAGTGGTCAGGTGAATACCAGCCCGGCTGTTATTGTGGAATTGAAATCATTAAAAAATTCAAGGTCCATGGCAGTCTGTAGTTAATCCCAGAGCCAGCAATCATCAGAAGGGTCCTCACAGAGCAGTGCCAACACCACTCCATGACAATGGCAGGACATTTCCTCTGCCCCGTCTTATGTTGTGTCTTGGCCACAAGTCAGCTTTGGAGGACCATCAGCACGAGAGCTTCTGTCAAGCCTAGCCTTGTCACCCAAATAGGACCTTTAGAGTCCTTTTATAACATATCAGGATATTCTGGTGGATGTCTATAATGAGAAACCATATTACATCACTGAACTAATGAAAGGGTAAGGATGGACACATCTGTATGTTTATGTAAACCAAGTGCTATGGAATGTGCCATCATTGTATCACTAGTAATGTAAGTGCCTGGCTCTTGACTTTTAGGTAGAGGAGAAGTCCGGCCATGAGTACAGTGGAGATTACTGTGATGATTATTCTTACGATGTTATCAACGGTAAATCTATAACCTGGAAGGAAATAGAAGAAAATTCACATATAGAAACGGTAAGATGTGACAGGTAATGGTATCTAATATCTGATAGTAACAGGTTTTAGCAATGTCACCAGTTAGTGGTAGCATGTGTGTGTGTGTGTGTGTGTGTGTGTGTGTGTGTATATATATATAATAATGATTATTATTATTATGATTATTAATTTTGTGGTTTTATGTTTACATTTTTCATAATAAAACTAAAGGATCATTAAGCCTAAAGTATTGACTAGATGGCTACACACATGAGATAGTGGTGCAGTAGATTGAGGGCTGATTAACCACTTCACAAATGTCTGGTGAACCGTTGTTACACCCATGTAGCCATATTGCCCATTACCGTCATTCAGATTATACAAATCAACCAACAATCTCCTAGGAACTTTCGGGCACAAAAAGATCATTTGTGGGCTAACAACAAATAGAGATGAGTGATCTTCCAGTAAGTCTGGGCTCAGTCAAGCCCGAACTATCAGCATTTGACTCCTGGTGGCTTAAGAAGATGAATGCAACCCAAGGACTGCCTGGAAAGCATGGATACCTGCCCTAGTGTAAGTTCACTCATCTCTAAGAACAATCAAAACTTTCAAACAGTGGCTGGCACCATTGCAGATTACCAAAAGTGACTGCTAAATTGTTTACCTGACCATCAATTACACTGGTTCAGTTGAACCATGGGTAGCTTTACTGTAACTGTTGCTTGTGCTCTGACAATGAACAAAGACAGAGTCAGGACAAGGAGTTTTGGTGCCCTAGGCAGAGAAGGCAATGCTGGGAGCTGCAGTTCTACCACAGCCACACAGATGCATGCTGGGAGCTGTAGTTCTACCTCAGCCACACAGGTGATGCTGTGAGTTGTAGTTCTACCTCAGCTACACATGACCACTAACACACACTCCATTAGCACACACATTCCACTAACATACACACACTCACACACTCCATTAGCACGCACACACACACACACACACAGATACATACATGTACTCACCCACAAAGCATTAGCAGTGGAGGGAGGATGACACTGTCTCTCAGTAGAGGATCACACTCCTCATCTCTTTCTGTCGGGAGGCAAGGGTTGTCTCTGCACTTCTCCCCTCTTCTGAAGCAGAAGAGAGGAGGAGAGCATGTGCCTGCCGCCACAGGGCTGGAGCCTTCAGCAGCTGCGGGGCAGAGCGGGGAAGGGATGCTGAGCGGGTGAGGTTGGGTGGGGGGATTTTTACGTGAGGATACATTGGGCTCCCTGTAATTCAGCAAGAGAGGACACCCTAGGCCATCGCCTACCCTGGCCTACCCTTTGTCCCGGCCCTGAACAAAGAACATTCAGCACATTTATGCTTCCTTAACCCGCTTCTAGTCCAAGTGAAGCAATTGGGGTGACGAATATGGTCCTTTTCTAGAGCTACTACCACACTGTTCTAGCGACTGATGATAGCATTAGCAATCAGATCACCATCTAAAATCCAATCATATCTCACAATTGTTCATCCTTCAATATTACATAGACATAGATGGTGCTATTGTGCACATCAAGGCACACATATATTTACCATGCACTACAATGGCTCCTTTCCATGGATTTCCCAATGTTGTATGGGAAACAACACAAGTCACTGAGGTCTCATTCATCCCCTTTCTCCTGAGTGTGCTGATCACTGACCACGTCCGGTCTGGCTCCTCCACTACTGTGGTGTTTATATCATCTGAATGTGGGATCCAGGAGATCTCTGCAGGAGGATTCCCACCAATGGCGCCACACTCTGGAGATCCATCACTGGTTACTGTTAGGTATGTTGATGGCTGAGCTGGAAATGAAGAATTTTATTTATTAAGACATCTATAAATAACACTGGTCAACGGCCAAAAAGGTTCCGACATGAAAACAGTTGATCTTAACTAATTTTGGGGTGCTGAAATCGAAAATGATGTTCAAATTTTTAAATTGGCTCTAATTTTCAAGATATAGACGTACTTTCTATATTTCTCACAGCCTGTGATACAATACTGGGAAAAGTTTGCATGATCAGTATTATCAACTGGTATATTGCATCATCTTAGAATGACCAATATGGAAAAAAGGTATCAGGGTAAGGCTAGGTTCACACTGCGTTTTTGAAATCCATTTTTTTTGCAAAAAACATATGCATTTGTGTGCATCCGTTCTTCCATTGACTTCCATTATAAAAAATCAAACGGATCAAAACGGATCCGTTTTTTTGACAGACACAAAAGTAGTGTCAGCTACGTTTTTGTGTCCATTAAAAAAAACGGATCCATTTTTTTTTTTTTTTTACAATGGAAGTCAATGGAAAAATGGATCAAAACAGATGCACACAAATGCATCCGTTTTTTTCATCCGTTTTTTGCAAAAAATGAAAAAAAAAAATGGATTGCAAAAACGCAGTGTGAACCTAGCCTCAATGGAAGCCATCAATGCTTGCAGATTACTGTTGGACAGTTATCAGAGACAATCCCTTGTATGAATACAAAATACATGTGTAAATGCACCGAGAGGCCATTGAATAAGGACCTACATTCCAGAGTTCCATAAACATAATTAATTTGTAAAAATTCTTAGATATGCCTATAAATTGTAGTTGATTTCAGATAGAACTAAGTTTCCTATGAATATATTTCAAAAGTTTATGAACAGTAAACTTGCTACCTCATGATTGCAGAAGTAATAAATATGTCGGCTATTATACTGTATTCTATACAATTCACAAATCAGTAACATGAGAAATCTTCCATATCATAGAAACTAGAGCCAATTAACATTTCTCCTTGTGATATTTGAATTCAGCACATAAAAGTCATTAAGAAATGGCAAATTTTATTTCGGAACCAAACAACTTTTAAAAATTTGTTGGCCAGTGTAATTAGTAGAGAAGTCTCTTTTAACAAAGTATGAGCTGTCACTTGTTAAACCTGTGAAAATCAGTTTTATATTAACTGAGAACTGGATGGGCTTCAAAAAGAATGTATAGAAACCTGGAGGTTATTCTCATCAGGACCATTAACACCAGGTCCTTCTTAAAGTGACTCTGTACCCACAATCTGACCCCCCCCCCCCCCCCCCAACCGCTTGTATTTTCAGATAGCTGCTTTTAATCCAAGATCTGTCCTGGGGTCCGTTCGGCAGGTGATGCAGTTATTGTCCTAAAAAACAACTTTTAAACTTGCATCCCTGTGTCAAACGGCCGTGGCCTAGAGTGTGGTGTGTATGCATTAGGCTGGCACAACCTCTCTGTCCCTCCTCTCTGCCCTCCTCATCATTAGGAATGCTCCTGGCAGATTTTCTACTATTCATCACCTGTGTCAGCACGGCACATGGGCTGTATTGTTAAGGCACCTGTGTACTTTTCACAGCAGAAGAATAGGAAAAATGATGAAGAGGGCAGGGAGAAGGGATGGAGGGCTGGTGCAAAGTTAGGGCACAGATACTCCAAGCCACAGACGTTAGGCACAGGACTGCAAGTTTTTTAGGACAATAACTGCATCACCTGCCGAACGTACCCCAGGACTTTGGAATAAAAGCAGCTATCCGAAGGTACAAGTGGTTTGGGGGGGGGGGGGGGCACAGATTGTGGGTACAGAGTCGCTTTAATGTTGTACCATGTGGACATCATTGTCCTCTAAAAAGTGGTTTCCATCTTAGCTTGTTATCCTCTATCCATAAGATAGAGGATAACAAGCTGATCGCTGGGGGGGGGGGGGGGGGGGGGGGGGGGCAACCAGTATAATCCTCAATATACCAAGTATGGGGAAGCAATCGTCCTGCAATGAACGTAGCTTACAACGGGGCCAATGAGGCCAACTCAATTTATTATCTATGGGGCTACCAAAACTTCTGAGTTTTGAACTCGAAAGCATTTTTTGGCCCCCATAGACTTATTGTAGCTAGAAGCCTACAAAGAGTTAATTTCCTAATTCAATTTTCTAGATAGACCGTTCTCCCATATCAGAGCAGTAACAGAATTTTAGAGATGAATGCACTATAGGCATGGACTGAACGCAGTCTTGGATAAAATTTATGATAACTCCACATTTTTATATTTGGTTTGGGACACTATAAAAATAAAAAAGGGTATCTACCCAAATTCATTGATCCCCATTTGGATGGCTTCCAGTCCACAATGCTCTCAGCTATTTTTTTTCCTCCTGTGAGGTGTTGACCCTACAAGAACTCCCTGTATATCGTCTACTAATTCCATAAACTTAAAAAGAGCTTTAGTGGGGATTTGATTAGATTAATGGTGATAGGGACAGGGTCATAAGTAGTACTCACCTAATACTTGGAGTAAAGTGCCTCTGATGGTTGTGTCTGTATCATGTACCACTTCACAGCTGTACTTTCCTCCATCAGATACTTCAGTACTACTGATGCTCAGTGATGAATGGCTAATTCTCACCCTTGTGCTGCAGGAGCTGTATGATGACTTTGTATTGTCTTCCTCTATTCTATATGATATTATACAGGAGGAATTATATAGATGAAGCTTCCATGCAACTTGTAGTAATGTGTCTCCAGGATCAGCATCACACTGCAGAACAACAGACTGGCCTCTTCTCACCCTCACCACATCTGGAAGACAAGAATCTTGGTGAGATTAAAAAAAAAAAGTATCCATGGTATCCAAAGTATTCACTGGGAGAGCTGACTGGCCAGAGTGCTACGTCAAACTTATATAATAATCATTAAACTTTATTATGAATATGCACATGGAAGCTGGCAGCACACACTTATATGCCATACAGAATGATGAAAGAATAATTTTGGATGCAAACTTAGCAATATTGTGTTTTGATACATTGTGAAAAAAAGTGGTGGAGATATCTCCTTTATAGCTAGGGGAGCACGTCAGAGCATATGACCCTCATGGGACTAGGTGCAGGTTTTTAGTTTTTTTTATGCCTCATAAACTTTAAAGGGGTTGCCTGGGCAGGCCTGTCTGGTTAGGGGGTGCATGAAAAGTGTGGAGGATGACAGAGAACACATATTAGTACCAAACACTTAAAGTGCTATTGTAAAGTTAGATGAAAACTTATTATAGTGCAGTACTGTGCACACTAAGCATTTTTCTAAATTATATTTCAGCTGCATGTAAATATCTGTCATTGTTGATCATGCTACTGCTGCTCATAACTATGTATTAGGAGACAGAGCCTTCTGTTGGGTCTCCAAAGGATTCATAGCCAGATCTTAGGATCACATTACATTCTAAGGTGTTGGCTATTGCACTTTTTGCGTCTAGTTATGGATGACAGGGTGTGCGGGCAGTAACCACTCAATACAGGTATTTGTGTAGTTTAGAGAAATCATAATTGTGCACAGTGCTGCACTATAATCACTTTTTACTTTACAGTTACACTTTAAAGAGAAGATTTTTCAATAACAAATGGGAAGACTGTATATTCCAGTTATACATTGATTACTAACATTTTCTACACTGACAGGACAATGAGATCCTTTCAGGTCAAATATTATATACACTCATTATGTAGCAGCAAATAGGACCATACACACAATAGCGCAAAATGTATTGAATATCCAGGGCCATTAAGGACAACATTATGAACCTGAACCCCCAAAGGAGCATATGCACAGGAGAGAAGTATTTTCAGAAACTTATATAGGAACACCTGAGTATCAGCCTTATAGTAACAGCAATAGCATGAGTTCCTACTTACCTATTACTTGTAGTACAATGTCTCTGATGACTGTGGTTGTACCATATACCACTTCACATGTGTACCTTCCTCCATCAGATACCTCCGTATTAGTGATACTCAGTGATAGATTGTCACTTCTCACCCTTGTGCTGCAGGAGCTGTGTGATTTCTTTGCATTGCCTTCCTCTATTTTATATGATATTATACAGGAGGAATTATATAGATGAAGCTTCCATGTAACTTGTAGTAATGTGTCTCCAGGATCAGCATCACACTGCAGAACAGCAGGCTGGCCTCTTCTCACCCTCACCACATCTGGAAGACAAGAATCTTGGTGAGATAAGTATCCATAGGGGCATAACTGGGAGAGAGAATTAGGAATACGCACATGGAAGATGGCAACACATACATATTTGCCATACAGTGAATGACGAAACAATTGTTACATTTATTCTTTTAAAAATGAATATTTATCGTAGTGGTTGCATATAAAAAAAAAGTTTCATAATTTACATCATGTAATGCTGTGAAATTAACCAGTGGTGCAATATTGTCTATGAAGAACAAAGGAGTTAAGTCATCCTCTCAATGTAGTTTTAGAAACCAAATGATGGGGTTCCTAAAGACAACTTCCCTAACAAGTCAATGCGCAAATTATGAGAAAGAAAGATCATCATACATAATCAATACCACAAGAGCAGTATTGGGCAATTGACAGTCAATGACCTTAATGAGCGCAAGAGCTTTGAAATTCTGGTGATATAAATATCCTGTAAATTGAGCAAAAATCATTACTAGCTAGATACAGACGCAGAATGCAAGGGAGTCAGGACTGGAACCACTTTGTATGTATTGTTATATGCTTCAGACATCACTACACTACAAGTGACCCCTTTATATGAAGCACGAGGTGTAATGGTAGTATGACCATGAATAAGCTCACCAGGAGTAGTCACAATACACTGACTCTGTTTGTATGTCAGGTGCTTTTATTCTTGGAGAAGGAATAAAGATTGAAGAATTGTTTACACACAGGTGGAATTGGAAACTTTTTCTGTCTTGACCTCACCAAGGATGGAAGGTAATGCATGACCAGGGTAATTTATGATGAAGCTGGATTGTGTATGGACTTATTATTATATATATTACACATGCTTTGTTTACTTATGACTTTAAATAGGCTAGAGGGTTGATGGGGCGGTGTGGGCACAAGGGGCACCATGTTTTTAGGATACGCCTCAGGCAGCACTAAGACTCTCTCTGTTGCCCATATGAACCAATCGCAGCTCAGCTTTTATTTGTCACATTGATCTGGTAAGATGAAAGCTGAGATGTGATTGGCTGCTATGGGCAGCAGAGAGAGTCTTACTATAAGGCGCCATAAATCTCCTCCAAACAGTTCAGGCTCTTCCAAACAAGTTGCAAAATTGACTGATAACAAAGAACAACAGTGATCAAATGTAGTAAACGTCTGTCAAGATCAGGACCCAAAGTACCTATGTGCCAATTTGGGGTCAAACCGCTGAGGTGATTGGATGCTGTATAGGCTGTGATAATGGCTAACAATAGTGAGTGAGTGCCATATATAGCTGATGGGGTAGTCATGTCACACACCAATCCCGGCCGTCACTTGGCAAGGGGGCGGACCTAAGGGGATGACAAACCAAAGAAGGATCACAATAGGTTGGGATTGGAGGAATTTAGGAGATCTAGGTTCCCCTGGGTTGCTTTCCACACACTGAGACACCAGACACTAACTTTGCCACAAACACCCTGTGTTGGCTGGCAAAGACAAGCACGAAACTTTACTGTCATACACGTGACCCGCGGTGCCGCTGCCAGGCACACACACACACAAAAGTAGGGATTTTGTAAAAAAAAATCTTGAACACCAGATGTACTTAGATGCCAAACTTAGGGTCAAAGGAAGAAATTAATCACTCTGCCTTATGGTAAGATTCTCTATGTTGTTCATAGCAACCAAAAGTAGAGCTTAAAGAGACTCTGTACCCACAATCTGACCCCCCAAACAGCTTGTACCTTAAGATAGCTGCTTTTAATCCAAGATCTGTCCTGTGGTCCATTTGGCAGGTGATGCAGTTATTGTGCTAAAAAACAACTTTTAAACTTACAACCCCGTGCCAAACGGGAGTATCTGTGCCCTAACTTTGCACCACCCCTCTGTCCCTCCTCCCCACCCTCTTCATCATTAGGAATGCCACTGAAACATTTTCTCCATGCTGAACATTTGCACAGGTGTCCTAACGATCCAGCCCAATCTGCCTTGAGCATGATAAGGAGGGTCAGAGAGGTTGTGCCAGCCTAATGCATACAAAATCTAGGCCACTCCCGTAGGGCACGGGGCTGCCAGTTTAAAAGTTGTTTTTCAGCACAATAACTGCATCACCTGTCAAACGGACCTCAGGACAGATCTTGGATTAAAAGCAGGTATCTGAAGATACAAGCGGTTGGGGGGGGGGGGTCAGATTGTGGGCACAGAGTCGCTTTAAGATTTACCTTTCACTTTAAAAAAAGTTTAAAGGGGAACTATCAGCAGCCTAGGCTAACCTAATCTGCTGATAGCTCCCTACTGTGCTGAGGATGAAGGCATGTCTCCTACCTTCATCCTCAGCGCCATTCCCATGCAGTTTTAATATAATCTTGTGTCTGGTATAGCCGTTTGGAGCACTGCCCCACTGCTAGGGCAGTGATCTTCCCCCTTCCGCCACGACACTACAAAACACAAGATTACAATAAAACTTCATGTGATTGGTGCAGAGGATGAAGGTAAGGGACATGCCTTCATCCTCAGCGCCCTATGGTTAGGTTTGTCTAACCTGCTGATAGTTCCCCTTTGACGTGTCATAGAGACAAGAAAGTGGAGAAGGCGGTTTTACAGTTTTCATACAGTTACAATTTTCCCTTTTTTCTGTACAAGGGATGGCAAATCACTCAATAGAAAAATTCAAGAAAAACAATACATTTGAATAGAGCTTTATTTACACATTTGAATATTCTTGCCAATACATAGTTTTGATTTTTTTTTTTACTGGTACGTTTCTTGAAATCTCTGTTTTTGTTTGACATACAGTCACAGGCTATGTTCACTCAACGTCAAAAATAGAGAAAAGACGGCAGATTTTGAAATTTAAAAAAATGCAAGTTTTTGCCACGATTTAACTGACTGCAATGGCAATGCATTGAAGTCAATGGGAAGAGGGACGTCTAATGCACACAATGCATTGGATAACGGACGTTTTTACTGCCGACGTCAAAGTAATGATTATGATAATTATTTTTGGATGTCTTTTGCAAACAGCAGATCTTTTTTTATTAACTGTTCACACACAGTTTTGCTTTTCTCTCCATTCTTTCTTCATTTTTACTATTAAATTTAATGGACTTTTTAATTAAGCCACAACCAAAGACCAACTAGTAACCAAACTAGAATAATGTACAAACACCAGTCATTGCACAAGGGGTGGCCAGGCTGCTTAATAACGTCTGTTTTTTTATACTCAAAATGACGGACGTCATTTTAAACGGAGTTGAAAAAACGTTGTGTGAACATAGCCATAGGGTTAAATGAAGATTTAATTCGTGTAGCTAAGCTGAAGTACTGACCATTAAAGGTGTCAAATCGAGGGAGCCATTAGCAGGTTTAATTTTGGTCAGTGTTTACAAGACCTATAATCAGGATCACAACCTATAATCTTCTCCTATTCCCCAACAAATCCTTGCAATATTATAGAGAATCCTTACCTGAGACTATAAGTCCTGAATAGAAGAGAACCAGACTCATCAGAAGGCGCACTGATAGCTGACGGTCCATGTCTTAATTCTGCTGTGAGAAGATAGAGGAAACTAATACACAGAATCCTATATATAACTAAACTTCCCGTCCAGCCAAATTCTCTTTGTGTCATATACAGTAGTTACCTGGTTACACACAAAAAATATTGAATATCCTCTTTTCAGTTTCTTGGTTCAGTTCTACAGGCAATACTTTTTAAGCAATCAGGTAGACATAGTATAAGAATTGTCTTATTGCTTCTGGATTCTTAGACTGTCCCTAGAACCCCTTTCTTGGGATGGGTGATGATGAGTCCTATGTAAAAATATTATGTGGAGCTCCCCTTTATTATTTTGAAGAAGTGTAGCTTAACTGAAAATAGTCCGTTAGAAAAAGCAACAAAGCAGCTAGGCACTGCCTCTCCTTGTTATTGTGAGTCAGTCACTGGTGCGGCATCTTTCTGATACTGGACACGTGCCATGCAGTTAGTTACACTCTCGGTAGTGCTCAGCCAAGCGATAAATTCATGGGAGCAATCAGGCTCGGACTGGGCCACCGGGGGGCCGGGGAAACCCCCGGTGGGCCCCGAGCTGGAGTGGGCCCCCCCGCTCCTAGGGGGGCCGGGGGCCGCGCCTCCCTTTTTAACTGGAAGCGATCGCAACAATCGCTTCCAGTTAAATGTAAGGAAGTGTTCTGATTGACAAAGCGGGAAGCCATAGGCTTCCCGCCCTGTCAATCAGTCTTGTGACCGCAAGCAGAGATTTGCTTGCGATCACAAGAGTGTCACAAGCTCCGTTGCGAAGTGCCGCCAGCGCCATCACTGACCTCAGTGTGCGCCGCGGCGGCTAGGACTTCCGGTTCATGGAGCGCATACCGGAAGTCCCAGCCACCGCGGCGCACACTGAGGTCAGTGATGGCGCTGGCGGCACTTCGCAACGGAGCTGCTCACCTGTCAGGAGAAGAGAGAAGAGGAGGCCGGCGTCCGACGGGGGAGCGTGTGGTTAGGTGAGTAGTCTTGTGTTTTTTGTTTTGTTTTTTTTATCAGAGGGGGTAAGATAAGGGGGGGGGGGGCTGTATACAGGGGGAGGACAACATAGGGGGGGTATATACAGGGGGAGGACAACATAAGGGGGGCTATATACAGGGGAGGACAACATAAGGGGGGCTATATACAGGGGGAGGACAACATAAGGGGGGCTATATACAGGGGGAGGACAACATTAGGGGGGCTGTATACAGGGGGGACAACATAAGGGGCTATATACAGGGGGGAGGACAACATAAGGGGCTATATACAGGGGGAGGACAACAGAAGGGGGGCTATATACAGGGGAGGACAACAGAAGGGGGGCTATATACAGGGGAGGACAACAGAAGGGGGGCTATATACAGGGGGAGGACAACAGAAGGGGGGCTATATACAGGGGGAGGACAACAGAAGGGGGGCTATATACAGGGGAGGACAACAGAAGGGGGGCTATATACAGGGGAGGACAACAGAAGGGGGGCTATATACAGGGGAGGACAACATAAGGGGGGCTGCATACAGGGGGAGGACAACATAAGGGGCTATATACAGGGGAGGACAACAGAAGGGGGGCTATATACAGGGGAGGACAACAGAAGGGGGGCTATATACAGGGGGAGGACAACATAAGGGGGGCTGTATACAGGGGGAGGACAACATAAGGGGGGCTGTATACAGGGGGAGGATAACATAAGGGGGCTGTATACAGGGGGAGGATAACATAAGGGGCTGTATACAGGGGGAGGATAACATAAGGGGGGCTGTATACAGGGGGAGGATAACATAAGGGGGGCTGTATACAGGGGGAGGATAACATAAGGGGGCTGTATACAGGGGGAGAACAACATAAGGGGGGCTGTATACAGGGTGGAGGACAACATAAGGGGCTGTATACAGGGTGGAGGACAACATAAGGGGCTGTATACAGGGGAGGACAACATAAGGGGGGCTGTATACAGGGGAGGACAACATAAGGGGGGCTGTATACAGGGTGGAGGACAACATAAGGGGGGCTGTATACAGGGTGGAGGACAACATAAGGGGGGCTGTATACAGGGGAGGACAACATAAGGGGGGCTGTATACAGGGGGAGGACAACATAGGGGGGCTATATACAGGGGGAGGACAACATAAGGGGGGCTGTATACAGGGGGAGGACAACATAGGGGGGCTATATACAGGGGGAGGACAACATAAGGGGGCTATATACAGGGGGAGGACAACATAAGGGGGGCTGTATACAGGGGAGGACAACATAAGGGGGTATATACAGGGAAGGAAAACATAAGGGGGGCTGTATACAGGGGGGAGGACAACATAAGGGGGGCTGTATACAGGGGGGAGGACAACATAAGGGGGGCTGTATACAGGGGGGAGGACAACATAAGGGGGGCTATATACAGGGGGAGGACAACATAAGGGGGCTGTATACAGGGGAGGACAACATAAGGGGGGCTATATACAGGGGGAGGACAACATTAGGGGGGGGGCTGTATACAGGGGGAGGACAACATAAGGGGGGCTATATACCGGGGGAGGACAACAGAAGGGGGTCTGTATACAGGGGGAGGACAACAGAAGGGGGGCTATATACAGGGGGAGGACAACATAAGGGGGTCTGTATACAGGGGGAGGACAACATAAGGGGGGGCTGTATACAGGGGGAGGACAACATAAGGGGGGGGCTGTATACAGGGGGAGGACAACAGAAGGGGGTCTGTATACAGGGGGAGGACAACAGAAGGGGGGCTATATACAGGGGGAGGACAACATAAGGGGCTATATACAGGGGAAGGAAAACATAAGGGGCTATATACAGGAAAGGACAATATAAGGGGGCTGTATACAGGAAAGGACAACATAAGGGGGGCTATATACAGGGGAAGGACAACATAAGGGGCTATATACAGGGGAAGGAAAACATAAGGGGCTATATGGGGCAAGGACAACCTAAGGGGGCTATATGGGGGAATAGACAACATAAGGAGCTATATGGGGGGTAGGGATGGCCAACATAAGGGGGCTATCTATATGGGGGGATGGATAACACAAGCGGGCCAGTTATAAGGGGGATAACACAGGGAGCCATCTATAAGGGACACTGGTTGGGGGCAATTCATAAGGAGGACAACACTGAGGAGGCATCTACAAAGGGCACTACACAGAGGGGGACAACAATGTATAAGGGTAACTATACTGGGTGCGGTGTGTATACAATAGGGCATGCACAGAGAGGGGCATCTACTTTAGTGGACTACACAGAGGGGTCATCTATAAGGGGACTACACAGAGGGGGCTATATACTATAGGGCAGGAATAGGGAACCTTGGCTCTCCAGCTGTTGCAAAACTACAGCTTTAGCTGTGGCTGTCCAGGCATGATGGGAGTTGTAGTTTTGCAACAGCTGGAGAAGTTCCCTACCCCTGATATAGGGAATGCACAGAGGTTGTCATCTACTGTAAGGGGATTACACAGAGGGGGATCTCTACTATAGTAGAGGCACACAGGGCCATCTATATGGAGAACTGAACAAGGGGCCATCTACAAGGTGTGTACACTATATATATATATATATATATATATATATATATATACACACACACACATACACACGCTACAAATAGTCAGGGCTAATCACTGAGAGAAGGTGTAAAGGGGCCAGTACAGATGTGCAGTTTGTAGAGAGATGAGGATGGTGACAGAGTGAGGAGCCTAATATATTTCTCTGGCAGATTCTGTGGATTCGTGGCTCGGAGAAGTTCTCATAAGGGCCCAGGGCAGATGGAGAAGAAGATGAAAAGGGAAGAACTCCGATCAGAGAAGACGTCCCCTGTGAGTCACTAAATCTATGTGCACTGTAACGTATATAGTGTAGAGCTGGGGCTACCTCTGTATGACTGTATGAGGGGATATTGATCTTTTGTTCAGAGGATTTTATTCAGTAGCAGCGGTGGTGTTAGTCAGTATTTGGTGGTGTTAGTCAGTATGTGGGGGTATTATTTGTTACTTGTAATCTGGTGTGGTGTTCATTGGTCTTAGTATACCAGATTTGGTCAGTAACAATATGGTAGCAATGGTTGTGGTGTTGCGGTAATATTTCCCCCTTGTATACTGGTAATATTGGTCTCAGTATACAGGATTTGGTCAGTAACAGTATAGCGGTAATATGTATGGTGATACTATTTCCCTCCTGTATACTGGTTTATTGGTAATATCGGTCTTGATAGACAGGATTTGGTCAGTTACTATATAGCGGTAATATGTGTGGGGATATTTGCTCTTTGTATACTGGTGTTATTGGTAGCTGTATGACTTGTATCTAAGTATACAGCGTTATCATACAAAAAAATTGTCTTATAGCCTAATTACACCGGCCAATAATCGGTAACAAGTGCTCCTAGGAAGTCTATTCAGCCGATGATCGGCCCATGTAAAAGTGCCAGAGATCTGCTGACATGCAAGCAAATGTCCCATAGTCGACTGATTTGATCTTTTGTGCGGCTAAGATCATTGCTGTCGGCTGCACATCACCTGCCCTGCTGATTAGCAATCATTTGCAGCCCTATGCTGCCCCATATCACGCCGTGTTAATGGACCCTTATTAATGTTACCATAGATAAGTGCGGTGGCAGAAGGGTGGGCCCCAAGAATGATTTCCCCTGGTGGGCCAAGGCACTCCAGTCCGACACTGGGAGCAATAAAGAAACAGTAGCAGAAAGGGCTACTGGGCTCAATGGGATGCACTTGTTATGTCTGCCTATGAACCTATGTTGGTGTTACCTGAATAAATGCTGCACCTGACCGGTGAGTGGCTGCCTTTCCGCTAGGAGGTCAAGCAGGGGGATACTTTGACTTAGGTCCTTCGTCCCACTGAGCATCAATCCCTTGACTTTGTAGATTGTCCTGACTGTTGAGAAGGATCCCAGGCTTAGGCAAGGTTGACTCAGGTGACAGTAATCCCACCTTTGGATTTAGCAATGCATCCTTACTTCTCTTGGAAGAAAAAAAAACTGTGTCTCTGTCTCAAACCAACTCCACTAATGACTAGAAACTAAAAGCCCTCCTAACATGAACTAGCTAGGTTATATAGGGGTGACCAGGTCTAATCTCCTATTGGTGGGGAAAGTGCTAGAGAAAGGAGAAGTGTAATAGGTGGAGAATATGTGGGGTACCTGCACCAGTGATTGGTCAAAACAGTAAACAGTAAGAACAGCAGTTAACCCTTGCACCTTCAGCTGTGCTTGACAGACAGGGAAGAGTGAGACACCGGTGATTGTGTGTAAAGGCACCTATCATCCCAGGGTGTGACATCTGACAGAGTTACCTTTACACAGGTGATATAAGACTTAGTGGCACACCCATAGGGGACACAACAGAAAGATGAAGGAGGAGTGACAGAGAGGAAGGAAGAGGATGGAGAGCACAGGGTGAGATGAGGGAAGAGGACATGGACACTGTGCATTGTAATTAGTAATACTTCCTGTTCTGGGATAAAAGTTTACCCTACAATGATGCCGCTCATAGTCCACAATCGCACTCCATCTGGCACCAATGTAGAAGAGGAAGAAGCAAAGCCAAGCAGCCAGTAGGTAGAAACTGCTACTGTGGTGCTAAAGAGGTTCATCCTTGTGCTGCAGTGCCGTCAGCCTCAGCCATGGCAGCAGAGCTGTAAAAAAAAGATAACAGCACATAGACCCAGTAAAAACTATTACTGGGTCACAGCTTGGGGGCTTTATTAAATTTCCCTCTTAGCTTGAACAAGGCATGCATAATGGGGGCCTTACTGGTGGAGGTCCTCATATATTTGTATGGTACTGATGGTCAGTGGTGTAGCTACCATAGAGGCAGGGAAGGCAGTTGCTATGGGGCCCGTGGAGGGAGGGGGCCCAGGCATGCACAGGGAAGATAAGAGCCTCCTGTGTCCTTTAGCTTAACCCCTAATGTACTGCAGTGTGTAAGTGACCCAGTGTTCTCCTACATGCTGCAACACAAAAAAGGGTTAATTTGCTAAAGACAATTAGCTCTCTGCCCTCACTACTCTGATAACCTTTGACTTCTGTTCTCTGAGCTCCTGCAGAGTGCAGGAGTAGTGAGTAAGAGAGCTAATTTTCTTCTATATTAACCCTTTTTTTGTTGCAGCATGTAAGAGAACACTGGGTCACTTTCACACTGCAGTACATAAGGGGTTAAGCAAAAGGTAGTGTGCTCATGCACCTATGTATATAACCATGAGGCTCCTAATAGGCTGTTATAGTTAAATACAGTGGATGGACAGAACAAGCAGACATTGGCTTTCGTCTCTGCCAGTCACTGTTGTGGTTGCGTGCAGGATTCTGCCTCTGGCCACAAGAGAATTTTTTTGGCCACATTACCGAGTGTATATATATATATATATATATATATATATATATATATATATATATACTAGAAAATGTACCCGGCGCTGCCCGGGTATAAAGTGTCAGTGTGTATAGGGGGTCCTGTATACCTGTAGTATAGAGTTAGTGGAGGTGCTGTATACCTGTAGTATAGAGTTGGTGCAGGTCTTGTATACCTGAAGTATATAGTTCGGGGGTCCTGTATACCTGTAGTATATAGTTGGTGGAGTTCCTGTATACCTGTAGTGTATAGTTTTGGGGTCCTGAATACTTGTAGTGTATAGTTTTGGGGTCCTGAATACCTGTAGTGTATAGTTTGGGGTTCTGTATACCTGTAGTATAGAGTTAGTGGAGGTGCTGTGGCAGTGTTATCCAGTCACAGTATGGTGGTATTGGTGAGGTCTGGTATGGCAGTGTTATCCAGTCACAGTATGGCGGTATTGGTCAGGTCTGGTATGGCAGTGTTATCCAGTCACAGTGTGGTGGTATTGGTCAGGTGTGGTATGGCGGTGTTATCCAGTCACAGTATGGTGGTATTGATCAGGTCTGGTATGGCAGTGTTATCCAGTCACAGTATGGTGGTATTGGTCAGGTCTGGTATGGCAGTGTTATCCAGTCACAGTATGGTGGTATTGGTCAGGTCAGGTATGGCGGTGTTATCCAGTCACAGTATGGCGGTATTGGTCAGGTCTGGTATGGCAGATTCATCCAGTTACAATATTGCGGTATTGGTAAGGTCTGGTATAGCGGTGTTATCCATTCACAGTATGGCGGTATTTGTCAGGTGTGGTATGGCAGTGTTATCCAGTCACAGTGTGGTCGTATTGGTCAGGTCTGGTATGGCAGTGTTATCCAGTCACAGTGTGGTGGTATTGGTCAGGTCTGGTGTGGCGGTGTTATCCAGTCACAGTGTGGCGGTATTGGTCAGGTCCGGCATGGCAGTGTTATCCAGTCACAGTGTGGCAGTATTGGTCAGGTCTGGTGTGGCAGTGTTATCCAGTCACAGTATGGCGGTATTGGTCGGGTCTGGTATGGAGGTGTTATCCAGTCACAGTATGGTGGTATTGGTCAGGTCCGGTATGGAGGTGTTACCCAGTCACAGTATGGCGGTATTGGTCAGGTCTGGTATGGCAGTGTTATCCAGTCACAGTATGGTGGTATTGGTCAGGTGTGTTATGACAGTGTTATCCAGTCACAGTATGGCGGTATTGGTCAGGTCTGGTATGGCGGTGTTATCCAGTCACAGTATGGCGGTATTGGTCAAATCTGGTGTGGCGGTGTTAAATGTGATGTCTGGAGCTATTACCTACCAATCCTGATGCTAATTGGTGAGTGAGGATGGGGTGTCCCCAGGTTTAGCGCTTAGGGCAACAAAAGCTGGTAATACTGCCCTGTATACATGTACTGTATAGATGGAGTAGGAGGTCCTGTATACATGTACTGTATAGATGGAGTAGGGGGTCCTGTATACATGTACTGTATAGATGGAGTAGGGGGCCCTGTATACATGTACTGTATAGATGGAGTAGGGGGCCCTGTATACATGTACTGTACAGATGGAGTAGGGGGTCCAGTATACATGTACTGTATAGATGGAGTAGAGGGCCCTGTATACATGTACTGTATAGATGGAGTAGGGGGTCCTGTATACATGTACTGTATATATGGAGTAGGGGGTCCTGTATACATGTACTGTATAGATGGAGTAGTGGGTCCTGTATACATGTACTGTATAGATAGAGTAGGGAGCCCTGTATACAAGTACTGTATAGATGGAGTTGGGGGCCCTGTATACATGTACTGTATAGATGGAGTAGAGGGCCCTGTATACATGTACTTTATAGATGGAGTAGGGGGCCCTGTATACATGTACTGTATAGATGGAGTAGGGGGCCCTGTATACATGTACTGTATAGATGGAGTAGGGGGTCCTGTATACATGTACTGTATAGATGGAGTAGAGGGCCCTGTATACATGTACTTTATAGATGGAGTAGGGGGCCCTGTATACATGTACTGTATAGATGGAGTAGGGGGCCCTGTATACATGTACTGTATAGATGGAGTAGGGGGTCCTGTATACATGTACTGTATAGATGGAGTAGGGGGTCCTGTATACATGTACTGTATAGATGGAGTAGGGAGTCCTGTATACATGTACTGTATAGATGGAGTAGGGGGTCCTGTATACATGTACTGTATAGATGGAGTAGGGGGTTCTGTATACATGTATTGTATAGATGGAGTAGGGGGCCATGTATACATGTACTGTATAGATGGAGTAGGGGGTCCTGTATACATTGTAGACATGTCACAGGTGAAGTGCTCGAGGGGTTGTACATCTCGCCTAGGTTGCTACACACGGTGAGATGGTAAGTCCAGGATGGATCTGTTGCTCAGCAGTATTATGCTGCTGAGTTGTTATTTATTTTTATCGGGCCTGGATTTACATGGAATGGCAGGTAGGTTTTGGTAGTGGGACTTGCCATTCCCTCCCCCCGATCCAGTTTGGGTGTTGTGATCAGGTGTGCTCTGATGAGCCTGAAAAAAGGTAAAAGCTCTGCAGAGCTGCAGGTGGTTGCTCTCAGCCAGGAGTGATCAGCCAGTGTGTTTGGTGGAAGCTGTGAATACAGCCACGGATGGAGCTAAGATACACCCTGCGGTATCCAGGTGGAAGACGCTGTGTTATAGTGTCAGATAGGTGAGAAGACCTGTTAGTAAGCGCCCCGACGGGCAAGACCTTTTTGTTTGTTTTATTCTTAAAGCACGGTGCTGCTGTATTTCTGTTTGATGGACTGTTTATGCTGCAAATAAACGCCAAGCTGATATTTTACAAGTCCAAGTCTGCTGTGAACTGTGTCCAAACACACCATCCCCCGTGAAGATCCCTACAACATGTACTGTATAGATGGAGTAGGGGGTCCTGTATATACATGTCCTGTATAGATGGAGTAGGGGGCCCTGTATACATGTACTGTATAGATGGAGTAGGGGGTCTACCAGTTGTTTCTGTGGATGTTGTGAGGCAGCTTCCTTAGCAACCACAACTCCCTGTGAAAATAAAAGCAGTAATCCTATTGGTTGCTAAGGCTCTCAACTGCCATTTTCTCTGGGCAGCTGCAGCTAATTATGTGTGTGCAGTGAGGAGATTTTCCAATTCATCTCTATGGGGCGCCGCTCTTCCCCCTGTACCTCTGGCAAGGACGGGACCTTCGCTAAAACCTTCCCGGGCACCCAATGTATCTGTGGGCCCACATGTAAATACATGTCCTGTATAGATGGAGTAGGGGGCCCTGTATACATGTACTGTATAGATGGAGTAGGGGGTCTACCACTTATTTCTGTGGATGTTGTGAGGCAGTTTCCTTAGCAACCACAACTCCCTGTGAAAATGAAAGCAGTAATCTATACCTGTATACTATGTATACCTATAGTGTATAGTTGGGGGAATCCTGTATACCTGTAGTGTGTAGTTGGGGGGGCTGTATACCTGTAGTGTATAGTTGAGGGAGGTCCTGTATACCTGCAGTGTACAGTTGGTGAAGGTCCTGTATACCTGTAGTATATAGTTGGTGCTGTATACCTGTAATGTATAGTTGGTGGAGGTCTTGTATACCTGTAGTTTATAGTTTGAGGGTCCTGGATACCTGTAGTGTATAATTGGTGGAGGTCTTGTATACCTGTAGTATATAGTTCGGGGGTCCTGTATACCTGTAGTAAATAGTTTGAGGGTCCTGTATAACTATAGTATAGAGTTGATGGAGGTCCTGTATACCTGTAGTGTATAGTTTGGGGTCCTGTATACCTGTAGTATATAGTTGGTGGAGGTCCTGTATACCTAAAGTATATAGTTGGTGGAGGTCCTGTATACCTGTAGTGTATAGTTTTGGGGTCCTGTATACCTGTAGTATATAGTTTTGTGGAGGTCCCGTGCACCTGTAGTGTATAGTTTTGGGGTCCTGTATACCTGTAGGGTTGTATTTACCCATATGGCAGTATTATTCAGTCACTGTGTGTCTGTATTGGTTATGTCTGGTATGGCGGTGTTATCCAGTCACAGTATGGTAGTATTGGTCAGGTCTGGTGTGGTGGTGTTATCCAGTCATGGTATGGTGGCATTGGTCAGTTCTGGTATAGCGGTGTTATCCAGTCACAGTATGGCAGTATTGGTCAGGTCTGATATGATGGTGTTATCCAGTCACAGTATGGCGGTATTGGTCAGGTCTGGTGTGGTGGTGTTACCCAGTCACAGTTTTCTGGTATTGGTCAGGTCTGGTGTGGTAGTGTTATTCAGTCACAGTATGGCGGTATTGGTCAGGTCTGGTGTGGCAGTGTTATCCAGTCACAGTATGGTGGTATTGGTCAGGTCTGATATGATGGTGTTATCCAGTCACAGTAAGGCGGTATTGGTCAGGTCTGGTGTGGTGGTGTTACCCAGTCACAGTTTGCTGGTATTGGTCAGGTCTGGTGTGGCAGTGTTATCCAGTCACAGTATGGCGGTATTGGTCAGGTCTGGTGTGGCAGTGTTACCCAGTCACAGTTTGGTTTATCTGTAGTGCCCTGTATATACATGTAATGTATAGTTGGAGTAGGGGGTCCTGTATACATGTACTGTATAGATGGAGTAGGGGGCCCTGTATATACATGTACTGTATAGATGGAGTAGGGGGTCTACCAGTTATTACTGTGGATGTTGTGAGGCAGCTTCCCTAGCAACCATTGCTCCCTGTGAAAATGAGAGCAGTAATCCTATTGGTTGCTAAGGCTCCAACTGCCGTGTCTGCTGCAGCTAATTATATCACCTGTGTTTGCAGTGAGGAGATTTTCCCATTCATCTCTATGGGGCGCCTCTCTTTCCCCTCCCCCTCCCCTCCTGTACATCTGGCGGGGACGGGACCTTCGCAATAACCTTCCCGGGCACCCAATGTATCTGTGTGCCAAATTTGGGGTCAAACGGTTCAGGTGTTTGGAAGTCTATAGGACAGAAGGACAGACAGACAGACAGACTTTTATTATATATATATATATATATATATATATATATATATATAATATATATATATATATATATATATATATATAATTTTTTTTTTTTTTGCTATGGGGCCCCATGAATCCTAACTACACCCCTGCTGATGGTACTGATAAAAAAACTGCAGATCACGATACAAACAACAACAAAAAAAAAACTAAAAGAAAATGGAAAGACAAAAAAAATTATAGGTGTCAGAATAGAGCAAATTTCAAGGGGTATTCCAGACACTGCTTTAATGTCCCAAATACAGTACCTCTTTAAGTATAACTTTTTTTCCCAAGAAAATGTGTTAACTTTGTACATGCAGTAGAAAACAAACAAAAGGTATGTAAAATGGATATTGTTGTAATCTTACTGACTCAGAGAATATAGATATGTCTCTTTTTCCTCAAACCTGGATTATGTAAAAACAGAAATGTACATAATTTGCAAAATTGCATTCTTTTTCTTCAATTTCCCCTTATAAATACTTTTTCTGTTTTGCAGTACATTTTATGTCAGAGGTGCAAAAAAGTACAATTGGTCCTACAAAAAAAAAAAAAGCCTTCCAAGACTTTCGATTTGGGTAAATAAGGACACAAAAAATGTAGACACCTACATACTTTGGTGTCAGAAGAATAAGTGAACCTACAAGGCTGGCAGAATATTTTATACTCATAGAATTATCTTTAGGTTTGGTCTTTGATGATACCGTCCCATGATAACAGATTTTGGCAGTATATGTCAATCAAGACGTGAGAGTCACGGTTCTATTTTTGACTAAAGAAACCTTTACGCATGGAGAAGTGGTAAAATTTTGTAGACCTTGAGCCACTGAAGAGTAGAGCAAAGGTTTTAGTTCTGCTATCAAGCAAAAAAGTTACAATAGAAACTTTCTGATGGGTATCACAATGAAGAAACTGTGCTGGATGACACATGTTGAACAGTAAGGTGAGCATTTGTTGTGTGGGTGTACAATTGTATTTAGGCAGTGTGGAAGAAAAGAGAACTGGAAGCGGTGTTCACTGAAAATAAAGCTGGACTGAAATAAGCTTTCCCATCAAGCTTTTATAATTGTTAATAAGAAAATAATTTTATTGAAGCATTCTCTTTTTTGCTGCCCATGGGCGCTCAACCGGTCACTTGCCAGTTGGTGCTGTATGACGTCACCACTATGGTGGTTGGTTGGAATATAGCTCAGCCAGCTGGTAGGTTGTCATGACGCCAGTGCCAGTGGGGCCCACAGATATGGAGGCACGTCTGCTTTTACTTAACAGTGGCTAGCTATACCCTTTCTTTTGTGGTCGGTGACCTGCCAGGCTGTGAGGGGGTCCCTTGGGTTCCTGTGTAGGTACCCGAACAAAAAAACACTGAGTCCTGTTATTATAAATAAAATCCTCTTTACTGGAGAAACACTTAATGCAGCAGCTGATAATAGACTTCTGACTTGACTAGACACAATCTGCGTTAACAGCTGTTGGAACAGAAGAGCTGTACTGATGTGGTTGGGCACTGAGAAGCAGAGTAAGCTTAGAGAAGTAGAGAGGAGTTTGTGCTGCAAGTTCAGAATAGAAGAGAGGAGTTTGTGCCGAGAGTCCAAACCCAGGGTAGAAGTGTGCTCTGCCGGACCTTTGGAAGAAGAAGTAGAATACTAAAGAATACTTGAAAATAGAAAAATACTTGTGCTCGTGTTTCGATCGTTGTTGTCACTGTACCACTTGTTGCCCTACAGTGTCGAGTGACCCGTCCTCCTAGGGTGACACAAGCCCCAGACCTTGTTACCTGAGTAGAGCAGGGTGGCCAAAATACCTGGTTACACCCACACTGCGTGATACATAGTACATAGGCTTGTAGCAACTTTGCTCTATCCGGATCAGTTTCTCTTGTTTCAGGATACGGTCCTGCACTATTAGAGATGTTCACGGTGTGGGTTGAGGTGACTTGTCCTCTACTTAGCTGTTTAGCACTGCATAGTTGGAACAAAGATAGCGTTTAAGAAGAAAGTCTCTCTGTCTCCCATGTGTGTCCGTCCACTACTACACTCCCGATTAGACTACACTGGACTGGTGGGGGACCTGGCAGAACCAGGGCCCAGCTGAACCACAGCCGGGACCGTATTGTCTTGCGTCCCTCTCCACCAAGACTTGGATAAGACTCACTAAGTGTGGGTGTGTTCTTCCTCTCCCCATGTGACTACTTCCTACAGCAATATCTCCTGTGAGTGGTGGAGAAGAAAGCACAGAGAGAAGAAGAAGAATAGAGATAGTTGAAGAAAAGAAAATAGCTCTTATTGGTGCACAGATAACAAACAAACAATAACCTCTTGTTCACTACTGCTGTGCAATATACTAGTGCTTATAAAATAGCAACATCTAGTGGTAAAACTTAGGTACTACTTCATTACCACGTTTACTTGTAGTACAGGTTTTTTTGAGGGGTATATAGACTAGCAACACTCATGATGGGACACCACACAAGGACAGTGTAATAATCCTCCTCTCTGGATATCTATATTTATATATAGAGGCTGAACTGTCATCATATCCATTACAACTGTGTATCAATTGTATAAGCTGTATAAGGAGTGCTTCTTTAAATGGGAAATATCAGCATGTTGATCAAATCTAACCTGCTAATAGCTCCTTTTTGCACATGGGTTGATGAGGATGAAGGTATGTCTCTTACCTTCATCCTCAGCACCATCCCCGCACAGTTTATAGTGTAATCCTGTGTCTGGTAAAGCCGTTTGGAGCACTGGAGGCAAGGCTACCACTAGAGATTTTCAAACTTTTCAAAAGTTTGTTCCGACCGGACTTCCGGATTTTTTTGAAAAGTTTGGTTCGTCCGAATTTAGGATTTCTTCGGATTTCATAGTTTAAAGCATCTATATAATACGGAGGTAGTGTATTTGGTTGAATTTAGGGCTCTACATTTCAGTAACATCATTATCTTTTTAATATCTCAAAGTCAATTTTGTTTTTTAGACTTCAATATTCACCATTACAGGGTCTATGCAGGAAATTCACCATTACAGGGTCTATGCAAGAAAAAGGGTCCAACTATAGTACTTGTATATCTGTATAGCACTTTTTTTTTAGAGTTTTATTCTACACACATGCACGAGGTATATATTTGTGTCTCAGGAAAACACCTATGTCATATACACTCTCGCAAGGGTCCAACTATAGTACTTGTATATCTGTAGAGCACTTTTTTTAGAGTTTTATTCTACACAAATGCACGAGGTATATTTGTGTTTTAGGATAACACGTATGTCATATACACGCTCACAAGGATCCAACTATTGTACTTGGAATATCTGTAGAGCACTTTTTTTTAGAGTTTTATTCTACACACATGCACAAGGTATATTTGTGCCTCAGGATAACAAGTATGTCATATACACTCTCGCAAGGGTGACAGTATAGTACTTATATATCTGTATAGCACGTTTTTGTTCTGTGCACCCTTTGTTCTCCTATGCCTAATCTAATGGCGGCTGCCATTTTAGAAAGCAAGAAAAAAAAAAACGAGCAGACTTCCAAAAACCCGAATCCGACCGGACTCGGACTTTTGGAAAAATCCAAACCGGATCCCATACCGGCCGAACTGGTTCGCTCATCTTTAGCTACCACCCCCAGAGCACCAATCTGCCCCCAGCCAGTGCTTCAAGCAGCCTTACCAAACACAGGACTACTGTCAGGAATGTGTTGTACCTGGTGTTAACTGGGCATGGTGTTTGTTTTTGTGTGCCTCACCTGACTTCTTCTCAGCTTCCGGCAATGCAGAAGTTAAGCTGAGAAGCTGCTGAACTTGATAATGCACCTGTGTTGTGTGTGATTGACAGGTACCTCTGCCTGTCTGCCTGATCAGAGCGCTGGTCCAATGGGGATCCGGACCGGGCTCTTGGTCAGCATAAAACTAAGCTGAGGCAGAGTTTCAGCGCTGGCTATTAGGTTAACTTCCTGGTCCCAGCTTGTCCTGTCTACTCCTGCGATCCCCGCTCCTAATCCCTCTGTTTTGCACGACTTGTTACCTGACCTCCTGCCTGACTATCCGACTATCCGTTTGCTGATTCTGTACTGTGCTGCCTGTTTGGATTTTGACCTTGCCTGTTTGACTATTTTTTTGTGTTTGTTTGTCCATCTTGTTCCGTGTCCACGTATTTAGCGCAGGGAACGTCAACGTGGTTGTCTACGGCGGCCTAGGGCCGACTGAGGCAAGTAGGCAGGGACAGTGGGTGGGTTCAAACCTAGGGCACACTGTCTTGTCGTGTCTGTACCTCCTTCTCCTGACAATTACACCACAAACTGCTTGGGAAAGGTGCCAAGAATGAAGGTAAAGACTTACCTTCATCCTCAGCACCCCATGTGCACACATTGTAATATATTGTATCAAAGAAAAATGCCTTCTTCCTCTCTTACAAGACCAATCTCCTGCTTACTCCCTAAGTTACGTTAAGAAAAAAATGCCCAAGTTCATTTTGCCTTCACAAGACAATAGTATCTCACTGATAGGTTAAATTATATGCTGCTCATTGAAGTCTATGTACAAAGTGGTAAGGACAGAGGAGGGGTGTGATAAACCAAAAGCAGAGACTGCAAAGGATGCATACATGATTACTATGAGTATTCAATCTTTCACAGTGCTTAAAGAGGATGTACCATCAGGTCCCATGGATAGAACAACGCTGTCATGGGTAAGCCGGTGCTGCGGTTCGATTTTTGAACTGCGGCCCGGTTCCCGTGTATGGCAACGTTCTATCCTCGGGTCTCGGGCCGGAGCTGAAGCACAGGAGGCAGCCGGCCCGCCCCCAGTGGGAGGGAATTCCCTCCCCTCTATGACGTGACTTCATTAGAATTAATGGAGACTCGTCATACAGGGGTGGGAGATTCCTCTTATTGGGGGCGGGCCGGCCCGCCTCCTGTGGTTCAGCTCCGGCCCGGGACCTGTGGATAGAACAGCGCCGTACACGGGTACTGGGCCGTGGTTCAAAAAACGGACCGCGGCACCGGCCGTTCTATCCCTGGGTCAGATTAAAGAGGATGTACCTGATGGTACATCCTCTTTAATTGACTGTGTAGACTGCACAGAACTGCTCTATAATGTCTTTCATGCTGCTGTCTCCTGTCATTTCAACAAACTTTGTATAGATCAATAGGAAAGATGGATATAAAAAACAAGAGAGAGAGAGAGAGAGAGAGAAAACACCACAGCTCTGGGAAACTGAAAAATGCCATTTACAAGATATATCACATGCAGATATAGTGCCCCTAAAACAATTGTAAGGTTCACTATAAAGACATAAGGAGCAGTATCTCTTCGTCTGTGAAACATCATATCAGCTATTCTACACCCACTAGCTAAGGGACAACTGAAGAGATGGAGTCTGCAGAGGGTCTGAGACAGGGGTTTAGTTAGGATTCATGGGGCCCCATAGCAAAAAAAAAATTATATATATATATATATATATATATATATATATATATATACACACACACACACACACTCTGTAATGTGGCCAAAAACATTCTCTTGTGGCCAGAGGCAGAATCCTGCATGCAACCACAACAGTGACTGGCAGAGGAGAAAGCCAATGTCTGCTTGTTCTATCCATCCACTGTATTTAACTATAACAGCCTATTAGGAGTCTCATGGTTATATACATAGGTGCAGGAGCACACTACCTTTTGCTTAACCCCTTATGTACTGCAGTGTGGAAGTGACCCAGTGTTCTCTTACACGCTGCAACAAAAAAAGGGTTAATATAGAAGACAATTAGCTCTCTGCCTCACTACTCCTGCACTCTGCAGGAGCTCAGAGAACAGAAGTCAGAGGTTATCAGAGTAGTGAGGGCAGAGAGCTAATTGTCTTTAGCAAATGAACCCTTTTTTGTGTTGCAGCATGTAAGAGAACACTGGGTCACTTACACACTGCAGTACATAAGGGGTTAAGCAAAAGGACACAGGAGGCTCTTATCTTCCCTGTGCATCCCTGGGCCCCCTCCCTCCACGGGCCCCATAGCAACTGCCTTCCCTGCCTCTATGGTAGCTACGCCACTGGTCTGAGAGCATGTTCTGGGCTAACACAATTTGTCAGCATAGAACAGCTCAAGAGAATGACAGTTGAAGAGTTATTAAATCATCATAAACTACCAAAAACATTCTTCTCCCTATAAATCCTTATGGTGGCAGCATTGTGTTGTAGAGCTGTAGACTGTGAATAACTTGTGAAGAGACAAACAATCAACAGCAGAACCTGTTTGGTAATTTTGAACACAGTGAACAGAGCCTCCTGCATCTGGCTGCATACACAGTGTAGATCGGGCTGCCAAAAAGGTGATCAGAAGCAATCTGATATTTTTTTTTTTTCCCTAAGGGTACAAACACACACAGCATATACGCTGCGTATTTACTGCTGCGATACGCAGCAGATACGCAGCAGATTAGATCTAAATAACTGAACACAGCATCAAATCTGCTGCGTATCTGCTGTGTGTGTTTGTACCCTGGGTTCACACTCAATTTCAACATTGTGTGAACAGAGCCTTTCTGTGTTTTCAATCCACTCCTGGTTTTGGTTGCAATATGAGGACCACAATACTGACTGAAATATACGTAGTGTGAACCCAGCCTAAATCTTTTTGACTGCTGTTCACCTGCCCAGGCAAGATGACTCCCCCATTGAAATAAATCATTAAACATTAGGGAAGTAAAACAGAATAAATAATAGTATCAATAAACATTTAATAAATTATTACATAACAAAAATAAGGTGATTACTTTTAATAAATATAAATAGAGATGAGCAAAGTGAATCTGACGAATTCCGAATTACAGCAAATCAGGCATTAAATTCCCTTTGCAGTGATTTTCGAATTTGCTAGATTCGCTTCACAAATTAGCTAAACATGGCAGCCGCACATGTTATTTTAGGGCCCTTTTACACGGAAAGATTATCTGACAGATTATCTGCCAAAGATTTGAAGCCAAAGCCAGGACTGGACTATAAACAGGCATCAGGTCATAAAGGAAAGCCTGAGATTTCTCCTCTTTTCTCAAATCCACTCCTGGTTTTGGCTTCAAATCTTTGGCAGATAATCTGTCAGATAATCTTTCTGTGTAAAAGGGCCCTTACAGAATTGCCTTTTGGCAGGAGCAAGAGATTATCCATAATCTGCATCAGATGCAAACACTATGATGTCAGAACCTCCCCTCCCCCTCAATATAGGTTGATTGCCTTCCTGGAGGCGGCCAGTTGGCTGTGTATAGTGGAGAGCAGGTTGTAGCCGGCAGTTAGAGCAGGGAGAGAAATACAGACAGATAGGGACAGAGAGGAAAGGAGGGTGTATTGTGGGTGGTTTCCTGGGGGTGCAGTGAAGCCATTGTCCAGTATATCAAGTAACTGGGTGACTGTTGTTCATTATACCAAGTAACTGGGTGCTGGGTGTGCATTATAGGAAATCACAGAATTGCAACAAAATTCCACATAAACAGCACTTAATGTCACCATACCTTCCAACTTTTTGGACAGCCAAAGAGGGACACTTGTGCTTTACAACACATTTATTACAGACATTTCTATACTGTTAAATTCAAGGATGCATTTACACATACAGGATCTGATGCAGATTGATGCATTTAGTTATGTGGACCCACAAGTGCAGACGGGATTACAAATGTGTTTAATAACTGTCCGCATTTGCAGGGACCCACTGATTTAAATAGGACACATGGACGTGCAATTACTTTTTTGTGTCACAGATCATGCCCCAAACGGATCCGTAACCCCTGCAGATGTGTGTATGGGACCAAAGAACACAATGAGTCTGCATGTGTGAAATGATGTGTGAAAAGGGCCATAATGTCACACGAGTCTAAATATAACAATTTTTAGGATATAACTTACTCCACATGATGGAATAATGTGCAGGTTTGGGTCTTTTATAAAGTAAGAAACAAACCAGTAATGCAAATCTTATTCCTAGGTTAAAAAGAGGGACAGAGGGACGTGGATCAAAAGTAGGCACTATCTGTCAGGAACCGGACAGCAGGACAAGACAAGACAGTGAGCCCTAAGCTCAGCCCCGCCCACTGTCCTCTACCTACTTGCCACAATCCGCCCTAAGATGGCGGCGAGCAACTGGGCGGCAGTCCCTGCACTGGCTAGGTGGGATACAAAGACAAGACAGACAGACAAAACACAATAAAGAATAGTCCACAGTCCGGGTCACAACAATCGGGCAGCAAAAGTACAAAATCACAATCCTATAAACGTAGTCAAAGTCCAGGCAATATAGTCAAGGGCAGGCGGCAAGCAAGGGAGGTCAAGGAATAAGGCAAAGATCAGGGATAGCAAATACAAAGAAGATACAAGCAGGCAGAGACTAAGTCAATAACCAGCAATAAGTGCACAGACTGAGGTTTGTTATATAGTAGGCCAGGGCTCTGGTCCAGAATGTAATTGGACCATCCCCCTGATCTCCAAGCACAGACACCTGAGAACAAGACAGATCCACTGGCAGGAAGACCTGTCAGTCACAGCAGAACCAGAACACAGATTAACCCTGACATGGCCAGACAGAACTCGTGAACAGAACAGGTGAAGTCGGGTGTGTCTCCTAACCCAGGTGAGCAATAAAACAGAGTTCACACACAGCAAAACAAAACACAGAAACAGGATACAAGAAAATCAGTGCCTTCTCGGACGAACAGCACGAGCAGCTCCGCAGAGATACCATCCTGACACTATCCTTCCAAAAGAGGGACACAGGAGGTATGAATGTCACCATATTTATATTTATCCATGGTAAGCCTGATAAGTAACAAATGATGTCCCCACTTCTCATAAGTGCCCTGAAAAAAAGCAAATAGATGGGCTGAAACATGGCTTGCTTGTTGTAATAGTGAGCCCCACCTGTCTACAATAAAATGCTCAAAATTCCCCTTAGGCAGTGTGCAGTCAATGTTTTGGGCCATCTGTCAAAAAAAGTGCTTTTTTAAACTGTTAAAGGGCCAGTCCTATCTCATACTTGTATGACTTGTCAAGTTAAAGGCGTCGACAGAATCGGCTACAGCCACTAACTGGCTGAGTAGGTCTGACACGTCACCACTCAAGCCCCTGCTCAGACCCGGAAGTTGCCGGGGGATCGGGAACCGGAGTGAGGGACAGCTGACCCCTGCACTGGAGTTGGGGAGGTAGGTGCATGTTGTTATGTTCAGCCACCTACTCCCTGATGGACTTCCCCTTAAATATTTGTGTGCATACAGTAATTTAGCAAATTTGCCTCATTCTTCTGACATGCTGCTCCTTCCCTCCCATTGTTTACAGCTTGTTGTCTAGGTTACTGACCACTCTGCTCTAAAAGCAAAATTGTTCAACTTGATGTTCAACTTCCCCTTGCAATAGGCAGTAGACTCCAGATTACAGAGAGGGGAGACATCTGGTGGCCAAGACTTTAGAGCAGTTCTTTTCTGAAAAAAGGAATGATTTTTGGTAAATTAAAGCTACTCTGTACCCACAGTCTGACCCCCCCCCCCCCCCCCCCCCCGAAACTGCATGTACCTTTGGATAGCTGCTTTTAATCCAAGATCTGTCCTGGGGTTCATTCTGCAGGTGATGCAGTTATTGTCCTAATAAACAACTTTTAAACTTGCAGCCCTGTGTCAAATTGGCATGGCCTAGAGTACCATACCCTAAGATTGCGACACCCCTCTGTCCCTCCTCCCCGCCCTCTTCATCCTTAGGAATGCCCCTAGAACAATTTCTCCTATTCATTACCTGTGTAAACACTCCACAATGTGCTGGATCGTTTAGGCACCTGTGCAGTGTTCAGACAGGTGATGAATAGGAAAAATCCTGTCTGGGTCATTCCTAATGATGAGGAGGGTGGGGAGGAGGGACAGAGGGGTGTCGCAATCCTAGGGCATGGGTACTCTAGGCCACGCCAATTTGACACAGGGCTGCAAGTTTGAAAGGTTTTTTTGAGGACAATAACTGCATCTCTGGCAGTTTGGTGGGGGCAGATTGTGGGTACAGAGTCGCTTTTATAAATATGTTAGGAATCACACTTGCTATCACATGGAGGGAAGTTAACAGTGATTATTTAAAGCGTACCTATCATTACAGCCACTGTGAAGTTGCTGTGACAGTGTCAGAATTAGAAAATATCAATTTAAAAAAAAAAAAAAATGTCAATCAGCCTGTCAATCATTCAATTTCTGCCATGGACAGCAATGGACATTGGTGGATCAGTGGCATAATATAAATTTTCTCCCAGGACAGCATAAACATTGGTAAATGAGCACCCAGTGAGTTATTAAGATAGACACTGTGTTCACTGGGGAATTTCCACAGCTATAAGAAAGACGATCAGAGCCTTGATGTTTTTGAAGATGATGGAATTTCCTAGAAGATGCTGGTAGGTGCACCTGCTCTGTGATATATATATATATATATATATATATATATATATATCATAAAAATCAAAGTCTGTCTGTTTGTCTGTCCTTCTGTCTGTCTGTCTTTCTGTCTGTCCTTTATAGACTTCCAAACGCCTGAACCGTTTGACCCCAAATTTGGCACACAGATACATTGGGTGCCCGGGAAGGTTATTGCGAAGGTCCCGTCCCCGCCAGATGTACAGGAGGGGAGGGGGAGGGGAAAGAGAGGCGCTCCATAGAGATGAAGGGGAAAATCTCCTCACTGCAAACACAGGTGATATAATTAGCTGCAGCAGACACGGCAGTTGGAGCCTTAGCAACCAATAGCATTACTGCTTTCATTTTCACAGGGAGCAATGGTTGCTAGGGAAGCTGCCTCACAACATCCACAGTAATAACTGGTAGACCCCCTACTCCATCTATACAGTACATGTATATACAGGGCCCCCTACTCCATCTATACAGTACATGTATATACAGGACCCCCTACTCCATCTATACAGTACATGTATATACAGAACCCCCTACTCCATCTATACAGTACATGTATATACAGAGCCCCCTACTCCATTTATACAGTACATGTATATACAGGACCCCCTACTCCATCTATACAGTACATGTATATACAGGACCCCCTACTCCATCTATACAGTACATGTATATACAGGGCCCCCTACTCCATCTATACAGTACATGTATATACAGGAACCCCTACTCCATCTATACAGTACATGTATATACAGGACCCCCTACTCCATCTATACAGTACATGTATATACAGGACCTCCTACTCCAACTACACATTACATGTATATACAGGACCCCCTACTCCATCTATACAGTACATGTACACAGGACCCCCTACTCCATCTATACAGTACATGTATATACAGGATCCCCTACTCCAACTATACAGTACATGTATATACAGGACCCCCTACTCCATCTATACAGTACATGTATATACAGGACCCCCCTACTCCATCCATACAGTACATATATACAGGACCCCCTACTCCATCTATACAGTACATGTATATACAGGACCCCCTACTCCTTCTATACAGTACATGTATATACAGGACCCCCTACTCCATCTATACACTACATGTATATACAGGACCCCCTACTCCATCTATACAGAACATGTATATACAGGGCCCCCTACTCCATCTATACAGTACATGTATATACAGGGCCCCCTACTCTATCTATACAGTACATGTATATACAGGAGCCCCTACTCCATCTATGCAGTACATGTATATACAGGACCCCCTACTCCATCTATACAGTACATGTATATACAGGACCCCCTACTCCATCTATACAGTACATGTATATACAGGACCCCCTACTCCATCTATACAGTACATGTATATACAGGACCCCCTACTCCATCTATACAGTACATGTATATACAGGGCCCCCTACTCTATCTATACAGTACATATATATACAGGACCCCCTACTCCATCTATACACTACATGTATATACAGGAGCTCCTACTCCATCTATACAGTACATGTATATACAGGGCCCCCTACTCCATCTATACAGTACATGTATATACAGGACCCCCTACTCCATCTATACAGTACATGTATATACAGGGCCCCCTTCTCCATCTATACAGTACATGTATATACAGGACCCCCTACTCCATCTATACAGTACATGTATATACAGGTCCCCCTACTCCATCCATACAGTACATGTATATACAGGACCCCCTACTCCATCCATACAGTACATGTATATACAGGACCCCCTACTCCATCTATACAGTACATGTATATACAGGACCCCCTACTCCATCTATACAGTACATGTATATACAGGACCCCCTACTCCATCTATACAGTACATGTATATACAGGACCCCCTACTCCATCCATACAGTACATGTATATACAGGACCCTCTACTCCATCTATACAGTACATGTATATACAGGACCCCCTACTCCATCTATACAGTACATGTATATACAGGACCCCCTACTCCATCTATACAGTACATGTATATACAGGGCCCCCTACTCCATCTATACAGTACATGTATATACAGGACCCCCTACTCCATCTATACAGTACATGTATATACAGGACCCCCTACTCCATCTATACAGTACATGTATATACAGGGCCCCCTACTCCATCTATACAGTACATGTATATACAGGAACCCCTACTCCATCTATACAGTACATGTATATACAGGACCCCCTACTCCATCTATACAGTACATGTATATACAGGACCTCCTACTCCAACTACACATTACATGTATATACAGGACCCCCTACTCCATCTATACAGTACATGTACACAGGACCCCCTACTCCATCTATACAGTACATGTATATACAGGATCCCCTACTCCAACTATACAGTACATGTATATACAGGGCCCCCTACTCCATCTATACAGTACATGTATATACAGGAACCCCTACTCCATCTATACAGTACATGTATATACAGGACCCCCTACTCCATCTATACAGTACATGTATATACAGGACCTCCTACTCCAACTACACATTACATGTATATACAGGACCCCCTACTCCATCTATACAGTACATGTACACAGGACCCCCTACTCCATCTATACAGTACATGTATATACAGGATCCCCTACTCCAACTATACAGTACATGTATATACAGGACCCCCTACTCCATCTATACAGTACATGTATATACAGGACCCCCTACTCCTTCTATACAGTACATGTATATACAGGACCCCCTACTCCATCTATACACTACATGTATATACAGGACCCCCTACTCCATCTATACAGAACATGTATATACAGGGCCCCCTACTCCATCTATACAGTACATGTATATACAGGGCCCCCTACTCTATCTATACAGTACATGTATATACAGGAGCCCCTACTCCATCTATGCAGTACATGTATATACAGGACCCCCTACTCCATCTATACAGTACATGTATATACAGGACCCCCTACTCCATCTATACAGTACATGTATATACAGGACCCCCTACTCCATCTATACAGTACATGTATATACAGGACCCCCTACTCCATCTATACAGTACATGTATATACAGGACCCCCTACTCCATCTATACAGTACATGTATATACAGGGCCCCCTACTCTATCTATACAGTACATATATATACAGGACCCCCTACTCCATCTATACACTACATGTATATACAGGAGCTCCTACTCCATCTATACAGTACATGTATATACAGGGCCCCCTACTCCATCTATACAGTACATGTATATACAGGACCCCCTACTCCATCTATACAGTACATGTATATACAGGGCCCCCTACTCCATCTATACAGTACATGTATATACAGGACCCCCTACTCCATCTATACAGTACATGTATATACAGGTCCCCCTACTCCATCCATACAGTACATGTATATACAGGACCCCCTACTCCATCCATACAGTACATGTATATACAGGACCCCCTACTCCATCTATACAGTACATGTATATACAGGACCCCCTACTCCATCTATACAGTACATGTATATACAGGACCCCCTACTCCATCTATACAGTACATGTATATACAGGACCCCCTACTCCATCCATACAGTACATGTATATACAGGACCCTCTACTCCATCTATACAGTACATGTATATACAGGACCCCCTACTCCATCTATACAGTACATGTATATACAGGACCCCCTACTCCATCTATACAGTACATGTATATACAGGACCCCCTACTCCATCTATACAGTACATGTATATACAGGACCCCTACTCCATCTATACAGTACATGTATATACAGGACCCCCTACTCCATATATACAGTACATGTATATAAAGGACCCCCTACTCCATCTATACAGTACATGTATATACAGGACCCCCTACTCCATCTATACAGTACATGTATATACAGGGCCCCCTACTCCATCTATACAGTACATGTATATACAGGACCTCCTACTCCATCTATACAGTACATGTATATACAGGACCCCCTACTCCTACTGTGACTGGGTAACACTGCTACACCAGACCTGACCAATACCGCCATACTGTGCTGGATAACACTGTCATACCAGACCTGACCAATACCGCCATACTGTGACTGGATAACACTGCCAGACCTGACCAATACCGCCATACTGTGACTAGATAACACCTCCATACCAGACCTGACCAATACCGCCATACTGTGACTGGGTAACACCGCCACACCAGACCTGACCAATACCGCCATACTGTGACTGGGTAACACCGCCACACCAGACCTGACCAATACCGCCATACTGTGCTGGATAACACTGTCATACCAGACCTGACCAATACCGCCATACTGTGACTGGATAACACTGCCATACCAGACCTGACCAATACCACCATACTGTGCTGGATAACACTGTCATACCAGACCTGATCAATACCGCCATACTGTGACTGGATAACACTGCCATACCAGACCTGACCAATACCGGCAAACTGTGACTGGGTAACACCGCCACACCAGTCCTGACCAATAGCACCATACTGTGACTGGATAACACCATCATATCAGACCTGACCAATACTGCCATACTGTGACTGGATAACACCGCTAAACCAGACCTGACCAATACCACCATACCGTGACTGGATAACACCGCCACACCAGACCTGACCAATACCGCCATACTGTGACTGGATAACACCGCTATACCAGACATGACCAATACCGACACACTGTGACTGAATAACACTGCCATACGGGTAAATACAACCCTGCAGGTATACAGGACACTACAGGTATACAGGACCCCAAAACTATGCACTACAAGTGCACAGGACCTCCACAAAACTATATACTACAGGTATACAGGACCCCAAACTTTACACTACAGGTATACAGGACCCCAAAACTATATACCACAGGTATACAGGACCTCCACCACCTATATACTTCAGGTATACAGGACCTCCACCAACTATATACTACAGGTATACAGGACCCCAAACTATACACTACAGGTATACAGGACCCCAAAACTATACACTACAGGTATACAGGAACTCCACCAACTATATACTACAGGTATATAGGACCCCAAACTATATACTACAGGTATACAGGACCTCAAAACCATACACTACAGGTATACAGGACCTACACCAACTCTATAATACAGGTATACAGCACCTACACCAACTCTATAATACAGGTATACAGCACCTTCACCAACTCTATACTACAAGTATGCAGGACCCCAAATATACTACAGGTATACAGGAACTCCACCAGCTATATACTACAGGTATATAGGACCCCAAACTATACACTACAGGTATACAGGACCTCCACCAACTGTATACTATAGTTATACAGGACCCTCAAACTATTTACTACAGGTATACAGGACCCCCGAACTATATACTACAGGTATACAAGACCTCCACCAATTATACACTACAGGTATCCAGGACCCTCAAACTATAAACTACAGGTATACAAGACCTCCATCAACTATACATTACAGGTATACAGCACCAACTATATACTACAGGTATACAGGACCCCCGAACTATACAGTACAGGTATACAGGACCTTCACCAACTGTACACTGCAGGTATACAGGACCTCCCTCAACTATACACTATAGGTATACAGCCCCCCCCCAACTATGCACTACAGATATGCGAGACCCCTAAAAACTATACATTGTGGGTATACAGAACCCCTCCAACTATGCACTACAGGTATACACTAATTCCACTGATTAACTCAGATGAAACAATACCTTTAGCTTGGCCTCCTGGGCACCTTAGAACAAATCTAATTAACACACTGACACTTTATACCCGGGCAGCGCCGGGTACATTTTCTAGTATATATATATATATATATATATATATATACAGTATCATAGGATGGTGAGAACCTGGTCACCTTTACATTTCTGTGTGTGATCCCAAGACATGTTTACCTGGTGCTTGTCAACCTCAGCAGAAACAATGGCTCACTAACATTACCCTGTTATATATGTAAAAACAACTTTCAACCAGTGGCGGACAATGCCTGCAGTACCCGGCGGCCGAGCAGGTCTCCCTGGTGCTGCAGTTGTTTGGGATGCGATTAGTGGCGGGGGTGTCCCGGGTAGCGCAGGCTTGGTGATCGCCAGGTTTGGTACTTCCGGCACAGGGGGCATCGCTAACACGCGTTCCCTCTGCCGGAAGTCCCGGCCGCCGATGCACACTGAGCTCCCTGGTACCTGCGCTGCCCGGTGATAGGACGGGACCGCCCCATCCTATCCCCAGGCAGCGCAGGTAACAGGGAGCTCGGTGTGCTGGAGCTGACTTCCGTAGGTAAGCGATGCTCCCTGTGCCTGAAGTACCAGCCCCGGAGGTCACCGAGGCTGCACTGCCCGGGAATACATGAGAGACCTCCAGGGAGCTGAGAGCACAATAGAGCTGCGACGGGGGAGCGAGTTGTTAGGTGAGTTATTTTTTTTTCTTTTTAGCTGCCTTGCAGAGGGGGCATTTGTAAGGGGGGAATCATAAGGGGGGAGCTATAAGGGGGAGAACATAAGGGGGCACCTATAACATGGGAGCTATTGTATAAGGCAGAAAGCATAAGGGGGAAGCTATAAGGGGGAAAACACAAGGGGGGATCTATAAGGGGGCCAACACAAGGGGGCATATAAAAGGGAGCCAACAAAAGGAAAGGCATCTATAAAGGGGCCAGTACAAGGGGGGGCATTGATAAGGGCGCCAGCACAAGGGGGGGGCATCTATAAAGGCGCCAACACAAGGGGGCATCTTTAAGAGGGACAACATAAGGGAGGCATCTATAAGGGGGACAACATGGGGAGGCAATTTATAAGGGGGCAGAGGAGGACAACACGGGGGGGGGGCATCTGTAAGGGGGATTACACAGAGGAAGTCATCTATAAGAGGGGATACACAAAGGGGGGCTGTCTGTAAGGGAGACTTCCCAGAGGGGGGCCATATATAAGGGAGACTACACAAAGGGGCCATATATAAGGGGCACTACACAGAGGGGGGCATCTATAAGAGGGACAACAAAGGGGCCATCTATAAGGAGGACAACAAAGGGGGGCGTATACAATAGGGGATGCACAGTGGGGGGCATCTACTATAGTGGACTACACAGAGGGGCCATCTTTAAGGAGGGGCTACAGAGAGGAGGGCCATATACTATAGGGGATGCACAGAGGGTGTCATCTACAATAGGGGGACTACACATGGGGGCTCTCAAGGAGATGCACATGGGGCCATCTATATGGAAGAGTATAAGGCGGCTACATAGAGAGGGATAATACTATGAGGGGGATCACATAGTGTCAGGGCTACCCACTAAATGAGGGCACAAAGGGGCCAATACAGATGTGCAGTTAGTATAGAGATAAGGATGGTGCCAGAGTGAGGAGCCCAATATGTTTGTCTGGCAGATTCTGTGGATTCGTGGCTCAGAGAAATTCCCATAATGGCCCAGGGCAGGCGAAGAAGAAAACAACTCTGATCAGAGAAGACATCCCCTGTGAGTCACTTAATATAACTGCCTGTAATTTATATGAAGTACAGAACCTTTGCAGAGATGGGTGTGTTGATGGCATAGTGGTTGGACGAGAGGGGGGCCTAATTGAAAGTTTGCTATGGGGCCCAGCCATTTCTAAGTACGCCCCTGCTCTCAACCCCAACATATAGTAAGCTTGCTGGTCTACAAAGCTAAAGTATACATATATGTAATAAAAATGAATGTCTGTCTGTTAGCTCTCTATAGACTTCTGAATGCTTGAACTGCTTGACCCCAAATTTGGCACGCAGGTACATTAGGTGACCAGGAGGTATACAGAACCCCCAACTATATAGTACAGTATATACTACAGGTATACAGGACCCCCAAACTATACAGTACAGGTACACAGGACTCCCCAACTATACAGTACAGGTATACAGGACCCCCAAACTATACAGTACGGCCGCACATGTTAGCTTACAGAGCAAGGGATTATCCATGGGCGTCCAATCACCTGCAAGCTCCACTGTGATGTCAGCACCTCCCCCTCCCCCTGTCTATAGGGTAATTTACTTCCTGGAGGCTGGCAGTATGCTGTGTGTGTTGTTAAGAGCAGGTTGAAGCAGTCAGAGCAGGGAGAGAAATACAAAGAGATATGGACAGAGAGGAGAGGATAGGAGAGTAGATTGTTGGTGGTTCTCAGTGGGAGCTGTGAAGCCACTGTAAAGTATACTAAGTAACTGGGTGCCTGTTGTGCATTTTAACAAGTCACTGGATGCAGAGTGTGCATAATACCAAGTCACTGGGTGCTGGCTGTCTATAATACCAAGTCACTGGGAGCAGTGAAGACAGAAACCATCTTAACCCCTTCAGAACTGGGCAGATTTTCGTTTTTGCGCTTTTGTTTTTTCCTCCTCGTCTTTAAAGGCCGTAGCACTTCCTTTTTTTTTTTTTTACCTACAGACCCACACAAACCCTTATTTTTTGCACCACTAATTGTACCATGCAGTGGCAGTTTTCCATAAAATATGCTGTGAAACCGAAAAAAAAAATCTGTGCAGTGAAATGGAAAATGCATTTCTTTATACGTAACTTGTATAACTTTTATTCTGTTTGATGGCTTTTAAAAAATTAAAACCTTTTTAAAAACCTAAATGCTCCTTTAAATTTCTCTTTTACCACGCTTTAATGCTTTAGTCTATGGGGCTGTGTGAGGTGTCATTTTTTGCACCATGATCTGTCTTTTCTATCTGTACCTTGTTTGCATATATGCAACTATTTTGATCACTTTTTATTACAATTTTTCTGGATTTGATGTGACAAAAAATCAGTAATTTTGAGGGTTTGTGCGCTTATGCCATATACTGTGTGAGATCAGGAATGTGATAATTTAATAGTTTGGTCGATTACGCACGCAGTGATACCAAATGTTTATTCATTTTTTTTTAAAAAATTGAAAAAGGGGGGTGATTTAAATTTTTTGTTAGGGGAGGAAATTTTTTATTAATGCAAAAACTTTATTATTTTTTTTTGCACAACAATATGAATGCTGTGTATATAATAGAGCATCAATCTATTAGATCGATGCTCTATTGGTCTGCTGCAGACCAGACCAGATCAGTAGAATACCGAGCCGGGATCAGCACCATTCCAACGTTAAGGCCCGGCCAGATATGTTGAACGGATCGCCCCTCCGCAATCTCATCCCAATTGGGGGGACAAACAGCTATTTAGATGCAGCTGTCAGTTTTGACAGCTGCATCTAAATGGCTCATTAGCGGGCACGGCAATCAGACTGTGCCCGCTAAATGCCGCAGCCCTGGGCTATTAATAGCAGATGGGATTGTGGCAGTTCAGAGTGGGGTAAACCCCCCTCTGATCTCCCCTACCCAGGACGTACAGTTACGTCCTGGGTCTTGAAGAGGTTAATAGTTCACTGGGTGCTATTACTGGGTTCCAAGTGGAGCATGAGGGGTCTATAAGTATCCAATTGTCTTTTTCGAGCTTTTCTTAAAAAGGTTTTCCAATCTGAGCATGTTATCCCTATCCATCTTGAACGCAAATGGAATCGTTCCTGCAATAATAGGAGTGCTCACCGTGTCTGTGCGGCCACTCCTGTGCTCCATTCCTTCTCTGTGGGGCCACCAAATGCTGAGTTCTTGGGTTTGGCAGGGGGTCCTAGCATTTTGACCCCAGTTATCAGATTATTATCCCTGTTACAAGCTGGAATGAGAATACCCTTTAACAGTTGAGAAATGTTGCCTTTGCAACCCTATTGTACAACAGAAAAATCTCATCTATTGTTCACCTTCTATACAGAATATATATCTTATAAGTGACAAAGTAATCCTGTAGTTCACAGAAAGTCAGCTCACCCAGGACATAACACTTCCTAAGCACTGGGATTTGCTGTGGGTCAGGCTGATGATTACATGACACAGTTACAGTAATGAAATTCATGCATGCGCTGGAATAAAGCACATGGCACTGTTGGATTAATGATGATGATTGTGTATGATATGGGCAAAAAAAAAAAAAAAAAAGCTTGGCTATCCAGTTAGATGCAAGACCAGTGATTGTATGTGGGTCCTCTTTCGGCCTGGTTTCAGAAAAAGCATAGCACCAAATCAGCACTTAATAGCTAAAATAATGATAATAAATTATTATAATAAATAAAGAAAACACAAAACTAAATCAGTTAAATAGTTTTATTACAAAAATTAAATTACAGAAAACTTTACTTAAAAGGTATATATAATGTATACTAAAATGAAAAAAACGGATTGTCAAAAAACACTTAGGCTATGTTCCCACTTTGGCAACATAGCAGAGGAAGGTGAGCGTCTCATTAAATAGAACATGATCATTATTAGTGGCCATCTATTTAGCGAGACCGTCGACTTTCTTCGCTAGGTTCCTCAAGTAGGAACATAGCGTAAATCCTGTATCATCCCAAGTGGTTTCCATCTATGTGAACTTTTTGTTCCTGTTAGGCTGCCTTCACATTAATGTTTTTTCAATATATTGATTGTGACTGAACACAAGCAAACTTTTCTTTTTCAACATGTCTGATATGTTGAACATTGTAGAATCTGTATATCAATTCACTCAGCCCCTCCGGATGTATACAATTATTAAATAGCTTAGGGTTTCCTATTCCTACACCTGTTTACAGTTTCTTGCTACGCCTTCCCCTTGGTGAGATATGTGGGTTTATACTCTTAGGGCGACATGTATCATCCGGCGTACGGATGATTTTCGGCGGAAAGTGCCGATTTGCATATTTTTTTATTCGCAAATGGCCGATTTGCGAATAAAATATTCGCATATCCGCACTTCCCGCCGAGTACGCCAGGGGGGCGGGGAGGGGGTGTGGAGGGGGCGTTACGGGGGGGCGCGGACTCAGAGTCCGCGCGATTTAACATTTTTTCGGCGCAATGATACGCCAAAAACCTACTTCACCTTTCAGGTGGCGTAGGTTTTCGGCTGTGCGCACCGACGCGCACGGGATTTATGCAGAGGCGGTCCGACTCCACATAAATCTCCGTAGCGCCGGAGATGCGGGGACATTTATAAGTCCGGCGTATAAAACGCCGGACTTCATAAATGTCCCCCTTAGTCCTTTAGGCGTGAACTTAATTTAAATAATAGAGAATATTGGTGAATATCAGGTGATGGGTGTGATTGTACAGTTAGAGGCATGTATATGAGAACCCCCTGACTATATAATCACTTGATATTCATTTTTAAAATGAAGTTCATGCCCAACTGAATTGTCAATCTATAAACCTACATACCTCAGAAATTGTAGGGCATATGCATAAACCGTAAAACAGGGTGTACCTAGAGGTCCTTTTTAAATCCTTAGGAGTCCAGTGGGTGCCTACACAGACAGTGGTCAATCACTGAGGAAGGACTGCCCACTGGACTCTTAAATGCAGAAAGATATATTTTTCCTATAATGCAACATCTAAGTCTCCTCAGCTACTCCTGTCCTATAGCTTTCTACTATCACTAGAACACCAGTGTGATTCCAGCCTTATTCAATATATCTCAACCAAACTTCTGACAATATTTCTTTCCATAAATATTACAAAAGGTAATACATTACAAACACTGAACAATATAAATACAAGTTAAACAAACATTAAAGAAAATACAGGCAGCAATGTTAAAGGGCAGATTTACATCACTTCAAATTGCCTAATTGTCTGGTTGTAAGACCTGAGAAATGCTGACAGTTCTGTATAAAGGATAGGGAGTTAACACATATACAAATCTGGTGGCAGGGGTTGCATGCCTTATAAGATTTTTGTAGTGTCTCAGGCACTGCTATGGCAAGTGTCCAAGAGGTTGACCCTGTGCACTTCCCTGGCTCCTCCTCTCAGCTCCAAGTGCCTTGTGATCTCTTGATTGGACAGTAGATCTATCACTGTGGGCTCAGAGGTAAAACCAAGGAGGTGATCAGAGCACTTAGCATGAAGGCTTCACCTCTTGGACACTTGCGATAACACTATCCAAGCTACTACAGAACTTTATTTGTTTTATTTTAAAAAAATTTCTAGTGCAACCTATGTTTTAACTCCATAATCTATATGGAACCATCTGTTTTGAAAGTATAAACATCTAACAGATTGCCTTCATGTCCAATACAAACTTCATAACTGGTTGAAGTACAAAAATGCTTTAAACAGTACCTTCAAAAAATACTTACAATACTGCAGAAGAAGCAACAAAGTATATTAACAAGTTATCAGAACAAATAAGTTCTGATAGTAGATCAGTAAAGGCTTGAAAATTCACATGTTTCAGGTCAAAATGCAAATTTTACAGGTTACATGATGAGCTTGGCTGTTAAATGACACTGGGCACATGCACAATTCTGTTTTATGGAAATTAAATGAGTATAACAATTGCGTATGACTATTCACAGAGTTATCAACTTAGCAGTTACAAGGTCATGAAACAGAAAGGTCACAGTGGAGCACATGACTTGTGGAACAGTAAAGCACCGAATCAGGGTGTTGTGGTAAAAAAGCGTAATAAAACACAGTACAGTGTTACCATTGAACTTTAAGCTCTACAGTGCAATCTTAAAGGCTTTTTTTCCAGATGATCAGTGGGGCACCCTCGCCGATCAGCTGTTCAGTACCCACACTTCACTGAGAACGTAGCTGGAAAAATATAGGTTTGGCACAAGGGTACTGAAGCCTCCGCTTCTATTGAATTGAATAAGTGTAATACCCTGACTTCGGCCAAACAAGGTATAGAGCCGATACGGCATCCCTACAGGTCAAATATTGACAGCCCTATAGATATATACTGACATTTTTTCCTGGGAAAAACCCTTTTAAAATAAGAACAAGTCAAAGTGGAAGAATGACAAGAGTAGGGGGGGGGGGGGGGGGCAGTACTACTTCCCACTGCATAGGAATCATACTGTAACAAAAAACATAGAGAGCTTAAAGTGCTTGCCATTCCCTAATTTTAATCCCTTTATTTTATTATTTAACAGTTATATATAAAACAAAAATGATAAAAAAGATAAAAAGTCAGTTATAAAAAAAATACAAAAAAAATAAATAATAAACCCTGCCACCCTTAGCCCTAACCTATGTGATTTGTTCGTAAAAGCTTGTAAATGGCAAAACCAAAGCTTATCTACAGAAATACATTGCACTTGTGCACCTAGTAGTCTAGTAGTAGACTATATATACACAATATACATTCAATAGCTAGAGAAAAATCCAGTTTGTACATGTTAAACCCTTCAGTTTACAGATTATTGGAAATTCAGCTGCAGGATGGTCCACAAAACAATTTCTAATGATCAAACATTAAAATTGCTCAAACTGGATATTTTTGAAAACTTGTTCTTTTCATAAGGAGGCATAATTAAAACGCTGTCTTTTTTGTTGATAGGTTGGTCTTATTTCCATCCTTTATATGCCCACTCTGTAAGAACACCCTAATACATAGAAAGGCAGCCACATTTAAGAACTCAAATCATTATACTACCAAAATAAATTGTATGTGAACACGAAAATCCATCCTGGCTCCAGTCACCATAGTGTTGGGTGGGAGAAATTTCTGTCAGTAAGGTTTGAACTTCCAAGGGTTACTAAAAATATAGATACTTCTGAGAAACCATTGGAAGATTGACAGTATAAAGAAAACAGGGGTCAGTTTTGTATCCAATAGAGTGCTTTTGAAATGACATTGAAGAAAATGTCTGTTGCTTAGTCAAGAGACGTTGACTTCTGCTTCTTTTCCAATGGATAGAAGTTCCCCTCTGACAACAAAAAAACAGATCAAAAATTAGATATTGATGGTAACATTTTTAAATTCAAAATGAGAAAATATGAAACTGCAATTTTTTACTTATTTTTTATTAGGAAATTGTCAGTTAATAAAGTTTAATTCTTTGTTTGAGACTGCATCAATTAATAGAACCAAAGGCCCTTTTACATTCACTGATAGGCAAAAGGGTTTGTTCAGCCAGGACTCCTTCAAGTGCTTTGCCTGGAGAGGGGGTAAGTGAACCCCCCCACACACACACACACTTACCTCCCTGGTTCTTATGCTGCTGCCCAAACTACGCAGCTACATTCTCCATTGTGTGGCCACTTCTGGATTCAGAGACGTGACATAGCAGGCCCACTTAGCCATTCAGTGACAGAGGGGCGACACCGCTTCAGCCACTGAATAGCTTAGAGGACTTGCTACATTACGTTCCCAAACCCAGAAGCCACACAATAGGGACTAAAGTGGCATATCAAGTGTGGTGTGGGAGCCAGGGAGCTAATTGCATGTTATTTTTTTCCATTCACGCCCTCACTGGGCATAGTGCTTAAAGGGGCCATGGTCAGACAACCCCTTTAATTTCATCATAGTGGGCCACATATTCCTGTATACACAGGAAGATGTGCATCCAACTAGCAATGAAATGAATGCTCCCACAATTATTGAAATCTGAAGAAAAATAAGAGGTTTCTCATTCAACGGACCCTTTTTACATGTTAATTATCGCCAGTGAGTGTTCCTACTAGGAGCATGGCTGGGAATGTTATAAACATAGGTTGGTGATACTTATCATCTACCCCAGTCACCCACAGCTGCCATTTAGATGGTTTCTAGGCTCTGTGGAGTCACTACATCATGGAAACCAAAAAGGAGCCTTGAAGAGTAGGCACTTGGAGCTGTCCAAATCACAGCTAAGGGGCATCAGGGTAGGTGAGTATCACTTCTTTTCTATTATTACAGCAACCCCCTAACCATACAGTATATAAAAAAAAAAATTTAATCAGTAAGCGTAGGAGTGTTGAATCTTAGCACAAGGAAATGGAGGCATTTCCCAACATTTCCATAGACAGGACATAACCATAGGGATGCATCAATTGTGGTTGCCCTTTGATGCTCCTTGCTTCTACTCATAATTGGGGGCCCTGCTACATAGTTTAAAATTAGCATCCAGGAGCTTAATGTTGCTCTATGCATAGGAAATATTTGACCTTTCTAGAGGGGCGGGGGCAATCGATGCACTAAAGGCAGCAGTTCCACTTAATTTGCATCAAAACCATCCAACTTATACATTGAATAAAATGAACATTTACCGAAAATGGCACTGAGGATGAAGGTAAGAAAATTCCCTCTAATTCCAAATCCCAATGTTGAGCCTGAGCCCTTATGTGTGCCGTAAACAACCGAAACATTCAGCCACAGGCCCAACATTTTAGATGTGCCATATATCTCAATGGAGGTTATATGCTGAATGCAATATGGGGTATATATTATTAAAGGAATACATACGTCTCGGGGAGGTTGTTTGAGTCCATTGTGTTTGCAGGTTCACCATGGCGCCGGGATGATGCTGTCAAAAACAATTTTACACAATTCAGATATTATCTTTAATAACTCTACAAGTTATTTGCTTACTCATTCTACATTCACTTTTTGGCCAGGACAAAGAACAGTAACCAGACTACCTCAGTTGCCATGCCTACCATAATTTGACAACTGATAACGGGTGCCTTGATAACAGATCGACCCTCTGTGACTGTGTCTTGGGGAGCCTATCTGAACACCTGCACCACCAATGAGATCCCGTAAGCTCAAAATGGCAAGTGAGGGGGCTCTGATACAGATTTCTGCCTTTGGGTTCAGGGGTTTCAAGTGGATCAGGTAAGAAATAAAAACAACAACAATAACAGAATTACGTTTTTTTGCCAAGAATATCAGGAGTTGCCCGTACTTCCCTCCCATGTGAAATACTCTGCAGCTTGTATAGAGTGTGAATGTTGTTATAAAATGCAGGCAGTTTTTGCTCCTCACTTTTAATAAAATAAGAACCCAAAGCAGGTCTAAACTGGGGCTTCACTGTGTCCGCCAGACTTGGCATTGTGATTGATATCTTCCAAATGAACCTTCCATCTAGTTACTCCAAAACAGTATACCTTGTGGAACCAGTGCATAAAGACAGTCATTGAAGATTACCTATAACTCATTTCCAAATACTTCCTGATGACCCCATCAATTGACAGTGGGGGAAAGAAATTGAAAGTGGAACATAAATTGATTGAAGATTGTATGATCTCACTATGGTGCCATTCAAATCTCGATGGCGCCCATGTGACATCTTTGCCGATTGGCCCACAGCTAAGGAGGCCAGAAGACAGGGTTTCCAATGCACCTTTATGACAGCGCTCTCATAGAGATGCATTTGATACCCTGACTTACAGGAAAGAAGAGGGGTCAGAAGAAACGTGACATTACTGCCAGCAGGACCTGAACAGCAACATAAAACTGGAATAAAACTGTGTTGCGGCAAACCGATTATCAATGGTAAGTATATGTGTCAGCTTTCTGGTGGTGAAGAAAAACAAAACAAAAGTGGAATGCTTATTTAAGTTTCACACTGTAGGAGGGAATACTAGGAAAATATTAACAGCCATGTGTTGTGACTTGAGGAGAACTATCTGCCACTAAGGCCCAGTGATAAGTCATTTAGCGGTACTGCAACATCTTTAGCTCCTGCAGTTACCATCCTTCATCTCCTGGTTTACACAATATCACTCATGGGGTGGGGCTAGAGCTCAAGAGACACAAGATCCAGCCAAAGCTCTCTTTGTCCTCAAAGGATAATGGGCTTTCTAAGGAGAGAGGAAGACAATACTCATTTTGTAGTTCTTCTACCTTCAACTTCCTGTCATGGTTGAATCATGTGAAACCACGCAAAAGCAAGTATTATTAGTCATGACACTCTATTAGTAGGTAATATACCTTGAGGTGATAACTTTCTGATGCTGGAATTTCACTTTAACTCATTAATGACCTATGATGAGTATTTTCTTCATAGGGCCATTTAAGGGTGTGTGGAGCGAACAAGGGACTTGAGCCAGCTCCATACTCAGCAAATTCCACCTGCTGTCAGCAGCTGGGGACGGTCGCTAATAGCCAGGGCGGATCGATCACCCGTGATGGTTATTTAGCCATTTAGATGCTGTCAAAACTGGCAGCAGCATTTAACTAGCTTTCACATACTTAATTGGTGGATGAGTGGTCCAGATTGGCTCCTGACAGCTTTAAAAAATTCTTTCAAATTTTTATAATAGAATTTTCTGATGAATTTTATAAATGTTCCTCAACAAAATTTATGTCCTATTAATCTAAGCCCCTTATTTTTAAAACCAGGAAACAAAACCTTTCTCACATACATTTAGTTTCCACTATACATGAGTAATAAAGCACTGGCCCTATTAAATAAGGTGGTCGGGGAAAAGTTGGCAGTCCCTTTTTGGCAGTTTGTTTCTGAGCTGAAAGAGTCCATTGTGCGAGGAGAGATCTGTGCTGTTCTCTTCCTGGATGCTGAATGATTGTATTTGTGAAGAAGCCATAAGAAGTGTAGCAGGAAACTCTGTCCTCAATGTGGTGTTTTCTCTCTAGGAGAAAATTGTATGATTTTCTTCAGTGTGCTATGGCTGCAACAGGCTGTGCATGTGTGTATCTGCTATGGCTGCAGCAGGCTGTGTGTGTGTGTGTGTGCTATTGCTGCAGCAGGCTGTGTGTATCCGCTATGGCAGCAGCAAGCTGTGTGTGTGTGTGTGCGTGCTATGGCTGCAGCAGGCTGTGTGTTTTTGATATGGCTGCAGCAGGCTGTGTGTGTGTGTGTGTGTGTGTGTGTGCGTGCTTTGGTTGCAACAGGCTGTGTGTGTGTGCTATTGCTGCAGCAGGCTGTGTGTATGTATATCTGCTATGGCTTCAGCAGGCTGTGTGTGTGTGTGTGTGGGTGCGCACTATGGCTGCAGCAGGCTGTGTGTGTGTGTGTGTGTGTGTGTGTGTGTGTGCGTGTGTGCATGTGCTATGGCTACAACAAGCTGTGTGTTATAGAGAGAGAGGCAGAAATTAAAGGGGTATTCTGGGCAACAGTGAAAAATCCAGGGGGACGCAATGCAGCGTCACCGCTCATGGTCCCTCACCAGGCTCCTGATCCTGTGATGTCACGACCCCACAAGAAATGCACACTCAGCCAATCAGTGAGTGAGACAGGACAGCTGTAGTCACTGACTGGCTGAGTGGGTAGTTCCTGTGGGGCCGTGATGATTCACGAGTGTGGACAGAGAGCTGATAAATCTAGGTCTATGTCTGAACTGTATATCACTATAGCTGACCTGTATATCACTATGGCTAACCTGTAAATCACTATTAAAGATGAGAGAAGTGCACGGAAATTAGCGATTTGATGAGCATGAGGTGTTGCTGCCCTTATTGTTACTGTAGGAAAACATGGTGACATTGTACTGGGTGTTACACAGGACAGGGCACAGACTGTGGCAGTGTCATTACATAGGATTGCTTTGGGACAGCAGGGAGATGGAGACAAAGCCCGGAACAGACAGGAATAGCTGGTCAAATATTATATATTAATTTGATATATATTATTTAAAAAACAAAATACCAAGACGATCTATAGCGCTATAGTAACTGAGGGAATGTAGTGTCTTCTAATGATGATATGGCGTGAAGCAAATAAATTCAAATGTATCAAAGGTGGTTATCATTAAAGACCGGTGATGGCCCCAGGTATATACAATCAGCTGTTACGATAACAAGGTACACAGCACTATATGATATATAGCTGGTTAGATGGTACCGATGTTCCTACCTGTCTTGCGCCGTGATGATGTCTGTTTCACATATTCATACTTTGCGGTTTAACTGTAAATGATGTAGTCCTAAAGGATTGGAGAAGAACGTAGATGTCCCTTTTATCGGGGTCGGGAGCGAGCCCCGGCCGGTGGCTCTGCTGCTACCTTACACCCGACGTAGTGGAGTAGATCCGGAGGAATCCACAGTTGAGTGACGTCACTTTGGTGGATACGGAGGCCGATGTGGGGAAAAACATCTAACGCGTTTCAGTGAGCTTGCGGTCGCCCTCGTCAGAGATGGGACAGGCTCCAGTGCTTCCTCCTTATATTGACTACTCCACCTATCATTCCTCCTCCTTTACCAGCTATGTTGAGGTGAGTAGTGTTCACCAAACAGGCTGGTTTCTCCTTTGCTGTTACTAATGATCCGTTGTAAGTTCTCAATTCATGATTATTTCAATGTTTTTTCGGGAAAGATACATAAGTGGCCCTCCATATATAGGTTAATACCGCTATCTCACGGCATGATCCATATGTCTCACTTAAATTCTCCCCTATTTATTTAGAACATTTCCTTCTCCCTTCAGAAAATGTACATGTTGATCTCTGAACATTCAATTTAAAAACGCAAAGAGTTCTAAATCCGCGTTCAGACCGTGAGGTATGAGGCTATTAAATTTTAAAATATATTCTGTTTCTGTCCTAGACATTTTTTCAACATAATTACCACCTCTCCAATTCGGCGCTACTATTTCTATTCCTGCAAATTGTGCATGTTTAAAAGATCCGGAATGTTGCTCCGTAAAATGTTTAGAAAGAGGATGGCCCATGAATTTTCTTTCAATAATGTATATATGCTCTGTTATACGTACATTTAATGATCTTTTTGTCCTTCCTATGTAGAGTTTTCCACACGGGTATTTAATGTAGTATATAACTCCTCTACTTTTGCAAGTGATGTGTTTGCGGATTTGAACTGTCATGTCTCCTTCTTGGATTGAAGTGATTATAGTTTGTTTACCTGCTGTTCTGCATGGTTTGCAGCTTTTGCAAGGAAAGAAACCATTCTTCTCCCCCAACTGTCCCTGTGTTGCTCTGTTACTTTCCCCTCCTTTGTTATATCGTTTTATGGTGGGGGCTACTAAGTTTTCCAGATTCTGCGCCTTTTTAAAAATAAAGTTGGGTTTTTCAGGCAATTTATCTCCTATTACTTTATCATTCTTTAAAATGTCCCAGTGTTTTTGTACTATTTGTTTGAATTTATGACTATCTTTACTGTATGTGGTAATAATGGGAATTTTTATATATTTTTCGTTTTCTTTTGTCACCATATTTTCTTTTATCCTTGTGTTTTTGTCTTGCAAAAATTCATCTCTATTTTTCTCCCCTATTTCTAGGGCAGTTTGTTGCATTTTTGCAACCTCATATCCTTAAGAGGCAAATTTTCCTTGGAGTTGTATTGCTTCCTTTGTATATTGCTCTTTTGAAGTACAGTTTCTACGCAATCTGATGAATTGGCCCTTGGGAATGTTTAGTAGCCAGCTAGGTAAATGACAACTATTTCTATCAATAAAACTATTGCTATCAGTTGGTTTATAATAAGTTTTAGTTAAAATTTGGTTATCCTGGATGTAGATAGTTAAATCTAAAAAGTGTATCTCTGTTTGACTGTACTCGGGGGTAAAAGTGAGATAAAAACTATTTTTATTAATATTATTTAAAAACGTATTAAGAGTGTCCTTGCCCCCTTTCCAGATAAACACCACATCATTATCTGGAAAGGGGGGCAAGGACACTCTTAATACGTTTTTATAGTATATAGACCCCCTGTGTGCTGCCCCAGTAGTATATAGACCCCTGTGTGCCCCTAGTTATATATAGACCCCTGTGTGCTCCCCAAATAGTATATAGACTACCATGTGCTCCTCCAGCAGTATATAGACCCCTTGTGTGCTGCTCCCAGTTATATATAGACCCCCTGTGTGCTCCCCCAGTTATATATAGACCACCTGTGTGCTCCCCGTTATATATAGACCCCATGTGTGCTGCCTCCAGTAGTACATGGGCCCCTTGTGTGCCCCACGAGTAGTATATAGACCCTCTGTGTGTTCCCCCAGTAGTATATAGACCCCCTGTGTGCCCCACCAGTAGTATATGAACATCTGTGTGCTCCTCCAGTAGTATATAGACCCTCTGTGTGCTGCACCAGTAGTATATAGACCCCTGTGTGATCCCCAGTTATATATAGACCCCTGTGTGCTGCCTCAGTAGTATATCGACCCCCTATGTGCCCCACCAGTAGTATATAGACTCCTGTGTGTTCCCCAGTAGTATATAGACCCCCTGTGTGCCTCAGCAGTATATCGACCCCATGTGTGCCCCACCAGTAGTATATAGACCCCCTGTGTGCCCCACCAGTAGTATATAGACCCCCTGTGTGCTACCCCAGTAGTATATAGACCCCTGTGCGCTCCCCCAGTAATATATAGCCCTCCAGTGTGCTCCCCCATTTGGCTATAGACCTCCTGTGTGCTCCCCCAGTTGCATATAGACCCCATTCTGCTGCCCCAAGTAGTATATAGACCCCCTGTGCGCTGACCCAAGTAGTATATTGACCCCTCTGTGAAGCCCCAGTAGTCTATAGCTCCCCTGTGTGCTCTCCGTTATATATAGCCCCCCGTGTCTTCCCCGTTATATAGCCCCACTGTGTGCTCCCCCCATTTATATAGACCCCCGCTTTGCGCTCCCCCAGTTACACATGCCCCTGTGTGCTCCCCCTCCCATATAGTATATAACACAATAAAACAAACACTTATACTCACCTGGGTCCGGGCGTCTCCTCTTCTCTTCACTCTTGTGGCCGCAAGGGTTTTCCCTGCAGTCACAAGAGGCTGCGCTCCCCTTCTGCTGGCGCCGATGCTCCAGTGATGTCACTGCAGTACCTACACCACAAGAACAGAGCGGGCACTTGTGACCGCAGGTAAAACACTTCCTGTGGCCACAAGAGTGACTGACAGGAAGGGAGCAAATGGCTCCCGCCCTGTCAGTGCTGCTGCTGCTGCATGTAACTGTGAGCGCTCATTACGAGTGCTCATAGTTACAGTTCAGATAACAGCAGCGAGCGATCAGCGGCCCTGTCTAGTGGTCTTGAGCACAAGAGAAGAGCAGGGCGTGGGGGCCCCCCTGGATGTTGGGGGCCCCAAGCGATCGCTTAGGGTGCATGGTGCCAAAGACCGCTACTGCCTCTATATCACAGGTATCTGGCACTGTGAACAGTTTTTCTTTTCCCAGTTTTCTGCATTTCCCTGTTGGTGGCTGGATGGCTGGGGTGGGACAAGCGAGCGGCTGCAGGGCAGTGGCTGCTGTCCTTTTTGTTAAGTGAAACTTAACTAAAATGAAAGCAGGGGGAACATTATGCTGCCCCCTGCAGATCTGTAGAATATGCCGCCTGAAGCAGAATGGTCTAGTTCTGAGTTCTTCAGGACATAGTGGCTGGAGACTGGCTGCATTCACTGCACAAACACAGTGGCCATTTATGAAGGAGCTGAAGTCGGAGTTGGTCCCTAATAAAATTCAGGAATCAGAGTTGCCGAGCTGATCTGTTGTTATTACAACCCGAGGAATCTGCAAAGTCCCCCAGCTGCCTGACACTGACGATTTTTTGTCTCTAGCATACAACCCTGTTTACAGGGTTATACTGTTATCAATTAAATTGATAAATGTTGTGTGTGTTGATAACTGTTTTGTTTTGCTTATCTTATTTGGAAGGGTTAGAAAAAGATTAGAAAAAACTGCTAAAAACAGTGCCAGCCCTTCCTACAAGTTGTGAGTGTTATATTAAAAATCACCACCTTTTACTTCAATGGGACTGAGCTGCAATACTAGACCCAAACTGAGGACAGGGGCAGTGCTGTTTCTGGGGGAAAAAATAGCCATGTTATTCAAAGCCTGGATAACCCATTTCATTCATCCTGTTTAAGAATTCCATTTATGTTCAAAAGCTGGAAACCCCCTTTAAGTGATTTACCACAGCAATACATAAGGTAAAAGAAATGACATAAATTGGTGTTATGCTATATTCCAGTGATCACCAGCAGATTTGCAGTCACATTTACTTACTCAATCCACACATTTTTCTTTTCCTCCTACAGCCAAAGTATACAAAGAAGACAGTGATGATGCCAATTATGATAACGGCTGCTATAATGTACTTTAGGTTGTCATTCTCACTTGGTGGAGGAAGTTTTTGCCTTATACCTGGAATAGAAAGTTAATAAAGTTAATTCAAGAAAATATGTGCCCCCCAGACATCATCATCATCATCATCATCATCATCGCTGTAGTTTTCATCTAGATATACTTAGTGTACATGGGCCCTTATTCACATCAGATTTTTAGGCTACATGCCCAAAAGAAATGAATGGAGTGATGGCTGCGGTGGATCCTATGGATATAACTTCCCTTTATCCATGCCCCCTCCCTCCATCCATCCCCTCCTTGGATGAACTTGATGGTCTTTTTTTAAGGCCATGTTCCGACTGCATAAAACTCCGGCTGTTCTATGACCAGGCAAGGTCACAGAACGGCCGGTGTTACTGAAGATCATTCTGGCCGGCACTGCAGTACCAGCCGGATGATCTTAATTTCTGTTGAATTGGGATGCATGCGCACCTTGTATGTCCACATCCCAATTCACTATTGCACACAATGGAGTGTGCGGCCAGAGCCACAAGCTTCATTGTGTGAAGTGGCATGTCTGAGCGGCCGCTATTCAATGAATAACAGCCGCAGAAAACTGACAGTTTTTCGTGCGGCTGGATGGATTCGGCCGGAGCATATACTATGGGGGAAATTTATTAAACTGGTGTAAAGTAGAATTGTCTTAGTTTCCCCCTAGCAACCAATCAGATTCCACTTTTTATTCCTCACAGACTCTTTGAAAAATGAAAGTTGGAATCTGATTGGTTGCTAGGGGAAACTGAGACAATTTTACATTACACCGTTTGATAAATCTCCCCCTATGTGTATACATTCCAGCCAAGATTCCATTCATTCAAATACAATGTATGTTTTGTATAAATCAGGGCCACTGCAAATTGTAACAATGGACGTTATTTATGCAAAACATACATTGTGTGAACATGGCCTAACTGTAACTAGGGGCAGCTGTCTCGGGCACAGAGACCGGGGGTCTGAGGGCACAGAGAGAGCAAAGAGAAGGATGGCAGTGGTTGGGGCAGCCTGGAAACAGTCCTGCCCTCTCTGTCACTGTGGGGAGGCAGGGGAAGATTTTAAACTGATCACCAGAGCTACTTTACATCCTGTATTCTTTCCCGACTGAAAACATGCCACATTTAAAAAAAAAAAAAAACTTTACCTACAACTTATAGTGTACCTGTAGTTGTATGAACAGTGATCAACAGGCAGCACTGGGTACAATAGTAATTTTTCTAAATCACTTCTACTTAGAATTAAAGGAGAAGTCTGGCAAAATTTTTTATTAAAGTATTGTATTGCCCCCCAAAAGTTACACAAATCACCAATATTACGGGAAATGCTTATAAAGTGCCTTTTTCCCTGCACTTACTACTGCATCAAGGCTTCACTTCCTGGATAACATGGTGATGTCACTTCCTGGATAAAATGGTGGTGTCACTTCCTGAATAACATGGTGATGTCACTTCGTGGATAAAATGGTGATGTCACGACCCGACTCCCAGAGCTGTGCGGGCTGTGGCTGCTGGAGAGAATGATGGCAGAGGGATGCTTAGTGTCCCTCCAGTGCCCTGTGTCCCTCAGTGTCCCCCTGCCATCATCCTCTCCAGCAGCCACAGCCCGCACAGCTCTGGGTGCAGGGGAAAAAGCACTTTATAAACATTTCCGTAATAAGTGTATATTGATGACTTTTAACTGAGGGTCCTATTAAACCGAGCGATTTTTTAACTATTAACGTTAACCTGTTTATCGTTAACCTGAAAACGTTCACTATATTACACAGAACAATAATCGTTAGTTACGATCGTTACTATTATCGTTATTGCGATCATTACTAGGATCGTTTATTCCTTCTGATACCAGAAAAACAATGAACAATGTGCAACTACACTGAACGATTAGTGAAAAAACGCGGAACTTGAGCGAACGAACGTGGAATTACAGTGAACGATTAACGATAATTTTAGGTTCAGATCTAAATCAACGATCAATGACATACAAACGATTTTTCGATTGTTGCCTGCAGTTACACTAAACGATTGTCGTTTAAATTCGAACGATTTAACAATTTTTCGCAAGATAATTGTTCCATGTAATAGGGCCCTTATAACTGTATAACTTTTGGGGGGCAATACCAAACTTTAATAAAAATTTTAATACATGTTAATAAAAATTTAAATTTTCTGTGCATAGATTTTTATTGTAATCCAATATCTTTCATAATTATCAACCTATTACTGGAGAAATGCACCCCAATATTGATTGCCCCGTTTCTGCAGTTTATAGAAATACCCTATATGTGGCCCTAATGTGTTGTTTGATGCAACCACAAGCCTCAGATACAAAGGAGCGCCTAGTGAATTTCAATGCCTCTGTTATTTGGTCATTTTTGACTGTACCACTTCAGATTGGCAGAGGCTCTGGAGTACCAAAACATTAAAAAAACACCCCTAAAAGGGACACCATTTAGGAAACTACACCCCTCAAGGAATGTAACAAGTGGTGTGGTGAGCATCTGGACCCCACAGGTGCTTCACAAACTTTCAAAACAATGTGGCGTGAAAAAAGAAAAAAATATTTTTTTCACTAAAACGTTCTAGCCTACAATTTTTCATTTTGACAAAGGGATAAAAGGAAAAACAACCCAAAAAACGTGTAGCGCAGTTTTTCCTGAGTACGGAAATACCCCACATGTGGACATAAAGTGCCAAGCGGGCGCAGGACGAGCCTCCAAAGGGAAGGAGCGCCAATTGGCTTTTGGAAGCTGGATTTCACTGGAATGGATTTCAAGGGCCACATCGCATTTAAAAAGCCCTCGTGCTGGCAAAACACTGTAAACCCCCCACAAGTGACCCCATTCTGGAAACTACACTCCTCAAGGAATCTAACAAGGGGTGCAGTCAGCATATGGACCCCACTGGTGACGGGCACAAATGTGGAACAATGTGACGTGAAAGTGAAAAATTAATTTTTTTCACTTTCACGGCACAAATGTGCCCGTCATCAAGGGGTCCATATGCTCACTTCACCCCTTGTTAGATTCCTTGAGGGGTGTAGTTTCCAGAATGGGGTCACTGGGGGGTTTCCAGTGTTTTGGCAGCACAAGGGCTCTGTAAATGCGACACAGTGTTCATCATCCATTCTAGCCAAATCCAGCCTCCAGAATCCAAATGGCGCTCCTTCCCTTTGGAGGCTTGCCCTGCGCCCACATGGTGCTTTAAGTCCTCTTGTGAGGTATTTACGTACTCGGGAGAAATTGCTCTACAGATATTTTTTTTTTTTTTTTTATCTTTTAACCCCTTGTGAAAATGAAAAAAAAATCAAGGCTAGACCAACATTATAGTGTAAAAAATGTAATATTTAATTTTCACGCCACATTGTTCCACATTTGTGCCCGTCACCAGTGGGGTCCATATGCTCACTACACCCCTTGTTACATTCCCTAAGGGGTGTAGTTTCCATAATGCGGTCACTTGTGGGGAGTTTCAACTGTCTTAGTAACACAGAGGCCTTTTACATGCAACATGGCCCTCGAAATCCATTCCAGCCAAATCCAGTCTCCAAAAGCCAAATGGCGCTCCTTCCCTTTGGAGGCTTACCCTGCACCCGCATGGCGCTTTATGTCCACATGTGGGGTATTTTCGTACTCAGGGGAAATTGCTCTAAACTTTTTGTGTTTTTTTTAATCTTTTAACTCCTTGTTAAAGTGAAAAAAATCAAGACAAGGTCAATGATTTAGTGTAAAAATAAAAAAAAAATTACATTTAAGGTCTAGCCTTGATTTTTTCCATTTCCACAAGGGTTTAAAAAAAAATGAGCGCAAAACATGTAGGGTAATTTCCCCTGAGTACAAAAATGCCCCACATGATCCATATGGGCACAGGGCAAGCCACCAAAGGGACAGAGCGCCATTTAGAGGCTGTAATGGAGGATGGAGGCCACGTTGCAATTACAAAGCTCCTGTGCTGCCAGGACAGTAGAAACCCCCCACAAGTGACCCCATTCTGGAAACTACACCCCTCAAGGAATCTAACAAGTGGTGCAGTGAGCATATGGACCCCACTGGTGACAGGCACATACAGTATGTAAAACATGTGGTGTGAAAATAAAAAATACTATTTTTTTTTTTTCATTTTCAGGGCACAAATGTGTCCGTCTCCAAGGGGACATATCACTGCTGCCCCTCTTGTTAGATTCCTTATGGGGTGTAGTTTCCAGAATGGGGTCACTTGTGGGGGGTTTCTACTGTCCTGGCCGCACAGAGGCTTTGTAATTGCATCATGGCAAGTCTCTAATGGGAATGGCGGCCATGCCTACTTCATTGGGGAAAAGGGATAATTTTAATTTATTTGGGGGTTTTAGGCCAAATATTAGTTTATAAGGTTGAAAAGGACAGGAGTCCATCAAATTCAATCTGTGTTGATCCAGAGGAAGGCAAAAACCCTTTTGAGGCAGACGACAGTAGCCCCATCACAGGGAAAAAATTCCTTCCCGACTCCATAATGGCGATCAGAATAATCCCTGGATCAACGTGACCCCTGAAATAGGAATAAGGGACCGAATTTTGAAAATTAAGAACTGACGTGTGGTACGCCTTGAAGCGATCCTGTATGCAGAGGCCTGGGTGATCAGGACAGGTGGCACACTGGAAAATGGTGTCCTTCCTGATCCCCCTATTACGCCACAATCTGCACGTCTTCTGGGGTCTCCTGTTTTCCAGTGTGCGGGACGTCACCTGGAAAATGTTGTCCTGGTGCAATACGGGGTCCTTCATATCCAGAAGCGCTGGGTCCGCTCCATGGCTGCTAAATATTAGGGCTTTATTATGGCTTCTGATATTTTCGGATCGTGACGCAAGCTACAGTAGCTCAGGCAGCGAGGGACCGTAAGAGGGGATGCTGGTATAAAAGTTATCTCCATACAGGTGGTAACCTTTATCCAGCAGTGGGAAGATCAGTTCCCGGACGATCTTCCCACTAACTTGGAGGATTGGGGGGGGGGGGCATCTGGGGGCTGGATTCGGGTGTCCCTTCCTTCATACACTGTAAGGGTACGTGCACACTGCGGAATGGCGAAGGATAACCCTTCATGCATTCCGCAGCTGGCACCCGCCGGCGGACTGATGCGGGCGCGCAGGTCTCCACACGTCATTGACTCCATTCTATGCACAGGCGGACTCCGTCGTCCGTCCAAAGAATGAACACGTTCATTCTTTGGACGGACGACGGAGTCCGCCTGTGCATAGGATAGAGTCTATGACACGGACGGACACGTGCGCGCCTGCATCAGTCCGCCGGCGGGTGCACGCTACGGAATGCACAAAGGGTTATCCTTCGCTAATCTGCAGTGTGCACGTTCCCTAAATCTGTAAGTGTACCCTGAGGTACTCTCACAGAGTTAGTAGAATTTCACGCCATACCGTCATCTATTATTGGGACAGTACTGGCGGAAAAGACGTGTCTGGGGGGCAGCGTACGCTATGCTAACCCCAGACACGTCACTGGATGATGAGGATGAGCATGAATGGAGGAAAAAAGGATCCCCCCATTCATCCTCACTGGCTGTTTTGGTGTCGGAGGCAATAATAGCGTATGCGTATGACGCCGAAAACACCCTGAGGGCCATTTTTACATGGGGATTGGTATATGGGGTATGTAAATGTGTAGTGGTGTAGTGTAAAACTTTATTTTGTGTAGTGTAATAGTGTTTTTTACGTGTTTATTTAGGTATAAAGTATTATTTAAGTATAAAAAAACCTACGCCCAAAAAGATGTTGCTGTTAAATGCCGCACTTATCAGCAGAACGTGGCTGTAGGATATAGAAAAAAGCACCCTACGCCAGAAAGGAGGAGTTGCTGATGAGCAGCGCACTTACGTGCGATGCTGATCAGCACTCAGCGGCGGTAGGTTGCGAAAAAAAAAAAAAAAAAAAATTGGAAATTTTTTTTTTTTTTCTTCAACTCAATAGCTACTAATAAGTGTATTATAGACACTTATCAGCCGCTAGGGGGAAGTAGAACGCAAATTCCGGAAAAAGTCGAAGGGAGCCGAAGATTGCCGAAGCCGGACCGACGGAAATAGCTGAAGACGCCGACCAAAGAAGAGGACGCGATTGGGACGCTGGATCAGGTGAGTATGAGTCAATACCTGCTGTGGACACCTCAGTCTCCTGGCTGAGGTGTCAACAGAAGATATTTAACCCTTTCTTGGGGGACTTATATCACCGTGATCGGCCGGTCAGTCCCAGCCGGCCGATCGGGACGTGGCACCGTGGCCACCATTACTTTTAACAGTAATGGCGGCCGGTGCCGTTCTCGGACAGCACCGAACGCCATTGCTTTCCAGGTCACCGGGTCGCCTATGACCCGGAAAGCTGCAGATTGCCGCTATTGGCTGATCTGAATTAATCGTCGGCGATCGACGGCAAGAGAGGGGTTAAACACCCCCGTGCCGACAAGCTATGATGGCCTGCTATACATTATAGCAGGCCATCTTCCCCGATCACTGTGTGTGCACACAGCGATTGGGGACACGACGGGCATAAATGTACGCCCGTTTGCATTAAGGCACGGGCTTTGGGGGCTTACATTTACGCCTGCGGTCGTTAAGGGGTTAATGAAGTTATATTACTTAATATATATATATATATATATATATATCCTACAACTAAAGAATGCTGGACAAAATTCTTATTTAATCAATAAATGCTTTATTTTTACATACAGAAAATATTATTTAAAAACATATTAAAAAGGGAAGCAGAAAACAATACAATACATGCATCAGATGGTTTACAAGGCAGATATAGGTAAATATTGCATACACTATATATTCAAACAATGATGGTAAACCAATCAAACCCCAGAGGCACAAAAGTGCTTATATGCAGATAAAGTGCTAAAATGAACTACACGTGTAATGCTGCAAGTGCAGACTAAAGTGCAATATCAAAAAATAATAAATAAAAAGTGACTATATTTGAACCTCTGAGAACTAAAATATCCTGCCTAGTAACACCACTCACCCAACGCTGCGTTTTGCCGTACCAGCTTTATCAAGGGTCCACCTTTCATTTTAGCACTTTATCTGCATATAAGCACTTTTGTGCCTCTGGGGTTTGATTGATTTACCATCATTGTTTAAATATATAGTGCATGCAATATTTACCTATATCTGCCTTGTAAACCATCTGATGCATGTATTGTATTGTTTTCTGCTTCCCTTTTTAATATGTTTTTAACCCTTTAAGGAAAGAGCCAATTTCGATTTTTGCGTTTTCGGTTTTTCCTCCTTGTGCTTAAAAGGCCATAGCAGTTGCATTTTTCCACCTAGCGACCCACATGAGCCCTTATTTTTTGCATCACTAATTGTACTTTGCAATGACAGGCTGAATTTTTGCATAAAGTACACTGCGAAACCAGAAAAAAATTCAAAGTGTGGGGAAATTGAAAAAAAAAAAACGCATTTTGTTTATTTGGGGGAAATGTGTTTTTACGCCATTCGCCCTGGGGTAAAACTGACTTGTTATGCATGTTCCTCAAGTCGTTACGATTAAAACGATATGTAACATGTATAACTTATATTGTATCTGATGGCCTGTAAAAAATTTAAACCATTGTCAACAAATATACGTCACTTAAAATCGCTCCATTCCCAGGCTTATAGCGCTTTTATCCTTTGGTCTATGGGGCTGTGTGAGGTGTCATTTTTTGCGCCATGATGTTTACTTTCTATCGGTACCTTGATTGCGCATATACGACTTTTTGATCGCTTTTTATTACAATTTTTCTGGATTTGATGCGACCAAAAATGCGCAATTTTGCACTTTGGGATTGTTTTGCGCTGACGCCATTTACCGTGTGAGATCAGGAATGTGATTAATTAATAGTTCGGGCGATTACGCACGCGGCGATAGCAAACATGTTTATTTATTTATTTATTTACTTTTATTTATAACCTGGGAAAAGGGGGGTGATTCAGACTTTTATTAGGGGAGGGGGCTTTTTACTATTAACAACACTTTTTTTTTTACTTTTACACTTATACTAGAAGCCCCCCTGGGGGACTTCTAGTATAAGTGCTCTGATCTCTCATTGAGATCTCTGCAGCATAGATATGCTGCAGAGATCCATGAGATCGGCACTCGTTTGCTTTCGGCTGCTGCAGCCGGAAACAAACGAGTGCCGAGCCGAGGACGGCGCCATCTTGGACGCGCCCCCGGCCGGCTTCAGTTACGGAGATCGCTCCTCCGGGATAACATCCCGGAGGAGCGATCTCCTCCACTAGACACCAGGGAACGGCTGAATCCGGTAATCGGATGCAGCTGTCATGTTTGACAGCTGCATCTGAATACTGTATTAGCGGGCACGGCGATCGGACCGTGCCCGCTAATACCTACGGTCCCAGGCTACTCGCGGCACCCGGGACCGGCGCGGTTCAGAGCGGGGTCGCCGCGCGGCCCCGCTCTGAACTTCCTTACCGGCATCAGGGCGTAAATTTACGCCCGATGTCGTTAAGGGGTTAAATAATATTTTCTGTATGTAAAAATAAAGCATTTATTGATTAAATAAGAATTTTGTCCAGCATTCTTTAGTTGTAGGTTATATACACTCACCGGCCACTTTATTAGGTACACCTGTCCAACTGCACGTTACCACTTAATTTCTAATCAGCCAATCACATGGCGGCAACTCAGTGCATTTAGGCATGTAGACATGGTCAAGACAATCTCCTGCAGTTCAAACCGAGCATCAGTATGGGGAAGAAAGGTGATTTGAGTGCCTTTGAACGTGGCATGGTTGTTGGTGCTAGAAGGGCTGGTCTGAGTATTTCAGAAACTGCTGATCTACTGGGATTTTCACGCACAACCATCTCTAAGGTTTACAGAGAACGGTCCGAAAAATAAAAATCATCCAGTGAGCGGCAGTTCTGTGGGCGGAAATGCCTTGTTGATGCCAGAGGTCAGAGGAGAATGGGCAGACTGGTTTGAGCTAATAGAAAGGCAACAGTGACTCAAATAGCCAACCGTTACAACCAAGGTAGGCAGAAGAGCATCTCTGAACGCACAGTACGGCCAACTTTGAGGCAGATGGGCTACAGCAGCAGAAGACCACACCGGGTGCCACTCCTTTCAGCTAAGAACAGGAAACTGAGGCTACAATTTGCACAAGCTCATTGAAATTGGACAGTAGAAGATTGGAAAAACGTCTGGTCTGATGAGTCTCGATTTCTGCTGCGACATTCGGATGGTAGGGTCAGAATTTGGCGTCCACAACATGAAAGCATGGATCCATCCTGCCTTGTATCAACGGTTCAGGCTGGTGGTGGTGGTGTCATGGTGTGGGGAATATTTTCTTGGCACTCCTTGGGCCCCTTGGTACCAATTGAGCATCGTTGCAATGCCACAGCCTACCTGAGTATTGTTGCTGACCATGTCCATCCCTTTATGACCACAATGTACCCAACATCTGATGGCTACTTTCAGCAGGATAATGCGCCATGTCATAAAGCTAGAATCATCTCAGACTGGTTTCTTGAACATGACAATGAGTTCACTGTACTCAAATGGCCTCCACAGTCACCAGATCTCAATCCAATAGAGCATCTTTGGGATGTGGTGGAACGGGAGATTTGCATCATGGATGTGCAGCCGACAAATCTGCGGCAACTGTGTGATGCCATCATGTCAATATGGACCAAAATCTCTGAGGAAGCTTCCAGCACCTTGTTGTATCTATGCCACGAAGAATTGAGGCAGTTCTGAAGGCAAAAGGGGGTCCAACCCGTTACTAGCATGATGTACCTAATAAAGTGGCCGGTGAGTGTATACAGTCTTGATGCATATGGATATTAATTATTAGTCCTATTTTTAGGTTTAGGGTGCGTTCACACCTACAGGATCCGCAGCAGATCTGCAGCAGATTTGATGGTGCAGATTTGATGTTGTGTTCAGTTATTTAAATGAAATCTGCTGCGGATCCGCAGCGGAAAATACGCTGCGGATGCGGGAAGTGTGAACGTACCCTCACAGTGTTTACAGCATGCTGCCTTGTGCTGAAACAAAGCTCCAATAAGAGGAGAAGGTAGCGAATACAGCAGATTCAGGCAGGGAATGTTCAGCAGCTGCTCTGGCTCTGGGCAGGGAGCACTGTGAACAGCTGAGGGAAAGTAACACTGGGTAACTGCTCAACCAGGAACTACTATTTTTACTTTACCTGACATAGGAAGAAACTAACAAACACAAAACTCAGATTTGTGGTGGTTATAAAACAGGGACAGACTGGTAAGCCCAGTTTTGGTCTGGGGATTTCCTGGTGGGCCCCAAGCTAGAGTGCCAGAGCCTCCTGATTCGGAGGGGGAAGAGATTCGACTCACTCCTGTCTGTGCCGGCCGGTGCACGCATCCCCGCCTCCTAGGGTGCGCACGCGCCGGCTGTCTCAGATTTAAAGGGCCAGTCCGCCCCTAATTGGAAGTTGCACTAATCACTCCCTATAAATTCCAGCCCTGCCCCACTACAGGTGTTGGAGCCTCTGCTTGCTTCCCATAGCGGTTGGCCCAGCTCCCTGTTGTTCCTGACCTTAGTCCTTGTTCCTTGTTCCTGTCCGCAGTCCTTGTCCCTAGTTCCTGCCCGCCACCTGCGATCACGCCTACAGACCTCTGCCTGCACTATCTCCTGCCTACTGCTCCTGCCACGCCTAGCCTGCCGTCACTAGCAACCAAGCCAGGGGTAGCGACCTGGGGGTCGCCTGACGCAGCAAGTCCATCTCGCCTTGCGGCGGGCTCTGGTGAAGACCAGCGGCCCCTTAGACTCCGCTCCCTGGTGAAGTTAGTGCCATCGCTAGTGACGGTTCATTGGATCCACAACTCCAGGCGTTACAATCGCTTACAGTTAAATTTTATGTTTCTTTGTTTTATGATGCAAGGAGCCTTTGGCCCCTCACCCTCTCAGTCACTCTTCCCGCAGAAAGTGTTTTAAGGGCTACTCTCTCCCACCAGTGCCCTTTCTACACTCACAAAGTGGGGGTGAAGAGGAGACACTGGTTAACTGTGCAGCCAGGTGAGTATGGGGGGTATCTGTCTTCTACCTATGGAGGGCCATCCTGCACAGATAGGCCTAATTACCTTATAGTGGCATAGAGAGTGCCTATGGAGGCAAAGAGGTTCCTAACTACTATATGGGTGGTACAGAGAGGTCTAACTACTATATGGGGGTCACAGACGGGATAACTACTATATGGAAGCAAAGACAGGCCTATCTTCTGTATGAATACTCAGGTTGAACCTATCTATTCAATAGGGCACAGATGGGTGCTTATCTACTGAGAGGGCATGGAGGGAGCCTAAGTACCATTTCAGTGCTTAAATTGGCCCTTAATCTACATGGGAACACAAAGTCAACACTGTTACTGTGTGGAGAAAGTTACTGTTACAGCAAGGGAGTTTGCATAGAAGTGAGGATGATGCTGGAGTGGTAAGCCAAAAATATTCATCCGGCAGATTTTGTGGAGATGGGATGTGGCCAGGAGAGACCTTCACGATGACTGGGCCGGATAGAGAAGAAAATGTCTTAAATTACAGAGAGGGGATGCTTACATAAGGGGATGGGGGCTTAAAACTGGGGTTAATGCTTTCAGAGAATTACCTATGGTGGAGCTTAACCAGGGGGACTACTTACCATAAGGCACCTACATAGGGAAATAAGGGCTAACTATGGGTGGTTAATTAATCAGAGGGGGATAGCTACATAGGGGTCACTACCTACGGTGGCCTTACATACATTGGTCTAGCCACTATATGGATGCACAGAGGGGGATCACTGCTGCAAGTAAATAATGAAGATGCTGGTGTTAAACCCCCACTGATCTAACGTGGATCTGTCAGACTTTCAAACAATATGTAGTAAATAACTCACAATTATGCATTTCATGCTAAGAAATGTCTCCTTTAAAGTGTCACTGTTGCTATAACTTTTAAACTCTAAATCAACAGTAGATGTGCTATAAAGCAAGTTTGCAATTTACATTCATTATTATTATTTTTTTTTTAGTTATCATGATAAAAATGGCACTTCCTGTTTTTTGACTGTTTTTTTTTTTCTCAAAAAACAGGAAACAGTCGGAAAACATGAAGTCCTGTGTATCCCAGGTCATGTGAGCCCTTACAGAGAGAAGGCAGTCATGTGACTGATGGACACATTGAGCCGTTGCTCTCTGTACTGGCCGGAATTCCTGTTTTTAGTTGTTTTTTTTTCAACGAGCAGAAAATCTGCCTTCAGGAGACTGGACCTGGATTTCTGCTAAGTACAGATTTGTTTTACAGCATGATAGCAACAAAAATAAATAATGAACGAATATTGCAAACTTGCTTTATATCACATCTACTGTTGATTTAGACACTTTAAGGAAATCTTTTTTTTTTTTTTTTTAATAGAATAAATCACTGACCTACGTGCAGCGCTTTGGAGGAGACGTTGTGGTGAGCCACCACTGTACAGGTGATGCTGATGTTGCTTTTCACTGTCCATGTAAAATTGCTGAAGATGTGGAAGGTTCTGGAGTTGCTCCTAATGTTGCACAATGGACCGTGGTTCAGATTGCAGTCTATATAGTGACTGTGTGTTCCATTTTCATCAGTAATCACCCAATATATTCCATAGGGTTTTGGAAAGCCGTTTGACGACGAGCAGTGAAAGTTGACAACCGAATTCTGCTCCATCACTAGATGACTGTCACTGCTGATATGTGGGACACTAAAGTTAGCTAGAAAAGAAATGTAAAGTCTTCAGAGAAATGATTACAGATAAGAGAAATGATTACAAAGAAGTTTGTACTCTAATACTCGGACACATCCTCTATACTACACCACACAGGACACCTCCTCTATATACTACACCACACAGGACACATCCTCTATACTACACCACACAGGACACATCCTCTATACTACACCACACAGGACACCTCCTCTATACTACACCACACAGGACACCTCCTCTATACTACACCACACAGGACACCTCCTCTATACTACACCACACAGGACACATCCTCTATACTACACCACACAGGACACATCCTCTATACTACACCACACAGGACACATCCTCTATACTACACCACACAGGACACATCCTCTATACTACACCACACAGGACACATCCTCTATACTACACCACACAGGACACATCCTCTATACTACACCACACAGGACACATCCTCTATACTACACCACACAGGACACGTCCTCTATACTACACCACACAGGACACCTCCTCTATACTACACCACACAGGACACATCCTCTATACTACACCACACAGGACACCTCCTCTATACTACACCACACAGGACACGTCCTCTATACTACACCACACAGGACACGTCCTCTATACTACACCACACAGGACACATCCTCTATACTACACCACACAGGACACATCTTCTATACTACACCACACAGGACACATCCTCTAAACTACACCACACCACACAGGACACATCCGTTATACTACACCACACAGGACACATCCTCTATACTACACCACACAGGACACCTCCTCTATATACTACACAACACGGGGACACATCCTCTATACTACACAACACAGGACACCTCCCCTATACTACACCACACCACACAGGACACATCCTCTATACTACACCACACAGGACACCTCCCCTATACTACACCACACAGGACACATCTTCTATACTACACCACACAGGACATATCCTCTATACTACACCACACCACACAGGACACATCCGTTATACTACACCACACAGGACACATCCTCTATACTACACCACACAGGACACCTCCTCTATATACTACACAACACGGGGACACATCCTCTATACTACACAACACAGGACACCTCCCCTATACTACACCACACCACACAGGACACATCCTCTATACTACACCACACAGGACACCTCCCCTATACTACACCACACAGGACACATCTTCTATACTACACCACACAGGACACATCCTCTATACTACACCACACAGGAAACCTCCCCTATACTACACCACACAGGACACATCCTCTATACTACACCACACAGGACACATCCTCTATACTACACCACACAGGACACGTCCCCTATACTACACCACACAGGACACGTCCTCTATACTACACCACACAGGACACATCCTCTATACTACACCACACAGGACACATCCTCTATACTACACCACACAGGACACATCTTCTATACTACACCACACAGGAAACCTCCTCTATACTACACCACACAGGACACATCCTCTCTACTACACCACACAGGACAAATCCTCCATACTACTCCACACAGGACACCTCCCCTATACAAAACCACACAGGACACATCTTCTATACTACACCACAGGACACATCCTCTATACTACACCACACAGGACACATCCTCTATACTACACCACACAGGACACATCCTCTATAATACACCACATAGGACACATCCTCTATACTACACCACACAGGACACATCCTCTATACTACACCACACAGGACACATCCTCTATACTACACCACACAGGACACGTCCTCTATACTACACCACACAGGACACATCCTCCTTACTACACCACACAGGACACATCTTCTATACTACACCACACCGGACACATCCTCTATACTACACCACACAGGACACATCTTCTATACTCCACCACACAGGGCACATCCTATATACTCCACCACACAGGACACATCCTCCTTACTACACCACACAGGACACATCTTCTATACTACACCACACCGGACACATCCTCTATACTACACCACACAGGACACATCTTCTATACTACACCACACAGGACACATCCTCTATACTACACCACACAGGACACATCCTCTATACTACACCACACAGGACACATCCTCTATACTACACCACACAGGACACGTCCTCTATACTACACCACACAGGACACGTCCTCTATACTACACCACACAGGACACGTCCTCTATACTACACCACACAGGACACGTCCTCTATACTACTCCACACAGGAAACATCCTCTATACTACACCACACAGGACACGTCCTCTATACTACACCACACAGGACACATCCTCTATACTACACCACACAGGACACATCCTCTATACTACACCACACAGGACACATCCTCTATACTACACCACACCACACAGGACACATCCGTTATACTACACCACACAGGACACATCCTCTATACTACACCACACAGGACACCTCCTCTATATACTACACAACACGGGGACACATCCTCTATACTACACAACACAGGACACCTCCCCTATACTACACCACACCACACAGGACACATCCTCTATACTACACCACACAGGACACCTCCCCTATACTACACCACACAGGACACATCTTCTATACTACACCACACAGGACACATCCTCTATACTACACCACACAGGACACATCCTCTATACTACACCACACAGGACACATCCTCTATACTACACCACACAGGACACATCCTCTATACTACACCACACCACACAGGACACATCCGTTATACTACACCACACAGGACACATCCTCTATACTACACCACACAGGACACCTCCTCTATATACTACACAACACGGGGACACATCCCCTATACTACACAACACAGGACACCTCCCCTATACTACACCACACCACACAGGACACATCCTCTATACTACACCACACAGGACACCTCCCCTATACTACACCACACAGGACACATCTTCTATACTACACCACACAGGACACATCCTCTATACTACACCACACCACACAGGACACATCCGTTATACTACACCACACAGGACACATCCTCTATACTACACCACACAGGACACCTCCTCTATATACTACACAACACGGGGACACATCCTCTATACTACACAACACAGGATACCTCCCCTATACTACACCACACCACACAGGACACATCCTCTATACTACACCACACAGGACACCTCCCCTATACTACACCACACAGGACACATCTTCTATACTACACCACACAGGACACATCCTCTATACTACACCACACCACACAGGACACATCCGTTATACTACACCACACAGGACACATCCTCTATACTACACCACACAGGACACCTCCTCTATATACTATACAACACGGGGACACATCCTCTATACTACACAACACAGGACACCTCCCCTATACTACACCACACCACACAGGACACATCCTCTATACTACACCACACAGGACACCTCCCCTATACTACACCACACAGGACACATCTTCTATACTACACCACACAGGACACATCCTCTATACTACACCACACAGGAAACCTCCCCTATACTACACCACACAGCACACATCCTCTATACTACACCACACAGGACACGTCCCCTATACTACACCACACAGGACACGTCCTCTATACTACTCCACACAGGACACATCCTCTATACTACACCACACAGGACACGTCCTCTATACTACACCACACAGGACACGTCCTCTATACTACACCACACAGGACACGTCCTCTATACTACACCACACAGGACACGTCCTCTATACTACACCACACAGGACACGTCCTCTATACTACTCCACACAGGACACGTCCTCTATACTACACCACACAGGACACATCCTCTATACTACACCACACAGGACACATCCTCTATACTACACCACACAGGACACATCCTCTATACTACACCACACCACACAGGACACATCCGTTATACTACACCACACAGGACACATCCTCTATACTACACCACACAGGACACCTCCTCTATATACTACACAACACGGGGACACATCCTCTATACTACACAACACAGGACACCTCCCCTATACTACACCACACCACACAGGACACATCCTCTATACTACACCACACAGGACACCTCCCCTATACTACACCACACAGGACACATCTTCTATACTACACCACACAGGACACATCCTCTATACTACACCACCCAGGACACATCCTCTATACTACACCACACCACACAGGACACATCCGTTATACTACACCACACAGGACACATCCGTTATACTACACCACACAGGACACATCCTCTATACTACACCACACAGGACACATCCTCTATACTACACCACACAGGACACATCCTCTATACTACACCACACAGGACACCTCCTCTATATACTACACAACACGGGGACACATCCCCTATACTACACAACACAGGACACCTCCCCTATACTACACCACACCACACAGGACACATCCTCTATACTACACCACACAGGACACCTCCCCTATACTACACCACACAGGACACATCTTCTATACTACACCACACAGGACACATCCTCTATACTACACCACACCACACAGGACACATCCGTTATACTACACCACACAGGACACATCCTCTATACTACACCACAAAGGACACCTCCTCTATATACTACACAACACGGGGACACATCCTCTATACTACACAACACAGGACACCTCCCCTATACTCAGGGGCTGGCTGGCAAATTTTAGCCCGGGGGGCAAGCACACAGCACTGGCCCATAAGTAGCAGGCTGGCGGCCCATCCTTTAAGGACCACTCTGGCCCTTACCTATAACATCTTCATCATTTGTGACCAAATATCCTACTGTGCCCTGTGAAGGGATCAGAAGTCACTTTCCTGTATAAGTCTATGGGGCGGCTCAGCGATGACACGGAACGTACCCATAGACAGATGCTAGGAATGCTGGGTGACCTCCATCATACTGAGTATATGATGCTGGAAAGCTGGTTGACCTTCATCAAACTGAGTATAAGATGCTGTGAAAGCTGGGTGATCTCCATCATACTGAGTATAAGATGCTGGAAAGCTGGGTTACCTCCATCCTACTGACTATAAGATGCTGGGAAAGCTGGGTGACCTCCATCATACTGAGTATAGGATGGTGAGAAAGCTGGGTGACCTCCATCCTACTGACTATAAGATGCTGAGAAAGCTGGGTGACCTCCATCATACTGAGTATAAGATGGTGGAAAAGCTGGGTGACCTCCATCATACTGAGTATAAGATGGTGGAAAAGCTGGGTGACCTCCATTATACTGACTACAAATACAAGATGCTGGGAAAGCTGGGGTTTCTGTATTTTTTTTTTACAATAGTTTATATCACTGCTGTGGTCCTGTGGGTATAGGCATTTTTCTTTTTAGAACACCCCCCTCGTGTGTGCACCCCCCATTAGTAAAAATAATAATAAACAAAACAACAAACACACATACTTATATGTATCCTCTATGTACTCCTGTATATATGTATCCTCTATGTACTCCTGTATATGTCTCCTCCTGTATATATGTCCCCTCTATGTACTGCTGTGTATGTCTACTCCTGTATATATGTATCCTCTATGTACTGCTGTGTATGTCTACTCCTGTATATATTTATCCTCTATGTACTGCTGTGTATGTCTCCTCCTGTATATATGTATCCTCTATGTACTGCTGTATATATGTATCCTCTATGTACTGCTGTGTAGGTCTCCTCCTGTGTGTGCGTATATATATATATATATATATATATATATATATATATATATATTCACGAGGGAATATGCAATGCAGGAAAATTTGATCAGTGTAACTATATATATACATATATACACAGGAGGAGACCTACACAGCAGTACATAGAGGATGCATATATACAGGAGTACATAGAGGAGACATATATACAGCAGTACATAGAGGAGACATATATACAGCAGTACAGAGGAGACATATATACAGCAGTACATAGAGGATGCATATATACAGGAGTACATAGAGGATATATGATGTATCCTCTATGTACTCCTGTATATATGTATCATCTATATACTTCTGTATATATGTCTCCTCTATGTACTACTGTATATACTGTATGTATCATCTATATACTTCTGTATATATGTCTTCTCTATGTACTCCTGTATATATGCATACCCCCCAACTTTTGCTGGGGGGAAAGAGGGACATAGCCACGCCCATAACTGCGCTCTATGACCCCATAGCCACATCATCTATTACCATTATATAAGTAACAAATATTATCACCACATAGTTACTTATACCACCATACCACTGGTGCCTCCATCTAGGTAGGGTGTAGTAGTGGAGGTAAAGTGAATAAGGGGTGTAGTAGTACAGGTAAAGATGAGGGGTGAGGTAGTACAGGTATAGATATGGGGGGTATTAGTAATACAGATGAGGGGCATTAGTAGTAGTAGTACAGGTAAAGATGAGGGGTATGGTAGTACAGGTATAAATGAGGGGTGTATTAGTAGTACAGATGAGGGGGATTAGAAGTACAGGTACAGATGTGGGCTGTAGTAGTAGTACAGGTAAAGATGAGGGGTGTAGTAGTAATACGGGTATAGCTGAGGGGTCACTGGGGGAAACTGGGGCAGCTGGGGGTGACTGGGAGAGCTGGGGGTGTACGGTGCAAACTGGGGGAGCTGAGGGTGACTGGGAGTGTATGGGGCAAACTGGGGGAGCTGAGGGTGACTGGGAGAGCTGGGGGTGTATGGGGCAAACTGGGGGAGCTGGGGGTGACTGGGAGAGCTGGGGGTGTATGGGGCAAACTGGGGGAGCTGGGGGTGACTGGGAGAGCTGGGGGTGTATGGGGCAAACTGGGGGAGCTGAGGGTGACTGGGAGAGCTGGGGGTGTATGGGGCAAACTGGGGTTGACTGAAGGGGGACTGGGGACAGTTGGAGTTGACTGAAGGGGGACTGGGGCAGACTGGGGATGACGGAGGGGAAATGGGGAAGACTGGGGGTGACTGAGGGGGACTGGGGCAGACTGGGGGTGATTGAGGGGCACTGAGGCAGACTGGGGGTGACTCTAGGGAGACTGGGGCAGCTGGAGGTGATTGGGGCAGGAGTGCACATAGCCCTCCTCCTCTTCCTCTCACCCTGGCACACAAGTTCCCCTCCCGGCCACACGTGCAGGTCCCCGGTCTTTGAAGGAGGCCACAGGGACTGTAGTGGTGATATCACCTGCTCCAGAGACCGGGGACCTGCACGTGTGGCCGGGAGGGGAGCAGGACGTGATATTTATAGCTCAGGCAGGTCAGTCGCAGCTCTGTTAGGCGGACTGCCCGACCGCCCTGCACCTCACCTCCGGCCCGACACTCCACGCACCGCCATAAGCCCGCCATGCACCTCACCTCCGCGCCGCCCGCTTGACCTGCACCTCTTGCTTGGCCGCCAACCCGACAATCCATGCTGCTCCGCCTGCAATGATTTTTGTGAAAATTAAATTTAAGATTTTCACAAAAAATCGAATCGATTCTAACCTTCTGGGCGAATTAATTTGATTACTCACCCAGCCCTAATTCCTCTGTATGTTTCCTCTTGTATATATGTATCCTCCATGTACCCCTGTATATATGTCTCCTCCTGTATATTTGTATCCTCTATATACTCCTCTGTATGTATCCTCTATATACTCCTCTGTATGTCTCCTCCTGTATATATGTATCCTCCTGTGTAGGTCTCCTGTATATATGTATCCTCCTGTGTAGGTCTCCTGTATATATGTATCCTCCTGTGTAGGTCTCCTGTGTATATGTATCCTCTATGTCAGGGATAGGGAACCTTGGCTCTTCAGCTGTTGCAAAACTACAACTCCCATCATGCATGGACAGCCTATGGCTACCCAGGTATGATGGGAGTAGTAGTTTTGCAACAGCTGGAGAGCCTTGGTCCCCTCCCCCTGCCCTATGTCCTGCTGTGTAGATGTCCTGCTGTGTAGGTACCTGGCTTCCTGCAGTCTCCATCTTCTCGGTCTTCAGGCTCTTCTAGCCCAGACACAGGAGAACGAGCTGGGAGGAGAGAGCGGCCTCTAGTGGCCGGAGGAAGATACTGCGTACAGCAGTTTGCTTTTTACCATAAGCCTCATAGGCTTATAGAAAGCATAATGGCCATAAAGGGGGCGGGGCTTACCGTCATGGGGGCGGGGCTTCAGCGGCCGCTTCCAGCACAGACCGGATCCACAGCACAGCCACAGGTAAATATGACTGAAGAGGGGCGGGGCTGTAAGCAGGGGAGGCGGGCACTGAGGACTCCAGCCAGCTGTCAGCAGCCATGCGGCCCTGACAGCTGGGGGAAGACCGGCCCGGGGGGCATGCGCCCCCCTGCCCCCCGGCCCAGCCCGCCCCTGCCTATACTACACCACACCACACAGGACACCTCCCCTATACTACACCACACAGGACACATCTTCTATACTACACCACACAGGACACATCCTCTATACTACACCACACCACACAGGACACATCCGTTATACTACACCACACAGGACACATCCTCTATACTACACCACACAGGACACCTCCTCTATATACTACACAACACGGGGACACATCCTCTATACTACACAACACAGGACACCTCCCCTATACTACACCACACCACACAGGACACATCCTCTATACTACACCACACAGGACACCTCCCCTATACTACACCACACAGGACACATCTTCTATACTACACCACACAGGACACATCCTCTATACTACACCACACCACACCACACAGGACACATCCGTTATACTACACCACACAGGACACATCCTCTATACTACACCACACAGGACACCTCCTCTATATACTACACAACACGGGGACACATCCTCTATACTACACAACACAGGACACCTCCCCTATACTACACCACACCACACAGGACACATCCTCTATACTACACCACACAGGACACCTCCCCTATACTACACCACACAGGACACATCTTCTATACTACACCACACAGGACACATCCTCTATACTACACCACACAGGAAACCTCCCCTATACTACACCACACAGGACACATCCTCTATACTACACCACACAGGACACATCCTCTATACTACACCACACAGGACACGTCCCCTATACTACACCACACAGGACACATCCTCTATACTACACCACACAGGACACATCCTCTATACTACACCACACAGGACACATCCTCTATACTACACCACACAGGACACGTCCTCTATACTACACCACACAGGACACGTCCTCTATACTACACCACACAGGACACGTCCTCTATACTACTCCACACAGGACACGTCCTCTATACTACACCACACAGGACACATCCTCTATACTACACCACACAGGACACATCCTCTATACTACACCACACAGGACACATCCTCTATACTACACCACACCACACAGGACACATCCGTTATACTACACCACACAGGACACATCCTCTATACTACACCACACAGGACACCTCCTCTATATACTACACAACACGGGGACACATCCTCTATACTACACAACACAGGACACCTCCCCTATACTACACCACACCACACAGGACACATCCTCTATACTACACCACACAGGACACCTCCCCTATACTACACCACACAGGACACATCTTCTATACTACACCACACAGGACACATCCTCTATACTACACCACCCAGGACACATCCTCTATACTACACCACACCACACAGGACACATCCGTTATACTACACCACACAGGACACATCCTCTATACTACACCACACAGGACACCTCCTCTATATACTACACAACACGGGGACACATCCCCTATACTACACAACACAGGACACCTCCCCTATACTACACCACACCACACAGGACACATCCTCTATACTACACCACACAGGACACCTCCCCTATACTACACCACACAGGACACATCTTCTATACTACACCACACAGGACACATCCTCTATACTACACCACACCACACAGGACACATCCGTTATACTACACCACACAGGACACATCCTCTATACTACACCACACAGGACACCTCCTCTATATACTACACAACACGGGGACACATCCTCTATACTACACAACACAGGACACCTCCCCTATACTACACCACACCACACAGGACACATCCTCTATACTACACCACACAGGACACCTCCCCTATACTACACCACACAGGACACATCTTCTATACTACACCACACAGGACACATCCTCTATACTACACCACACAGGAAACCTCCCCTATACTACACCACACAGGACACATCCTCTATACTACACCACACAGGACACGTCCCCTATACTACACCACACAGGACACATCCTCTATACTATACCACACAGGACACATCCTCTATACTACACCACACAGGACACATCCTCTATACTACACCACACAGGACACATCTTCTATACTACACCACACAGGAAACCTCCTCTATACTACACCACACAGGACACATCCTCTCTACTACACCACACAGGACAAATCCTCCATACTACTCCACACAGGACACCTCCCCTATACAAAACCACACAGGACACATCTTCTATACTACACCACAGGACACATCCTCTATACTACACCACACAGGACACATCCTCTATACTACACCACACAGGACACATCCTCTATAATACACCACATAGGACACATCCTCTATACTACACCACACAGGACACATCCTCTATACTACACCACACAGGACACATGCTCTATACTACACCACACAGGGCACATCCTATATACTCCACCACACAGGACACATCCTCCTTACTACACCACACAGGACACATCTTCTATACTACACCACACAGGACACATCCCCTATACTACACCACACAGGACACCTCCCCTATACTACACCACACAGGACACTTCCTCCTTACTATACCACACAGGACACATCCTCTATACTACACCACACAGGACACGTCCTCTATACTACACCACACAGGACACATCCTCTATACTACACCACACAGGACACTTCCTCCTTACTATACCACACAGGAGAGTCAGAAGCAAGACAATTGTTGGATGTAATATAATTCTTACCCAGTATGATAAGCTTCCATATTTCTATGTGTTCTAAGACAGAATCTTTAATTTGTTTAAAGACATAACACAAGTACTTCCCTTCATCTTCTAGTGTTATGTCAGATATCTGTAGGTCCCCATTGGGCATGATCTCTATAGTGCGGTTTTTGAATATGTCAGTGACATGATCCCATATTCTTTCTCCTTTGTTTAACTCAGCCACCACATGATTCCCAGAGCCCACTTTCTGTGCTTTTTCTTTTTCCCAGACAAAACGTAAGTGATGAAGTGAAGTGTTCTGGGTATTTTCAAAGCGGCATTTTAGATCTGCCACCCCTGTTACATAAGCCGTTACTTCATTACTTGGCGTGGCTGTACCTGCAATGATAGAAAAATAATAATAATTATATTTATTATTACATAGCATTAAAAAATATTTGTAAAATTTATATATTATTGACATATTTGTAAAATGTGATGCAATACAACAGGGACCTTTTCTACCACCACACAGGGGTCAGACAAAGCGTACAATTCCTTCTAAAGCCCCTATTACACGGGGCAATGTTGAGGAGCAAACTAGCTATGCCAGCGCTCGCTTGCTCCTTGTTCCCTGCTCGATGCCGCAGCTATTACATGCATCCTCGGCAATGAGTGGGTAAGAGCCGGGAGGCGGGGAGAGGCGTGTGGGGGCTCCTGGTTGTTTGTCTTTAAACATATTGAAAGACAAATGACAGCAACGATCAGCCTACATCGTTCATGTCGGCTGATGGTTGCCTTCTATTACACCAGACCATTATCGGCTGTAACGGCCGAAATCGGCCAAATACGGCAGATAATTATTTAGTGTAATAGTGCCTTAACTTTAATGACTTCTTATACTATATATATATATATATATATATATATATATATATATATATATATATATAATCTGGGCTCAGTTATTCTTGGTAACAGGGAGCAGGACCGACCTAAAACTACCTTCTAGGTGGTGGTGGGGAAGAGCTATGTGCAAAGCTATCTGCGAGGGGAGGGGGAGCTATCTAATGAGGTAACCTACCTAATGGGAGAAACTACAGGTGGAACAGCCTTATAAGAAAAACTGCTAGCTGTGGGTTTTATATGCTGAGGGAGATCTACCGTACCTAATAGCGATATTAGCCACAGGGACCACCCACCTATAAGAAATAATATCTATAGGGACCACCTACCTAATGGAGGATATTAGCTACAGGGATCACTTACCTAATGGAGTATTTTCTATGGGGGCCACCTACCTAATAGAGGACAATTTTTACAGGGGACACCTATCTAACGATAGACTTTTTTACTACTGGACAGACTTACTCATCTAATGGAGGACCTCAGGCACCATTTACTTCACACTCCTGTGTGAATGAAGCTCATTCACTGCCTATATTGCATAGCCAGAGGTCAGGCAAACAGGTGATCAGCGTGCTGTATCCCCACCGATCAGATATCAATATTTTGTAAATACCCCATATATCTTTCTAATGTCTTTCTCTTGTTTACTACATGATACTGAATTCTCTGCATGATTGTTTTTAAATGGGTATTTCAGCTCTAGTATAAAAAGAATATGATGTCTTCATTGCTCCTGAGCAGATCATGTATGTCCCTGTCCAGTCCTCTAATATTCTGTCTCCCTTCTGCTTAAATGCTTAGATGAGCACATAGAAGCAGGACCTGCTGGCTCAGTCAGTCAGTGGCTGAGACGAGACACTGCTGTGGCCAGTGATCTGCTGAGATAGAAGGTATCGCTTTTGAGCACTCATCTAAGAAGCAGGAAGAAGAGAGATCCTGAGATTGGACAGAGGCAAATAGAGGCATGGGATGGGGCTAGGTAAGTATGTTATTATTTTCCTCCTGCCTCAGTAGCTCTAGGGTCGAAATACCCTTTTAAACATTAAAGACCAGTCAGACAAGTGCTTTCCTAGAGCAATTGGTTGCACACCTCTCCTTTATTATGTAGGTCATTGGTCAACCTGTAGTTCTCAAGCTAGAATCCACTGATGTACATAGTTGATGTAGATTGTTGTTTTACTTACCTTGACTGATGAGATAAAAGGTAGTCAAGAAAGCAATCGGCCACAAATTCATCTTAGAATTTATCTGTAATTAAAAAAAGTAATTTTGTTATGATTAATTTTTTTTCATAAATTGTTTATTTATAAGATTTTTCATAGACAGTAAAATACAAAATATAATACAATATAACACAACAACACATGCCAGTAAGGAACAAAGAGAAGGGATTGCCAAAAGTATAACATATCCATGACACTGATAGGATCCCACGTAACCCACCAACTGTTATGATTGATTTATCTTTATACTTTATTGCTTAAAGGGGACCTGTCACCCCCCGTGCCGGGGTGACAGGCTCCCGGCCCCCTGCTGGAGCACCCTATACTCACCTGATCCCGCCGGGTCCCGCTTCTTGAGCCGGTCGGGTGACTGAGATATCAGTGCCCAAAGCCCGGCGCGCACGCTCCTCAGATGAGTCCAACGCTCATAGAGAATGACGGAGCGTCGGACTCACCTGTCATTCTCTAGGAGTGTTGGACTCATCTGAGGAGCGTGCGCACCGGGCTTCGGGCGCTGATATCGCAGTCACCCGACCGGCTCAAGAAGCGGGACCCGGCGCGATCAGGTGAGTATAGGGTGCTCCAGCGGGGGGTCGAGAGCCTGTCACCTGGGCAGCGGAGATGACAGGTCCTCTTTAAGGGGGGCTTTTTTGCCTATGGCCGGGGAAGGGGTAGATGAAGGCAATGACGTCCACTTACTTCCCTGGCTCCAGCACCGGGTCCCAAATAGTGCTGCACCGGTTGGCGGTGCCTGGCTGCTTCCTGGTGTGTGAGACGTGACGTTTCCAGCCCACTCACCCGTTCAGCAGCAGAGGGGGATCCCTATAAAATCAGATTTGTATCACAAGAGTTCAAATGTACTGTTTATATGTTAAATAATTTATATCAACGTACTGTTCAATTACTTACTGTTTTCATTGATAAACTGTGACCTTGATGCTGATATGCAACACAGCACACACTTTCCCATAAACTCCTTGCTAACATGCACAATGGAGACTGACTGCCAGTAGTAGTAGGACAGATTAGGAGATTGTAGCTAAACTAAGCATGTGTGACAACCTTAGTGGATGCCCAGAGGCAGGTCATAACCAAGGGAAACAAAACAAAAGCATTATGGGTGCTACCATCTCGCCTGAGCTGTTTTTAGTAGTGTAGTATACTGAAATGGAATGTGTCATCATAAAAATTACTTATTATTTAAATACTGTTTTTATGTTGAACATTTTTTTAAAGAATTTTCGTTGACATTTTTCTATTTATAATATAAAATAATCTTGCAGTTTTCATTCTTACCACTGGGGCTAAAACTAAGATAGGACTTCCTGTTCTGTCTGTACTGATAAGAGGAGGCTACTGCATACCTCCCAACTTTTGCTGGGAGGAAAGAGGGACAGTCACGGCAGTGTGCCACGCCCCCATAGCCACGCCCTCTACATAACCACGCCCCTATAGCCACATCAACTATTACCATTATATAGGAAACAAATAATATCACCAGATCTTCACCGCATAGTGACTTATACCCCCTTATACCATTACTGTATAACATCTACTATACACAGAGAAGTACTCTCCCTCAGCAGCGACTATATAGCAGTAGATTAAACTGTACACCTGCAGACCTTATAAGTGATTATAGTGCAGGTATTCAGTGACTCACAGGGGACGTTTTCTCTTGTTGGTCACTTTTGTGTTTCTTCGCCATCATGCACGGCCATCTTGAAAACCTCTCCGGCCATCTGTGAGACAAACATTTTAGGCTCATCCTCATCTGCTTCACAGTAACTCTCTATGCCCCATATGGTACAGACCCCTCTGTGCCTCCATATCCTATTGTAGTACCCCATCTCCCTAGTTAATCCCACTGTAGTAACCCCCATCTCCCCATAGAACACACTGTAGTAGCTCCCCTCTCCCCCACACACTGTAGTAATCCCCCTCCCCCAGTTAATCCCCCTGTAGTAACCCCCCTCCCCCAGTTAATCCCACTGTAGTAATCCCCTCCCCCAGTTAATCCCCCTGTAGTAACCCCCCTCCCCCAGTTAATCCCACTGTAGTAATCCCCTCCCCCAGTTAATCCCCCTGTAGTTATCCCCCCTCCCCCAGTTAATCCCCCTGTAGTAACCCCCCTCCCCCAGTTAATCCCACTGTAGTAATCCCTTTGTAGTAACCCTCCTCCCCAGTTAATCCCCCTGTAGTAATCCCCCTCCCCAGTTAATCCCCCTGTAGTATTCCCCCTCCCCAGTTAATCCCACTGTAGTAATCCCCCTCCCCCAGTTAATCCCCCTGTAGTACCCCCCTCCCCCAGTTAATCTCACTGTAGTAATCCCCCTGTAGTAACCCCCCTCCCCCAGTTAATCCCCCTGTAGAAATCCCCCCAGTTAATCTCACTGTAGTAATCCCCCTCCCCTAGTTATTCTCACTGTAGTAATCCCCCTCCCCCAGTTAATCCCACTGTAGTATCCACTCCCCCCGAATTTCCCTATAGTACTGTAGGTCCCACTGTGGTATCCCCCCCAATCTCACTATAGTACTGTACGTCCCACAGTAGCACCCCCACCCCCATCTTCCTATAGTACTGTAGGTCCCACTGTAGTAACCCCCACCCCCCTATAGTACTGTAGGTCCCACTGTAGTACCCCCCACCCTCACCCCCTATAGTACTGTAGGTCCCACTGTAGCACCCCTACCCCCATTTCCTATAGTACTGTAGGTCCCACTGTAGTACCCCCCACCCCCACCCCCCTATAGTACTGTAGGTCCCACTGTAGTATCCCCCCCAATCTCCCTATAGTACTGTAGGTCCCACTGTAGCACCCCCACCCCCATCTTCCTATAGTACTGTAGGTCCCACTGTAGTACCCCCCACCCCCACCCCCTATAGTACTGTAGGTCCCACTGTAGTACCCCCCAATCTCCCTATAATACTGTAGGTCCCACTGTAGTATCCCCCCAATCTCCCTATAGTACTGTAGGTCCCACTGTAGTATCTCCCCCCCCCAATCTCTCTATAGTACTGTAGGTCCCACTGTAGTACCCCCCCCAATCTCCCTATAGTACTGTAGGTCCCACTGTAGTACCCCCCCCCAATCTCCCTATAGTACTGTAGGTCCCACTGTAGTATCCCCCCCCCCCAATCTCCCTATAGTACTGTAGGTCCCACTGTAGTATCCCCCCCCAATCTCCCTATAGTACTGTAGGTCCCACTGTAGTATCCCCCCCCAATCTCCCTATAGTACTGTAGGTCCCACTGTAGTATCCCCCCCCAATCTCCCTATAATACTGTAGGTCCCACTGTAGTATCCCCCCCCCAATCTCCCTATAGTAATGTAGGTCCCACTGTAGTACCGCCAACCCCACTATAGTACTGTAGGTCCCACTCCTCCCTCTCCTCTAGGCAGACCCATCCCTGACAGAAAATAATAAAGATATATACTCACCTAATCAGGGATCAGTCACATAGCTTCTCCAGCTGCTGCTGTGGTCACAGGTTGTCAGGGACAGAGCAGGAGAGGAGCAGCCCGACACACAGCTCCAGCCCCCCGGCTCCTGCTTTCATCTTCTCTCCGACCTTTCACTGACCTGTGACGTCACCAGCAGCCGCGGCAGCAGACAGGAGATAAGAGTAGAGAAGAGGAAAGCAGGTACCGCGCGGGGCTGGAGCAGAGAGCTTCCGGGGCAGCAGCTGACCTGTGTGTGAGGCCGGCTGCTGCAGAAGCTCCCTGCATGTGCAAACAGCGTCCCTGAAGCCATCTGACACTGTCAGCAGCCGCAGGAGCCGCTTACACTGTCAGATGGCTTCAGTGACGCCATGAGGGGGGGCGGCGGGACACAGGGGGGCCGTTTCGGGACAGCGGGAAATCACCCGAAAATCGTGACTGTCCCGCTTGATCCGGGGCGGTTGGGAGGTATGGGCTACTGTAAAGTGATCTGTACAGCATTGCAGCAATGTGTGAGAAAAGTATACAGATAGCATCAATACAAAACAATAGCATCTCCCTGGGGAGTGTGCTCAATTATGTTTTACATTCATCTTAAGGGGACAGAGTCTGTCTATTGTCATCTATGTCCACAAGGCTTGCTGTAAAGCATGTCACCAAAGGCTGTTAAGAAGATGGCTGCCCCCATAACACTGTACAAAAAGTGAAATAAAAAAAAAAAAAAAGTAAAGTTAGAAAATAGAAACGGATTAGAATGAAAGAACAAATTTTAGTATCCAACTCTAATTACTAAAAGAAAATTTAGGTGACTCACTTCCTTAACCTTAAAGTGACACTGTCACCCCCTTTGTGCATTCTGACATCTCTACACATGTGTAAAGGATAAATTTTGCAGTTTTCACACCTTATTTTATATCATACGTCATGGTGCTTGTTCGAGTAAAAAGTGATCTTTTATGAACTGCAGATTGTGTTAAGTGGGCGGGGCCCCGCGGCATTAGCGACACTTAGCCCCGCCCACAACACCACTGTTGGCCCCACCCACTTGACGGCCATTGGTTGGCCGACTTAGAGGGGGTGGGTCCTAGACCTTTAGGCCAGCCTGTACCAATGGCTGGTGAGGGGGCGGAGCCAACGGTGACATTGTGGGTGGGCTAAATGGCGCTAATGGTGCAAGGCCCCGCCCACTTAGCATAATCTGCAGTTGATAAAAAAATGACTTTTTACTTAAACAAGCATCATGACTTATGATAAAAAATAATGTATGAAAACCGCTAAAATTTACCCTTTATATCTGTGTAGAGATGTCAGAATGCACAAAAGGGGGTGACAGTGTCACTTTAAGGACTGAGCCACTTTTCGCTTTTACGCTATGTTTTTTTTATTTGAATTTTGTATTTAAAAGACCATTGCACTTGTATTTTGCCCTACAGGGGTGGCTTAGAGTATCTGGGCCCTAACTTTGCACCACCCCTCCGTCCCTCCTCCCCACCCTCTTCATCATATTGAATGCCACTGGAACATTTTCTCTGAGGCTTCACAGATTAAAGCTAGGTGGAATTTTGTATACTAAGATTATTACAAAGCCAAAGTGTAGCATCATATAAAGGTAGGCTCATTCCTGAGCACTTGTCTCCACTATCTTCTCCCTATCCTCTCTCAAACAGAAATAATACAGAACCATCTCCAGTCCTCTTACTCTTTCCTTTAGTTATTATGTCTTATTCGATCCTTTAGAAGGCATTGCTGGGTGACCGGGCCACATGAACAATCACTGTATTGTTCGTGTGGCCATTTAAATATATTGTTTACACAGGAAATGCGCAACCAATTATGTTGTTTTTTACCACCTGCACCAAAGTTGCGATTAGCCGCTTAGGCCTTTCCTGCGCCTCACCTGATTTTTGGTCGAAGGAGCGTTTCTAGTCTGTATAAACTGGTTACACTGGTTCTAATGTGTCAGCCCCAGTTACAGGGGAAAAAACCCAAAAAATGTCAAAATCTTCCCCAAATTACTTTTATAATAGGGAGCAGAATGTGTAAAGCAAATAGTAAACAAAATAAGGACCTAAAGAAAGAGGAGTGGCTGCACTCCTAGTAGTAACCTTGTTCACACTTGTGTTGCTTGGCAGCTGCCTTCTCCACTTGCGGTGCCTGCAAGGCGTGGGGGCCCATGGGGTTTGGTCCTGTGGCGGTGGGGTTGCAGGGCTATTTCATCCCCCCCCTCCCCTGTTGGCGCTTGCCTTGCGGGGTTGGCGGTCAATAACCAGCACAGTGCTGTTTTAGAGTAGGGACTCGTGTGCCAAAAGACCTGCACACGGTACATGAGGCAATATGGTTTGATCAAGTTATATACCAACATTCTGGCGTTGGTTTTTAAATATAGCCGAGAGGCACTAATGTAAAACATGGGTGTGAGGTGCAGCCACTACTCTTTCTCTAGGTCTGTATAGTAAACAAAATAAATAATAAAAATTCGGCAGTTTCCCAAACCACCGTTTCTATATTTAAAACATCCGTAATGGAAAGGGGATACATTTAAGAAAAAAGGGTAAAATAAAATTTTAAAAAGTGATCAAGACCTTTGAAAAAAAAAAAAAAACTTGATCTAGTAATATAAAACTTAGTCATATAAAAATAAATTATCATAGGGAAAAGAAAAGAGAAAAAAATTACAATATTTGGATAACCAACTAGAAAAAGTTAGCTTAGCTATGTGGGGGTAACTTAGGGGTGCCTATCCATGAATAAGGCAAACTGGCCCAATCTGGAACAAGTCAACACAAGCTATTCAGCTATTCAGGAAGTTTCTGTAAGTTTACACAGAGCCTACAAAGGAGAAAAGAGCTAAAGGCTGCTGGAAGATGTAAATGCTAAATTTTAGTAATTCTAAAATATTTAAAAATGTATCTGTTGCCGGATTGTTTGAGCACATATTCAATTTACCTCTATGTTGAGCTGTAAAATTCAATGGAGTTTTCCCAGAAAGAGGCCTCTTGGGTCATGTGACTGCAATGCCAAAGAACTGAAAACATATCAGACGAGGCAAGAAATAAACTCAGAGAGACTGCAGAATTTAAGAAGACGGGGATGATCTCAAGGGGTTTTCCAAGGAGGAGAGGCCTACAGCACAAGTCCTCCTCATTCTGCTTTGCTTAGTCATTAGTAATATTTTCCATTTACAGTATTCTTCATAGAGAATGATTGCTATTCGTTTATAAACTATCAATAAGAAATGCAACATAGACATCACAAAAACCTAACTGATCCACACTATTTGCCAAGGACATTTCCGATTAGGTAAAATGATCCATCAAATATGGCAGAGATTGAAAACCTGTCGGCAGTCGTCATTTCTAATCTCCCTATAAATGTACAGCTATCAGTTATAGCTGACAATTGTTTTTTTACTCTTTAAGAAGTTATATGGATTGGGAGGTTGGGGTAAAGCCTTGCCAGATAGTTCTGACAGAATCTTCTAGAAGAACAAAGGATCAGATATGTTAAAGTGGTTAGGCAGGATTAGACTACTCTTTTGCAAAACAGCGCCACCCCTGCTCTCATGTTGTGAGTGGTATTACAATTTTGTTCCATCAAATTAAATGGAATAGCATTGCAGAACTACAGCCAAACTGAATAGTGGTCATTTCTGAAAAAAAATGGCCATGTTTTTCTTAGCCTGGATAACCCCTTTGTGTGAATTTACCTTGAAGGAGGACCACTGATTAGCCTTCATACGTATTAAAAGAATATGTATAGGCAGGTTGTCTATATATTACCAATAACCCTTGCCCAATCACTCTCTTGACACATACATATGCATTTAGCATGTATTCTGAATTTGGAAAGGGAAGAAACCTGCTGCCAAGTACATAAAATGCCTATGCATGGCCCATGGGAGTTTTTATTGTCACCATACAGTTTATTTATAGCAGATACTTGCTGCGATATGGCAGATTCATGGAACTTGTACAACTACGATTATTTAGCTCTTCCTTTCTCCTCTTTTATTTTTTTGTACAATATTGCTTTTACGAACATAATACTTTCCATAGTGGCTTGTAGTAATAGTTTTTTATCCAGCTTTTTTATGTTTATATATTTGCATTACATGAGTCTGTTTACTTGACTATTGAGTCTTTTGCACAACACACATGTGCTATGATTAAAGAGTCACTGTCGTGAAATTTTTCTTTGCAGAAATCAATAGTGCAGGCGATTTTAAGAAACTTTGTAATTGGGTTTATTAGTCGGCTGCAAACTCCCTCCTCCTTATTTAAGGAAATAAGGCTACATGCACATGGAGCAAAAGTGGCGGAATTCTGTGTGAACGTAGCCTAAAAAATACCTGGTTTCTACAAGAACACTAGTGGATATAATACAAAGTTATATAACTTTATTAAAGAAATGTAATTCATTTTGGAGGGGAATGAAGTATATGGCTGTTTAGAGGTGAATTATAAAACTTTTGAAACGGCAATGTGCATAAACCCAGTAGCAAGTGTGGGATCCAGTTGGGTTTCCTCCACTTTAGGCAAACCTGTTAAAGAAATCACAGCTGATGGACCAAACAAGAGAAAAACAGTAATCCAACCCAGTTCTGTGTTGTAAGTGGGGCATCACCTACCCCCCCCCCCCCCTTTCAGGTTCTATACTTTCTACTCATGGAGTTCCTCCCCCTTGCACTTCTTGTGGCCATCAGGGCCGACCTTTGGAGTGTGCAACCTCACTCCTGGCCAGCTGGGGGGGCTCCGACAGGAAGAGAGCTAATCGGGACTGCAACTGCTTCCAGACGCCGCTGTCACGCACTGAAGTAGGCCACAGTCACTGACAAACACTGGAGGGGGGGTGTCCCTGAATCCATCTGACACTATAAGCATATCTGTCAGTGGCCGCTGACAGTGTCCGATGGCTTCAGAGACACTTTGTCCCTTTCAAAGCCAGCCTCACACACAGCTCAGCTACCTCCCCCCGAAGCTCATATCTCCAGTCCCACAGAGCCTGCACACTCTTCTCTCCTGTTATCTTCTCCTTGGTGCTGCTGCTGATGTCACATGTCAGGGACAGGCAGGAGAGAAGAGAGTGCAGGCAGATAGGAGCTTTGAGGGAAGGTAGCTGAGCTATGTGTGAGGTTGGCTGCTCAAGAAGCTCCCTGTATGTGCAAATAGCCACTACTTGGACCAGAGCCTCAGGAGGAGGAAGCTGCTGCTGAGGATCCATGTGAGAGGTGAGTGTCCTTTTTTTGTTGTTTTTCTACTACACAGGGGGGCTGGGGTTGGTGGTTGTGTGGGGAGCTGGGGGTGGTAGTTGTGTGGGGAGCTGGGGGTGGTAGTTGTGTGGGGAGCTGGGGGATGGTAGTTGTGTGTGGGGAGCTGGGGGATGGTAATTGTGTGTGGGGAGATGGGGGTGGTAGTTGTGTGGGGTGCTGGTAATTGTGTGTGGGGAGATGGGGGTTGTAGTTGTGTGAGGGGCTGGGGGATGGTAGTTGTGTGGGGAGCTGGGGGATGGTAGTTGTGTGTGGGGAGCTAGGGGGTGGTAGTTGTGTGGGGAGCTGGGGGTGGTAGTTGTGTGGGGAGCTGGCGGATGGTAATTGTGTGTGGGGAGATGGGGGTGGTAGTTGTGTGGGGAGCTGGCGGATGGTAATTGTGTGTGGGGAGATGGGGTTGGTAGTTGTGTGGGGAGCTGGTAATTGTGTGTCGGGAGATGGGGGTTGTAGTTGTGTGAGGGGCTGGGGGATGGTAGTTGTGTGGGGAGCTGGGGGATGGTAGTTGTGTGTGGGGAGCTAGGGGGTGGTAGTTGTGTGGGGAGCTGGGGGATGGTAGTTGTGTGTGGGGAGATGGGGTGGTAGTTGTGTGGGGAGCTGGGGGAAGGTAGTTGTGTGGGCAGCTAGGGATAGTAGTTGTGTGGGGGGATGGGGGTGGTAGTTGTGTGGGGAGCTGGGGATAGTAGTTGTGTGGGGGGCTGGGGGTGGTAGTTGTGTGAGGAGCTGGGGATAGTAGTTGTGTGGGGGGCTGGGGGTGGTAGTTTTGTGGGGTAATGGGGTGGTAGTTGTGTGGGGAGCTGGGGGTGGTAGTTGTGTAATGGGCTATAGTTGTGCACGTGGCTGGTAGTTGTGTGGGGGGCTGGTAGTTGTTTCAATGGCTGGGGTGTAGTTGTGGGTATGGCGGGGAGTCAGGTGATGGGTGTTGTCTGGAGGGGGGGGGGCGCAAAAAAAGGTTTCACATTTACCACCAGGGCACCATTTACCCTAGGGCTGGCCCTGGTCGCCACCACCACTCGCTGTGCCAATATTATCAATGTTTGCATGTTAGGAAAATAAACTGTCAAACTCAATTCTACCCATGCCCAATGCCCAAAATCACAGAATATTTCATTGCTGCCTCTTAGCAGACGAAAAAAGAAGTAAACTGGGCTGCTCTGTTATTCGTGATGAAATTCAATTGGAGAAATGCAGATCAGTCTGTTTTTTCAAGCTTATTTATTTATTTAAGTAGAACTAGGAGGAAGTTATGGGAGTTTTCTATAACGAGTCTCTGCAGTAAAGAAGAAGTTTAGCATTTGAGTTCTGTAGAGCAAGCAGGGTGCTAAATTAACAAAAAGATTGTACAGGAAAATGTTTTTATATACAAAGTGTCCAAGGTGGGAGGAAAAAAATAAAAATGTATGTACTCAGTCATCCCCAATCCACTACTGATCTCCCACTACTCAGTGCTTCCAATCACTGGCCGAGGTAAATCACCACTTCCTGTTCTCCACCTTGGCACACAGGAAATGCAGCTTAGCAAAAACATTTTATTTTTGCCCCCCCCCCCTCCCTAAAGCATTTATCACAAGGCAGCATGTATATGACAGGGAGATAGTTATGTAGGCTGGAGGGGCTTATCAGACATGCTGATGTCAGATGTGGTCAGACATGGAGGAGCTCAGAGACAAGGTCCAGCTAAGCCTCAAGTGTCAGCAAGGAATGATGTGTTCTTTACAGAGAGCTAAAAATAGAAAAGAAAGAAAAAAAAACTTTGGGAGCGGTAAAGTCTTCCGTGTGAACTAGTCCTTAGAAATGGTGAACTTACACTTGGTGAGTGGTGAGGATTTCACCACTCCTAAAAGTAACACGCCCAAAGATAATTATGCAAGGCTCGCTGCGATCCTCCCGGTGTGAACTCTCAGTTCCCCGGTCTCCGAAATACCAAACAAAAAAATATAAAAAAATAGGAGAGCGAACTTTACATCTGATAAAATCATAAATATGTATCGTTAAAAAGGGACCACAGATGTTACTCACGCTGAGGAGGGGAGTTTTGGAACGTCCCCTCCACCTCCAGGTTCTCCTTCAGAAACATCTCAGCAGGCATCTAGATCAGTCTTTGTTTCTTGTAGCTACCTTTCAGCATCTGGAGAGAAACACTGGGATTCCTGTATCGATTTCTCAAGTAAATTAGGATTCTGTATAAACTTTACTAGGTTTTATTCATAGCCCAACGCGTATCGAGATATTAAATCTCTTTCTCAAGGACAATCAATTAATGAGAGAGAAGGGAACTGGGAATCTGGAGACAACACACCTATAAAGTTCTTTTATTTTCAACTTCCTGTCAGGGGTGAACCAAACATAAGATAGAGCCTAGTTTACTAGTGTGTCTTGACCAAGCGTTTCCTGCATTTTGATATACAGTATCTGGTATTTCTGACTCTGGGCTTTCTGGACTCTGACTACTTTCTTAACTTCCAGCTGACTATTAAATGGGTTATCCAGCATTAGTATAACACGGCCAGTTTCTTCTAGAGACAGCACGACTCTTGTTTCCAGTTCAGGTGTTGTTTCTAGTTAACCCCTTAATGACAGCGAGCGTAAATGTACGCCCCCGCAGCCCGTGCCTTAATGCCTTAATGCACGTACATTTACGCCCGCTATTTACCCGATCGCTGTGTGTAAACACACAGCGATTGGGTAATGATAGGGGGTGGATTACACCCACCATGCCGACGATCACTGTAATTGGCTGATTTATTTAAACCAGCCAACTACAGTGATTTTCCGGTTCCCGGGTCATCGGTGACCCAAGGACCCGGAAATCAATGATGATTGGTGCTGTCCGAGACAGTGTACAGTGTGTACTGTGAAGGGGGCCATGGTGCCACCCTCCAGATCGCCATTATTGGCCGGCCAATAAGTAAAAATAAATATTTATACTTTGATCTGCACCCCTCAATCAGTTAGCTGAGGAGTGCAGAGCAGGTGTGTGTGGTGTGTGAGCACCTTACTCACCTGATCCCGGCATCTTTCTTTTGCTTTTTTTGTCCATCTTCGGCTAGCTTCATCTAGGTACATTGTACTGCCCCCTAGCGGCTGATTAGTGTACATATTACTCTAATCAGTGGCTTTGGGGTTCTACATATGTGCCCGTCACCAGTGGGGTCCATATGCTTATTGCGCCCATTTTTAGATTCCTTGAGGGGTGTAGTTTTCAGAATGGGGTCGCTTGTGGGGGGTTCCCACTGTCCTGGCAGCACAGAAGCTTTGTAAATGTGACATGGCCTCTATCCTCCATTCCAGCCTCTAAATGGCCCTCTGTCCCTTTGGTGCCCTGTGTCCATACGGCACATTATGTCCACATGTGGGATATTTTCGTACTCCGAGGAAATAACCCTACACGTTTTGCATTTATTTTCTCTTTTAACCCCTTGTGGAAATGAAAAAAAATCAAGGATAGACCAGCATTTAATGATTTTTTTTTTTTTTAATTTTTACACTAAATCATTGATCTAGTCTTTATTTTTTCATTTTCACAAGAAGTTAAAAGAAAAAAAACACTTATAAATACCTCACATGTGGACATAAAGCACCATGTGGGTGCAGGGTAAGCCTCCGAAGGGAGGGAGCGCCATTTGGCAAGAATGGATGGTAAATGCCATGTCGCATTTACAAAGGCCCTGTGTTGCCAAGACAGTAGAAACCCCCCAAAAGTGACCGCATTCTGGAAACTGCACCCCTCAAGGAATCTAATAAGGGGTGCAGTGAGGATATGGACCCCTTGATGAAGGGCACATTTGTGCTGTGAAAATGAAAAAATGACATCTGTCATTTTCACGTCACATTGTTCCACATTTGTTCCCTGTTAGATTCCTTGAGGGGTGTAGTTTCTAAAATGTGGTCACTTGTGGGGGTTTACCACTGTCCTGGCAGCATAGGTTCTTTGTAAATGCAACATGGCGCTTTAAATCCATTTCAGCCAAATCCAGCCTCCAAAAGCCAAATGGCGCTCCTTCCCTTCGGAGGCCCGTCTTGCGTCCACATGGCACTTTATGCCCACATGTGGGGTATTTCAGTACTCAGGACAAACTGCTCTACACGTTTTGTGTTTTTTTCTCTTTTAAACCCTTGTGAAAAATGAAAAATTCATGGCCAAGCCAATGTTTAAGTTTGAACTATTTTTACACAACATCATTGATCTAGTCTTGATATTTCTCATTTGCACAAGGGGTTAAAAGAGAAAAAACAAAACATGTAGAGAAATTTCCCCCGAGTACGGAAATACCCCACATGTGGACTTAAGGCGCTATGCGGCCGCAAGACGAGCCTCCAATGGGAAGGAGCGCCATTTAGCTTTTTGGGGCTGGATTTGGGTAGAATGGATTTTGAGGGCCATGTTGCATTTAAAAACTCCCTGTGCTGCCAAGCCAGTGAAAATCCCCAAAAGTGGCGCATTCCATTCCACTTCCATTTCCACAAGGGTTTAAAAAAGAAAACGAGCGCAAAACGTGTAGGGTAATTTCCCCTGAGTACGAAAATACCCCACATGTGGACATAATGATCCATATGGGCACAGGGCAAGCCACCAAAGGGACAGAGCACCATTTAGAGGCTGAAATGGAGGATGGAGGCCATGTCGCAATTACAAAGCTCCTGTGCTGCCAGGACAGTGGAAACCCCCCACAAGTGACCCCATTATGGAAACTACACCCCACAAGGAATTTAACAATAGGTGTAGTGAGCATATGGACCCCACTGATGACGGGCACAAATGTGGAACAATGTGGCGTGAAAATGAAATATGAAATTTTTTTCACTATAATGTTTGTCGAGCCTTGATTTTTTCATTTTCACAAGGGGTTAAAAGAGAAAAAAAAAATTCCCCTGAGTCCGTAAATACCCCACATGTGGACATAAAGCGCCAGGGTGCAGGGCAAACCTCCGAAGGGAAAGATTTTGGAGGCTGGATTTGGCTAGAATGGATGATGAACACCATGTCGCATTTACAGAGCCCTTGTTCTGCCAAGACAGTGGAAACCCCCCAAAAGTGACGCCATTCTGGAAACTACATCCCTCAAAGAATCTAATAAGGGGTGCAGTGAGGATATGGACCCCTTGATAACAGGCACATTTGTGCCGTGAAAGTGAAAAAATGAAATTTTTCACTTTCACTTCACATTGTTCCACATTTGTTCCTGTCACCAGTGGGGTCCATATGCTCACTGCCCCCCTTGTTAGATTCCTTGAGGGGTGAAATATCCAGAATGGGATCACTTGTGGGGGTTTCCAGTGTTTTGGCAGCACGAGGGCTATGTAAATGCGACATGGCGCTTGAAATCCATTTCAGTGAAATCCAGCTTTCAAAAGCCAATTGGCGCTCCTTCCCTTTGGAGGCTCGTCCTGCGCCCGCTTGGCACTTTATGTCCACATGTGAGGTATTTCCGTACTCAGGAGAAACTGCGCTACACATTTTGTGTTTTTTTTTTCCTTTTATCCCTTTGTGAAAATGAAAAATTGAAGGCTAGAACAACATTTCAGTGTAAAAAATACATTTTTCTTTTTTCACGCCACATTGTTCTGAAAATCTGTAAAGCACCTGTGGGGTCCAAATGCTCACCGCACCCCTTGTTACATTCCTCGAGGGATGTAGTTTTCTAAATGGTGTCCCTTTAGGGGTGTTTTTTATGTTTTGGCACCCCAGAGCCTCTGCCAACCTCAAGTGTTACAGTCAAAATTGACCAAATATAACGGAGGCGTTGAAATTCACTAGGCGCTCCTTTATATCTGAGGCTTGTGGTTGCGTCAAATAGCGCAATAGGGCCACATATGGGGTAGTTCTATAAACTATAGAAACTGGGCAATAAATATTGCGGTGCATTTCTCTGGTAATAAGTTTATAATTATAAAAGATATTGGAATACAATAGAATTTCTGCACAGAAAATTGACAATTTCAATTTTTGTACACACTTAGCTTTTATTTCTGTGACTCACCTAAAGGTTTAAAAAACTTTCTGGATGTGCTTTTGCAGAGTTTCGGAGGTGCAGTTTCTGAAATGGGGTGCTTTGTGGGGCTTTCTAACATATAGTCCCCTCAAATACACTTTAAACCTTAACAGGTCCCTGAAAGAATCTGATTTTGAAATTTTACAGAAAATTTGGAAAATTGCTGCTAACGTTTTAGGCTTCCTATTGTCTGAATAAATTAAAAGATAGTTCAATAAATGCTGCCAACATAAAGTAGACATATCGCTCATGCTATTTAATATATAATTTATGTGGCAAAACCATTTTCTGTACAAGATTCAGATTCATTATACTGTAAGTATCGACTCCAATTTACCAGAAATGTAAAGTACAATTTGTCACGAGAAAACAATCTCAGAATCAGCCGGATAGGTAAAAGCATCCCGAAGTTATTAATGAATGAAGTGACACTGGTCATATTCATAAAATTTGCCTCTGTCTTTAAGGCCATTTCAGGCCCGGTCCTTGAGGGGTTAAAGGGGTTGTCCAGCAAAAATCTGGATCTGGATTCTTTCAAATCAACTGGTATCAGAAAGTTATACAGATTTCTGCTGTTGTTTTATTTTCAGTCTGACACTGCTTTCTGCTGACATCTCTGGCCGACACAGAAACTCTGTCCAGGGCTGTATTAACAGCTGCTGCTGCCCTTGGCACTAAACCTGAAGACACCCCATCTACACGCACCTATTGGCGATACCAGACCTGACCAATACCACCATACCCCCACCCCCCTGGAAAAGACACCAGATTTACTGGCAAGTCTGAACGGGAGGAGGGAAAATAATAAAAAAAAAAAATAGTTTTTTTCTGTCCCCCTGCTCCCTGGTGCTGCCCCCCTGCAAGGTGCTGCCCTAGGCACCGGACCACGGGTGCCTAGTGGTAAATACAGCCCTGTCTCAGTTTTCTATGAACCCCCATAGGAAAATTCTCCTGCTCTGTACAGTTCTTTTCTCGGCCAGAGATGTCAGCATTTCCTGCATGACATATAGTAGCTAATAAGTATGGGAAGACTTGAGATTTTTAAATCTATATAGCTTTCTGACACCAGTTGATTTGAAAGAAAAAGATTATGCTGGACAACCCCTCCTTAAAGGAAACCTGTCACCCCCCGTGCCGGGGTGACAGACTCCCGACCCCCTGTTGGATCACCCTATACTTACCTCATTGCGCGCTCACAGGAGAGTCAGATGCTCATAGAAAATGAATGGGGAGTCCGATGCTCCGTCATTCTCTATGGGCATCGGACTCTCCTGTGAGCCCACGCGCTGGGCTTCGGGCGCTGAAATCTTAGTCACCCGACCGGCTCAGGAAGCGGGACCCGGCACGATGAGGTAAGTATAGGGGGATTTAAGCTTCATTCAATTCAATGGAAGTGAGTTGCAAACCGCCACCCATACTGGAGATAACAGTCATGCTATCTCTGGTACAAAGTAGCCATGTTTCTCTAATGCTGGATAACCCATTTAACTGAATTGTCAGACAAACTATAAATCCACATATCTCGTAAATGGGAGGGGGTATCAAGGAACTGTAGACAGAAGTTTAATCAGGATGCCCTAACTGCTATTTCATAATAACTTATTTTTTGGGGGGTTGGCTACAGGTCCTATTTAAGGAATTTTGATTAATTAAATTACTCAAAGGGACACCAATAAGCACTGCTTGGACACACACCCTACACCAACACTTATTGCAGCACACTTATTCTGATAAATAACTAGCAGCCGAAGGTTACCTAAAGACATTAAACTTTTTTTTTCTTGTATTTCCACATAAGTGCTAGACTAAAAACTTCAAGGTTAACTTACTTTTACAATCCTTACATATTAGTCATCATAGAACCTTTTATTGTTGCTCTTTAATGTTATAGTTTTACATTTTAAACTTTAAGCATTACTAGAGGGGAACAATCTCTGCCCATGAGAAGTTTCTGACATTGCTTTACTCTTTATTAGCTTTATTAGAAAACTGCTGTAAAGAGCTGCTTTGGTGGACTCTGGTAGCACCATGGCTTCATTGACGCTTTTGAGGAGAAGTAGAAAGGACTATCCTTAACCCCTTCAGGACTGGGCTAATTTTAGTTTTTGCGCTTTTGTTTATTCCTCCACGTGTTTAAAAGGCAATAGCGCTTGCAATTTTCACCTACAGACCCAAATGAGCCCTTTTATTTGCGCCACTAATTGTACTTTGCAATGGCAGACTTAATTTTTGCATAAAATATGCAGCAAAACCAGAAAAAAATGAAATGTGTGATGAAATTGAAAAAAAAATGATTTTTTTAAATTTGGGGAGGTTTTCTGTTTACGCCGTTTGCCCTAGGGTAAAAATGACTTATTACGCATATTACTCAAGTTGTAACAATTACAACGGTATGTAACTTGTGTAACTTTTATTTTATTTGAGGGCTTTTAAAAAATTAAAACCTTTTTTAAACACTTTTATCCTTTGGTCTATGGGGCTGTGTGAGGTGTCATTCTGGAGGTCTTTTTGTACAGTATGGGGGTTCTAGTGCATGGAGGATTGTCCTTTTGGCACCCATAGATATCACATTCTGGTTTTATATAGTGTTTATATAGTGTTGTAGAGGAAGCTACTTATTACAGACTATCCCGGTAAGATGTCATCACCACCAGCTCCAGGCTTCAACTCCATGAACCCACATTTGCAATGACCACAAATTGATTATTGATTATTATTTATAGCGCCAACTACAGGAGAAATCATACTGCTACATGCATTTATTTGCATCGGTGACCATCTATGTAACACATTGATGGACCACAACTATCAAAGTGAGAGTAAGGGTCTCCTCTGTCTGTATGCCCTTTGGCTTTCCAGGCACGATGAGAATTGTAGTTTTGGAACAGCTGGAGGGCCATGCCTGCCCTAATATAACCTTTATAACATACATAAAACTAACAAGACGTGGCTCCAACAAGTGTAATAACAAACTCAGCTCTACTACATCCGTACAGAATGAGAACTAAAAGCTGAATTTTATGTTTCAATCTATTTTGGAAAAGATATGACAGTGATCTCCAACCTACGACCCTCCATTGGATGGAAACGACACCAATTAGGGCATGCTGGGAGTTGTAGTTTTACAGCCTGAGAACGCTGTTGTAAGGTAGTTAACAACAAACTACTGCAGAACCAAACCACACCGTTGCTGGTGCCAGAGATCAGACTGACAAGCCATTCATGGGCTATGTGCACACTGAGGAAAAGGCGAGGAATTCAGCTTGAAATTCAGCTCGAAATTCAGCTTGAAATTCCTCCCGTAAAAAATGTGCAGAGCAAAGTCCCATTGTGTTCAATGGGTTTTCTGCTCTGTTGTTCGCACTGCAGAATTTCCAAGCAGAATTTTCTGCTGTAGATCTGCTAGAGGAATCCTATAGAAGTCAATGGGGGGCTTAAATTCTGCTTGAATTCTGCCTGAAAACTTTCAGCTACAATTCCTCGAGAATTGCTCAGTGTGCACATAGCCATGGACAGGAAGAACCTGATTTCCTGGTAAGGAGTGAGAGCTGTAATAACTTACTTGCTTTATGCTGCGACCTCTGCTATAATATCCAAGTCCTCCGGGAGGTGACAACCCTGCCGCTCTGAAATCCAAAGCACACTGGCAGTCTAGGAGCAGCCGAAACTTGTGTTAGGGAAGTGCTCAGATAGCGTGACGTCTCTCGTGTGGGAGGAGGTTCCTCTACATACTGAGAATTTCCCTTTGATATTTATTGTCCCGATTAAAACCTGCTGAACAAACAGAGAAATCTCATTATTATCCAGCAGTCCCATTCCTATAGATGTATAATCATATGAAGAATAAGCATGCCGCTGCACGTTCCCTTTTTATCAAGCATGATATCCAGTTCTTATTGACTCAATATAAAAGTTATCTCACTGAACACCAACAACAGCTATTTCTTCCTTTAGTATGAAAGAATTTCTGCAGGTGTTTGTTATAGCGATGTAGGAGTCTTTGACCTTGACTGGGACAAATAGTTGTCTCCTATGACAACACTTGATGGGAGAAATCTACTATGGGGTTTTTACATTTTTATTTTTTTTTAGGGGGGGATTGCAATTTTGAAAATGCAACTTTTTAAAACTTTTTTCATGTTCAGTTTCAGAAGACTGGGGGAGGGGTGGTTAGCACTGTTGTCTAGCTTGGCTAGGGTCCTGGGTTCACATCCCACCAAAGATGACATCTGCAAGGAGCTTGTATGTTCTCTCTGTGTTTACTTGGGTTTCCTCCCACATCCAAAACATACAGATAGGATTTAACTTCAAGGAGACAGGTTCCATTGTTGCCAAAAGAAAAACCAGCAAGTGCCAGGATCAGCTGCGGGATCGGGCTACCAGCAGTGCAGAGCTTGCTCAGGAATGGCAGCAGGCAGGTGTGAGTGCATCTGCACGCACTGTGAGGCGGAGACTCTTGGAGCAAGGCCTGGTCTCAAGGAAGGCAGCAAAGAGTCATTTTCTCTGATGAATCCCCTTTCCGATTGTTTGGGACATCTGAAAAACAGCTTATTCGGAGAAGACGAGGTGATCGCTACCACCAGTCTTGTCTCATGCCAACTGTAAAGCATTCTGAAACCATTCATGTGTGGGGTTGCTTCTCAGCCAAGGGAATCGGCTCTCTCACAGTCTTCCCTAAATACACAGCCATGAATAAAGAATGGTACCAGAATGTCCTCCAAGAGCAACTTCTCCCAACCGTCCAAGAGCAGTTTGGCGATCAACAATGCCTTTTCAGCATGATGGACCACTTTGCCATAAAGCAAAGGTGATAACTAAATGGCTCAGGGAACAAAACAGAGATTTTGGGTCCATGGTCTAAAAACTCCCCAGATCCTAATCCCATTGAGAACTTGTGGTCAATCATCAAGAGACGGGTGGACAAACAAAAACCAACAAATTCTGACAAAATGCAAGCATTGATTGTGCAATAATGGACTGTTATCAGTCAGGATTTGGTCCAGAAGTTGATTGAGAGCAGCCAGGGAGAATTGCAGAGGTCCTGAAGAAGAAGGGTCAACACTGCAAATATTGACTTGCTGCATTAACTCATTCTGTCAATATAAGCTTTTGTTACTCATAATATGATTGCAATTATATTTCTGTATGTGATAAAAACATCTGACAAACACACATAAAAACCAGAGGACAGCAGATCATGTGAAAATATAATATTTGTGTCATTCTCAAAACTTTTGGCCATGATTGTACTATTAAAGAAGCAGTGGGGAATAATGTAGAGCTTCATATTGTTTTTCTGCCTGATAGGTCCCTTCTAGTGAACCTAGCAGTGCTGCACCTCTATAGACAGCCAGGGACCAGAAGCTTAGTTTTCTAGGAAAGCTTTTATTTTTGTAATACAGCATTGGAGCTCCTTAATCTTAGGGTTGGCTGACCACCCTAATGAGTAAGTGATGGTGTATTTTTAGAGTATACAATGGAAAAACCCTCTAAGGGTACATGTCAGATCAGTCATTGAGTAATGTGTTATTATACATTATAGCATCTACTGACACTCAGGAAGTGACTATACAATCTTCCCTTAACTTGTTAAACAAATAATAGACAGGTCAATCCTTTCCAATAAAAGCAAGTTACCGTGAAGTAGACATAACCAAAAGACTACTGAAGCTTTCAAAGTGACATAAACAAATACAGAAGATTCTTTAACCGTGGGAAGACTTTAAGGGAGGTCACAGTTTCCATTCCATACAAGCTTCCTAATTCATCTCAAATTCTCAGTATTCTCTATTATTATATCATATGATTAAAGGGGTTCTCCACTATGGGCGATCCCTTTCTGTAATATACTATAGTCACACAATGGGATCCTCGAGCACTACCAGCTGACAACAAAGAATCTTGTGGCAGAGCTGGCAAGGGGCGGGGGGACAATTCCATCATAATGACAAATCTAAAATGGCATACACATTGGCTCCACTGCCAGATAATGGTGATTCCTCCCTAGTTTGGCTAATTTTTACCCTACATGGTGAAATTTTTGTCAGGTCCTCTTGACAGAGAAGTCGCAGTCGTAGTCAGTACCCCGCATGGGTAGGACGCAGGACAGAGCCCTCTTACAGACTTCTTTCCTGAAGTACCTGTATCGCGAGTGATGCAGTGCTAGACCCTTCAGGAAAGGACTAGCCAGCAGATCATCTCAACCCATGCCGAGGACTAGGAGCTACAACAGTGCAGGACAGTATCCATTACAGAGCCAAAGAGCTAGGAACTGATCCGGGTGGAGCAAGGTTGCTAGAAGGTCTATGAACTACATCTCGCAGCACGAGTGTCAGCCAGGGAGCCCTCAGCACTCTGCTCATCCCAGGTAACAAGGTCTGGGGCCTGTGTCACCCATTGGTACGGTTCCACCAAGGCTAGTGGTCATAAGGTGGTGTGAAGACTATAGAAACGTCAATACATGGGCACAGGTTGTCTCCTTCTTCTACAAGTATTCTTCGATACACTCCAACATCCCGGCAGAGCACATTAGTACCTGGGTTGAGACTCTCACAGCACCCTCCTCTCTACTACGCTACCTCAGTACAACCTCATCAACTCTATTACATCCTACTCAGCACTTACCAGACAGATCTGGTGGTTTTACCTCTCAGTTTTTATTGTTACTTTATTGAGTGTATATATATATATATATATATATATATATATATATATATATCCAAGTACTTCTGTTTTACCTGTTGCACATTTGCCAATAGTAAACCAAGTCAATGTTATCAATGGAGTCTGTGATTATTCTCTACCACCTGCACAGCACTTACACCGCAACTTTGGGACATCTCCCCTTTCTGTGGGTGGCGGGTCCTACTATTATTCGGGAGGTTTATTACACTGCTCTGCCCATCTCTGACTATATTACCTGTGACAACACTACCCCAAGGGACCCTGCAGCAACCCCACAGGACACCGACCACAGGGGATAGGGGTACAACCGGCCTTATACCTTAAAAGCAGGCATGCCATCACACCTGTGTGCCCACCAGGCACAGGCGTCATGTGAAAAAACGCTTATGGTTCGGCTGTATCTTGGCCATCCACCACAGGAAGTGGCGTCACACTTCCATCTAGCAAGTGACTGGGGCACACCACAAAAGCAGCACAGGCAGCATATAGTGTAGTGGTAAGGGGCCCATTTGCGACAACTGCGACCTCTTTAGCTCTGCCCCTAATTCAGTCTATTGCAAAATTATCCCCCAATGAAAAGATAGGAAAAAACAAGGTTACCCACTGCTAAACCCCCCAGTAATTGGCTGTAATCAGGGAGAACATATTGCAGTGTTCTGTTCCAGTGCAGCACTGCAAAAGCATTTCTCAGTATCCATTGAAATCAATAGGTTGCTTATGTAATGCACTGACATGGACGGTCCTCCAGAGCAAGAGACTCTATTTTAATCTATTCTTCACTGTGCCCGATAGATAAGGATACAGTATGTCTGTATATAGTGGGATTCTTGCAACCAATTTTTTTTTTTTTTTTATCGAGTCAGGAAATCAGTTTGCCTGTATAGATGCAGTATAATATAATAGGTATCAATGCACAACTATGGTTTCTCTGTTATCCCAAGTGTTTCTGGGGAGAATATGTATCAATAGAACATAGGAAAACAACAACCCTAAGAGGTCAATCCTGTTCATATAGTTCATTCTCAGGTTGATCAGGAGGTCACTCGGTTATGCCATATTAAACAAAACTTCTAACCCCGCATTTATGCAATATGATGTATTTGCTTAGACATACAAGTCCAGGGTCAGTGTGCTTCCCTATTTAAAGGGATTTTCTATGCTGGCATCCCCCGAGCCTCGTGCTCACACCCACACAATATCTTCAGAATATGCCAAAGGCCAAATAAGGAATTATAGTAAATATCCTGGGCAACAGGGGCTCCAAAATTCTGCAGTGAACTCTGCCCAATTTCTAAAAATTGTTGACCGTGGTTTAAAAAATAAAAAGTTGCAAATATCCAAGTGAGATTTAAAGGGGTAATCCAAGGTTAGGTTAAAGAAAATCAGAACCATATAGCATTTTTAGGCTATGTTCACACTACGTGATTAGTATTATTATTGCATGGGGTACACAGCAGGGGGCATTATTATTGTATGGGGTACACAGCAAGGGAAACTATTATTGTATGGGGGTACACAGCAGGGGGCATTATTATTGTATGTGGGTACACAGCAGGGGGCATTATTAGTATAATGGGGGAATATCAGGGGGCATTATTAGTATAATGGGGGAATGTCAGGGGGCATTATTAGTATAATGGGGGAATATCAGGGGGCATTATTAGTATAAGGGGGCACATCAGGGGCATTCTTACTATATGGGGGCACAGCAGGGGTTGCTACAAATGGAGGCAGCCCAAATTCCTATTCACTTTACTGCACATGACACCAAACAGCGCAGTTACTATGGGAGCCTATAGAAGGGAGAAAGGGAAGAACGTTGCTAGAAATGTGCGGAGCCTAAGATGTTTGTCTGGCAGGTTCTGAAGACATGAAACGTAGCTGGAAGAAATCGTCACGGTGGTCCGGCCCAGATAGAAAGGAAAAGGGAAAGTGATGCCTTAGATCAAAGAAGACGTCACCAGTGAGTCACTGAATGATCTTTTTTGTATTTTGTAGAACATTATTTGGTAGGGGTGCCCCGAGCCAATTTTTTTCCCCCAAGGGGTGCCTCAAGGTGGAAAAGGTTGGGAAGCACTGGTTTAGAAATATATGCCGTGGGCATGGATGAACTGATTCCTTTGTGTTCTCTTATGATGTGCTCTCACTACCTCCTGGTTGAGTAGTTGCTCAGCTCTCTATCACAGCTCTCCCACCCTGACAACTCCCCTCCCACAGTGCCTCTATTGACATTAAGGCTGGTCAGCTGGTCAGGGAGCAGGGATGATATGATATGCCAATTAGACTTAGCGCTGGCGACGTTCACTTGCCTTTTTTTTACTATGTTGATTACCTCCTCTGCACTGTGAATTTGGATCTAACATACTCTTTTGGACTTTTACCCTGTAACCTGATTCTTACTATTCGGGTATGTTCACAGTGAGTAAAAGCGTCTGAATTCCACAGCAGAGCACCCACCTCAGAATCTCGCCTGCCTCATTGTTTCAATGGGATGCCGCACACACCTCCACTCTTCGCTCAAGGAATTGACATGTGAATTATTTGAGCATAGAGTGGCGTAAAGCGGAGGCGCGCTGAGGCAGACACACTGAGGCAGATGGGATTCCATGGTGGGGGCTCCGCCACGAAATTCCACAGCTTTTACTTAAATTGAACATACCCTTCCTCTGTATACTGAGTTAAACATTGTCATGATATCCTGGGGCTGACTCCTTGCTGGCCTTCAGTCTTTTGTTTCCCCTATCCCTCTATCCCTCCTTGAAGTCAGTTAGCAACAAGATTGTCACAAACTGGGGGCTTCTATTTATGGTGGATTATCCAAGTAGGCAGAAACAGCAATGCAGGTGAAGGTTAGGATTACCCCTTACCTCTATGTCCTTATCCCTTGTCCTGACAGAGACCCTGTGTAATCTTGCAGTATAATTAACCTAATCTGTTTCCTATTTCTTACATACAAAACTTGATAAATCTGTAGATGACAGATGGATGAAACTGGACTGCAAAATTAGTGAATACAAAAATTGGGTCCAGAGATGTTCATTGTCCATGAGGCTTGCCATAAAGTATGTCACTAAATGCTGTAAAAAGCAGTTCAGGCAAGATGGGCGCCCCCATAATAATGTATTAAAAATGAAATAAATAAAAAATGCAATCGGAACATCGAAACAGATTAGTACAAACAATAAACATTTCAGTATCTAGGGCCGATATATAAACAACATTCACTTTAATAAGTCTAAGTCTGCTTCCCAGAAGACATTGATTACTGGGTATTTGACCTTTTTTGATCCTCTGAGAGATTTATACATAAAACTATTTACAAAATTGCTTTAGTTTTACTTTTTGATGCCATCACACAATATTTGTTGCAATGTTAAACATATCCTTTAAGTGGATAATAACCATTGCAGCCAAAATATACCCTATTCCCTTCGTGTAATTCCAATGTTATTGTCCCAGAAGAACTATTAAGGTAAGAGTTAGGTAAGATTGAGAAATTATTGCATTATATCTTTAATACTGCTAGCCTACAATTATGGGGAAGACTCAAGGTCCCCATACACAAACAACAAATTGTCCTGGAGCACTTAATAGTGAACTGTATCACTTTGAAGTAAGGCAATAAACCAGAGTTTGACTCACGGTTGTGTCGTCTTCATTTTACATTTATTGTTTATCTTGATACACATTCAAATGACTGCTTGGGATGTTACAGGTGTGCGATCACCGGAGCTGGCATTTCTCCTGCCTGACGCAATGTTTCAGGGGTGGCCCCCTTACTTTCACAGTTCACTATTAAGAGCTCCAAGACAATTTGTTGTTAAGTTATGCACCTGAGAGGCTAGTGGAAGCCATTGATACAGTAGAGCACAAAGACATAAGTCTAAATTCTGTGGGAACACACACATATCACTTTCGCACAGAAATATAGACTGAGGAAGGAAGCCAAAAAATCTCAAGAGAACGTACAAAGAATTAAAGCTTGTACAGCCTCAGATACAGACAGTAAAATTCAAAACTATTTAGATAACATAGGTCCTTCATGTCTGACAAGAAGAAAATCCACTTATCAACAATAGGACCATCAGGCACAAGACATCTATAGCCTTGGATTATGGACAAATTTAACATTTCAGAAACCATATATTGAACAATATTATTCATCTGCCTAAAACATAAAATGTTAGGTGTGATCCAAAAACTGATTTGGTAAAAAAAAAAAAAAAAAAAAAAAATGGGGCTATTATGTTACCGTTACACTTGCCTTCCAATATTATGCGACGTATGGTTTTATTCCTAAAGTAACTAGAGTAATGACTTTGTTGTGTAAAAACTGTGTTATGTGATTACTCAGGTTCCTTTTCTCTAATAATACATTTGCATTACAGAAGCGAAACTGTTCTCATTAACATATGTACATAATGTGCCAAAGAGAATATCTGGATGGGGTAAAGAACATGTCAAGAACTGGATACATAGAGATAGGTATCCATCTGTCTTCTATCTTTTTTCTGACCCTACAGATCGTCTCAGGTCCACATCACCCTGGCTTTGTCGGTGTAAAAAGTGATTAATTATCCAGTGGTCCAAAGAATGGGACCAGTATATTCAATGTATTAGTGCAGGAATTGCTATATAGATCTCATACCTATCATAGATGCAGACCATGTAGCTTTAATGAGCCATTGGAAAAGAGTAGATACCTTCCAGACTTAAAATATCCTCAGTGGTGTAACTAGTCTTATAGCTGCCCTTCCCACCATACTCAACAAATTATGACTCAATTTATTAAATATGTGCTATGTATGAATTAAGTTGTACCCTCATATTAAACCTATATGCCATTTATAGATTCATGCATTCATTTATGTATGCGAACAACGTACAGTATAGGCCTTAACCCCCATGGTGTAGTGGTACTGACTCTTAGAATCTGCCAGGACCTTCTTAAACATATGACCCAGCTACAGTATCTTTTTGGCTGTTAGGCTCAGGAGGTTCTTGCAGCTGGGTTGTACAGGATGGTGAATTAAATAACCATTCATTGATGTATTTGCTATGCTGTCCTGCACAGACAACCCCTTAACCCTTTATAGCAGAGAACAAAACAGACTTTCAACCGGACCCTAAAAAAAATCAGTCCTTAGACCCCCCCAAATAAATGGATTGTTAAGAGAAAAGAAACACTATTAATAATTGTTGTGTTCTACTTGGCATATCTTGGAAGTGTAGTTTTTGAAACCACCACAACATCAGCAACATTATGTAGCTATTGGGCATTGAGCGCCAAAGTGGTTTTGTCCTCATGCAATGATCGTGATTTGGTACTCATCTCCATTAGCTTCAGAAGGTTTGCGGCCAAGATGTGCCAAGGGTGAAGGTGGAGCATTGGGGAACAGAACAGGTAATATGTTTTCTGCTCCCCGAACCACCTCTTTAATTCACACCCTAGACTACAAACCCAACCCTACAAATAAATAGACCCCAGATCCATTATGACTAGACCCTTGAATAGATCCAGATCATAGACTGGACCCCAACGTCATGTCAAACCCCACATTAGACCTCATAATATATTCAGACCCTGGAATAAATACAGACAGGCCAAAACCCTACATTTATTCAGACCCAAACTACATTATATTCAAACCCCTGTCCACAAGTCTTGATTAGCCCAGATCCCACACCAGACCCTTCTCAGACCAGACCCCTACATTCAGAACCTGTATTTTGGTTTTACCCCTTATTACTATATACACATTGTACTGGGGTCCCCAAGCTTATCTTGCCCTAATTGAACTAAAGTGGCCTTAAACCCCCAGTGGTATTCTATAGTCTACAAAGTGTTCTGGAGGAAGGCGCAATATTAGCTGTTTGTTACTGCATTGTGACAAGGGTTGTCTCGGAAGAGTAAACCCCCTTGTATTGTTACAATGTTTTAATAGTCATTTGGGGAATGTACTCTTCTCTAATTATTTTTAGGAGTGTTTTGCAAGAAGTATTGGTTACACTCTGTGCAGATTTGTTGAGTAAAACTACTGGACATGGTGCAACAGCTCATTGCTTTTTATAATTGGCAGATTTGTTCTTCAAAAGTTTTCTCTGCATCGATGTTGATAGCTTAGTATAAAGATGAAGAATAATTGGCATCGTAGTCAATAAGCTTTGCTTCTATAGTTATATTAGGGATTCAACGCCATAGACAATTCCTGCTTGTTAAAAGGGTCCTTTGATAGTAAGCTCAGGGATCATTCATATGCTATGTTCACACAACGTCAAAAATAAAGAAAAGACGCCCAATTTTGATATTTTAAAAAACGTCCATTTTTGCCGCGATTTAACTGACTCCAATGGCAATGCATTGAAGTCAATGGGAAGACGGACGTCCAATGCACACAATGCATTGAATAACGGACATTTTTACCGCGGACATCAAAATAATGAACATGATCATTATTTTTGGACATCTTTTGCAAACAGAGGACATTTTTTGTTAGTAGTTCACACACAGTTTTTCTTTTTCCACTGTTGTTTCTCCTTTTTTACTATTAAATTCAATGGACTTTTCAATTAGGCCACACCCAAAGGCCAATTAGTAACCCAAACTAGAATAATGCACAAACACCAGTCATTGCACCAAGGGAAGGCCAGACAGCTAAATGACGTCAGCTATTTTACACTTAAAATAACGGACATCATTTTAAACGGAGCTGAAAAAAACCTTGTGTGAACATAACCTATGTCTATGTGAAAATCTAATAAGGTTTTAATTTCCTTTCAGCACTACCACAATTGAATGACACATTACACAGTGAGCAATGAAATAAATAGGTTGTTTGGGTTATACAGGGCAGGTCCTCCAGGGAGAGAGAGATTATTTGTAACTACTCTCCATTCTAAACAAAGTAATTACTGAGCTCAGGGAGATCAGTGAAAAAATTCCAGTGAAGTACTCAAGTGTCTCCATTGATAAATTGCCCCATTAAATTTAAATATGGAAATAAAGGAGCCTCAGTTGGGAGTCTCAAAACACAGGAATAGTCAGATATCCCTCCAGGGAAGGAAAGCCTGTTGCAAAGGGGTGCCTCCCAGTGGGGAGATCACAAAACCACCAATGGAGACTCTTGAGTGAGCATTTCATTGGATTTTTTTCACTGATCTCCCTGAGCTTAGTGATTGCCGTGTTTTTTTGGTCTACTTTTCATTACCCCCGTTAGCCAAAATTCTACTCCACACTGACGAGGGGCCTAAACCCCGAAACAGCTATCTATGGATGGATGCATGGCTTTGGTAAACTCATATCATGTTAGACTTTGATGCAAAAGCGACCTCCTTGCTATTTCCCTATTTATGTTCCAATACTCACAACCGATTGGAACTTAAGGGGCTACGTATAAGGGTGGTTTGGTGATCTCCCCACTGGGAGGCACCCCTTGGCAGCAGGCTTTCCTTCTCTGGAGGGATATCTGGTTATTCCTGTGTTTTAAGACACAAGAATTTAAGACCTTTTTTGCATACTCTGCATACGTCAGGGGCGTAGCTAAAGGTTTACTGGTCCCGCTAAAAATGCTTGGTTTGGCCCTATTTATCTGTGGTCTTATAGATATGCTTTCTACAAAAATACATATACATGAAGCTAAAGGTCTTGTCATAGCTATAATTGGTAAAACCAATCTATATAAAGAGCTACAAAATTATTCATTTTTAACCTTTGTTGATGAAGAGCATAGGAAAATGCTAAATTGAGAGGAAAGGGTTAACAAACAGTTCTTATTTCTTTCACTCCTTTGAGCCTCTTGTTTTATGTCTTCTCCACCTCTAACTAATGTGTTACCTCTGCTCCTGTCAGTGCTGCTCCACAAACTTCCATATACTGATGAGCATTGGAGCTGACTATTAGCAGGTAAGCAATGCCTTAAAGAGGAGGGTCTCTGGGCTCCCCTGATTTATGCACCCAGTCGCAGCTGCACCTCCTGCGACCGCTATAGCCATGATACTGGTAAAGGGTCTTAAATAGAGGGCACCTCTCTTTTAGATCAAAATTCCTTAAAGTGTATAGGAAAATAGGGTCTTATAAACTGTACAAACTATTAAAACTGTATGCCTGTTTGCAAGTCTAAATCATGGTAAAGCTGTGCCCCCTGTCCACCCATCAAGTGGGCAGACAGGCAAAAAGTAACACATTTTTGCACAAACCAGACTAGTTATGTAAAAAATGTCTTTCACTATTTTGCTGCTTCATTTGCTGCTTTCAATCAGTGAGCCTCGGGATTACACATCAATTTCAGTGAATATTTTTAGCCAAAATCAGGAGTAGAGAAACATTTTATTGAAAAGATATGAAGCTTTTCTGTATTTTCAGCACACTCCTGGTTTTGCTTAAAAATACCAACTAAACTATTATTTATGAACACAGCTTCAAGGCTTTTATCACCCATTGCAACCACCAAGAATTGTAATCTCTAACAGTCTTCCGGAGAAAATTATGGTCCTTGTTTCATGAGGTCTTTTTTTTTTTCAATTTTTCTTTTTACTTATTCAACACTTTATAACTGAAAGCATAAATGCCTCACTATTTCCATTTTTGGGTAGAATTTCCAAAAATGGCAATAGATGTTTTTTCATTAACAATCTCCACTACCTTTTTAGATGATGGGTTGGTTCACAGTATGGTGATTTTAAGAACTGGGCTCTATCGTTCTTCCATAACCAGCTATATTTGATGGACTGCACTTTGAGCTTGGGGAAAAGGGAGTTTCCAAGTTAATGCCACAATGTTGGAGACACAGAATTCTCTAGAATGTCACTGTGTGTAGCAGAACTACTTTCTAAGACCCACGTGTGTTCTAAGAAATTCCCTCATCTCTGATCCTCGTTGCAATTAGCATCTAAGGTTACGTGACGTCAAACAATCACGTTACTTTCAAGAGCTTTAGGGCTTTATGGACGGAAAAGCGTTTGGATGGGGTTTGGGAAAAACCCTGTGAAATATACCTTCACGAGACACCGGCTTCCCACATTGCAAGTTATGATGTATGGCCTTCCATGTATTCTGTAGAACCATGGCTACAGCACATGCTCTGGTTGAATACACCAATATTCAGGGTATACTTTTTTCCAAGTGGAGCATTACTGTTCTATAACTCATGCCTTGCAGTGACATTCTCAAGGAGGAGCCATACCCCTCCAGTCTCAGGGTAGCTTGATTTGCCCTTTTAAGAGTAATAGACAGGCAATTATTAAAAAAAAAAAATCCCAGGTCGAACCATATTGTACAGGGACTTTTGTATTCCTGTGTGGGCTGCAATGACTAAAGACCTGGGTTTATGGTGAGAAAGTTCGACTTATACTGAACATCAGTTCCCTAAAGCATTCTGCTTTCATTGCCGGTATAAGGCACTGACTCAATGGTAATGGAAGCTTCTGGAGATTGTGGCTCTGGGTTCCCTTTTGCTTATAGGATCAGAAGCTACAAACAATAATATGCTGCTGCTGCAGTTTCTATGTCTGCTCATCAGTCTTTTTCCACATTATTGTTCCTTCTGTAAAGCTACAATATGGCTGCACCACTTCCCTGTTGTGTCATTGAGTTGTGCTGGTTCTATTACGTTGCATCAGTCAGCATATGTTGATCATAAATGGCTTGGATTATGTGGTTTGCTATACTTACACATTGTCCTAGCACTGGTTGTTACAGATACAGAGAAATGAGTTGTTATCATCTAATGTATCATAGAGCTGACACCTACCTGTAGCTATTGGGAGTCAATCAGTCCGATCCTGGCAGTCTAACCCCCAAGATGCTAGGATCAATGGTGATCACAGAATGAAGAGAGTGATTTGGAAAGTTCCGCACCTGTCAGGGGTCTAATCTACACCCCTGTGATTATGTTGATGGGTTACTATAAAAGCAAGGGGAATTTTAATGGCTTCCATGCCTGTCATGATAAATCTCTTTGTACATTCTAGCTCAGGCAAGGTGTACAAGCAGAGCACTGATCAATGCAATGTAATGGCAATTTAATATAAATATGAATAAATAGAAAAAAAAAATATTTAAAAAGTTCAAATTACCACCTTTTTCAAATTGAAAAAAAAAGTAAAAATAAACACGTGGGCTATGTTCACACATAGTATTTCCATCAGTCTTTTGGTCAGCATTTTTCAACCAGAACCAAGAGTGGGTTAAAAACACAGAAACTGTGCAAACCTTTCCATTTTAATTTCTCTGTCAATTCCACTCCTGATTTTGATTGAAAAAGACTGGCAGAAATACTATGTGTGAACATAACGCTAGTATCAGAATTGTTTAAGCTAATCAAATATATTGTTATTGATCCCAAACAGTAATTGGCTAAAAAGAAAACTATGACCAAATGCCAAAATTGATGATTTCTGGTCACATCATAAATAAAATTGCATAGGGATTAAAAAAAAAAAAAACATGTACTGCAAAATGATATAGCTCCATACACAAAGAAATAAAAAGTTACAGGGATCAGAGTAATGCTTTTTTATTTCTTTTTAAGTTGTAATAATTTTTTTGAAGTAGTAAAACATAAAAAATTATAAAAAAATGTCTGTAATAGTACTGCAGAATTAGAATAATGGGGAGCATTTATCATTGTTTTTGTATAGTCTTTGGTGATTTGTTTGCCAAGAAATCTGCCAGTTTTGCTGTGTTTCCCCAAAAATATTGTTGGGCAAAAATGAACTACTGTTTCAATTTCAGCTCTCAATTTTTTTTCTATTTTGCAGCATATTTTATGGTACAAAGAATGGCATCATTACAAAATAACATTAGTCCTGCAATACCACCCCCAGCACAGTGACAGATGTTCAGGGCACTTCTGTGATTGGCCAGACAAGTAAGGGAAGGGAAGACCAGGAGTGAGCACTGCTGGCAAAGAGCTCAGCTCTGGCACTGCCCCGTAAAATGGAGAGAATTAGAAATAGCTGTGCACTATGGAGGAAGTTGTCAGGGGCTCAATAGCAGCAGTAAGAGCATTTACATCATCTTGTCACCACTCTGAATGTAATAAAACAATGCAGGTTTTATGTTGCTTAGATGCAAAGAGGCAAATATACTATTACAAATACACTATCATTTTGGTGCAATTTGCCATATATCACAATTTAAATGTTTTAGACACTTTTAAAGGAGAAGTGTGGCCACCATGAGGAACTGACTTGGGCTGGGGGGAATAAATAATAAAGAAGCTCTACTTACCCTATCCCCATAGGGCTGCCTTACCACTTACAGACCCCCGCCAGTCTCCTGGATGTCATGCTCCAGTGACATACTGACCCAGCTGATGAATTGCCTACTCAGCCAGTCAGGGACTGAAGCAACAGACTGCTGCAGTCACTGACTGGCTGAGCAAGCAATCTATCAGCCAGGTCGGGTACTTTCTCCTGGGTCATGACAACAAGGGAACTCAGGAGAAAAAGAGTTCCAGCAACGCTTAGTGATCTTGTGACACAGCGCTGCAGGGGCACAGGAACAGGTAAGTAGAGCTTCTTATTATGTCCCCCTCTGCCTGCAGCCAATTTGTTATTTTTGTTCTCCTTTAGGGTATTTTGCACCTCTGTGATTGATCTGAGAAGGTTTGTGCCTAAGTGCATTTGTCAAGTGTCAAAAATGCACAAAAATGTTGGTGTATTACACTGACATAAAGTAGGCCAAATAATAGTTGGTCTAAATTAGATAGTGTAAAGTGATCTAGATTCAGGAGAACCATCAGAGGTCCATATATTTTTTTATCAGTTGCATGCATACATCTGCTAGTCTTCTTGTGAAGATGCAGTTTAGGCTATTGTGATACTTTGCCTTCACGTCTGCACTTTGCAGTGCACTTAACCATCCCATTATGAGAAATCAGACAAATAATGGTATTTTCCACATTGACTGAAAATTTCCAGTCACATTCTACAGTCCATAAACCATGGCCTTGGTGATAAAAGAACTGAGCATACTGTAATGAGTGGGTGGACTTCTTTACCATGGTAAGTACCTGAAATCTTTCCTATAGATTACTTTGCTAGTCTTCAGGTCAGTTCTGCAGAAAAGGTAATAATATGTATTTGATGATATGCTTCTTATGCTGGTATTGACTGCAGATACTGTACATGCCTAGTGACTTCCCCTATATACATTCTGTCTACAGAGTACAGAGCAGGATAGTAAAGGGAGGAAGATAGACTACCATAATGTGGCAATGACAATTCTTGTCAATGTTATGGGAGCATCGAGAGATCCTATCTTGGTTGAAAAAAAATCATGAATATTTTAGGAGCACTGTATGAGACTGGAAATATAATGGAAGCAATGTCTACAGATGGCAAAATTGTATCACTGGTAAAAGTATAGTTCTGCAACATACACCCCATAAGGCTTACTAATTCCCATGTAAGTATGTCACTGGCAACACAGCGACCCAATTCTCTTATAGTAATCTCAAATCTACAATTAGCAAATAAGGAAGGCCCTGTGTCAACCAGAACTGTCTTGAGGAGGCTTTTTCCTTCTACCCATTCTCAGCCAACCCCAATGTGCATATCTATGTGGGGATCAGAAGAGATAGGCTGAGTTCACACTGCGTTTTTGCCATCCGTTTTTTTTCATCTGTTTTTTGGAAGAAAAAAAAAAAACGGATTAAAAACGGATTGCAAAAACGGCTGCATTTGTGTGCATCCGTTTTGATCCGTTTTTCCATTAACTTCCATTATAAATAAAAAAAAAAGGATCAAAACGAATCCGTTTTTTTGACGTTGCTGACACAATTTTTTTTGTCCGTTAAAAAAAATGGATCCGTTAAACGGATTGCAAAAACGCAGTGTGAACCTACCCATAGCTGTCAGTTGGGTAAGAAGTCTAAATTGGGGGAAAAAAACAACAACTATTCATAGGATAGTCTATTTGGTTACTAAGATTCTTGTAACGCACTCTAGTTATTCCTTATCCGAAAGATAGAACAGCACTTAAGTCTTGGACTCTAGGCATCTCCTTTCCCTGCAATCTGTAGTTCACTGCCTGTTGTCAGAGGAAATCTGTCTGTAGTAACAGCCTCAGCAACACAAATTACAAGTGGGAAAAGTTGGGGGCATACCTTGTCTGGGTGTGATCTTGATAAATCCTGTCATTTGTACCTACAAGCAATGAAACTCCAGATCATCTGCACCGTTGTTAAAAGATAAAGGCTTCCTTCTCATCCCTGCAGCAGCATGACTTACCGTAAAGCTCTCTTTGGTGTGCTGCTCCTGTTTCTTTCCCTTCCGCTTATATAGCACATTGTAAATCAAGTGCAACAATAACCCTTTCTCTTCTACATCTAATATACTGTATATCTCATCCCTCAGTTCAGTGGAGAGTGGTTCAGTGCTTTACATAATCCCCCCAGTACAGTGCAGCATTTTAAGTGCTTGCACTGGTGCTGCTGTTTCTTTCCTTTTTGCTCATATAGCTTTGTAAAACAAGCCTGTCAGTAATCCCTTATTCTTCACATCTATACAGCTTTACTGTATATCATAAACCCAGCACAGTGCTAGCCTGTTCAGTGTTTGCTGTGCTGCTGCTGTTTCTTTCCTTTCCACTCTCAAAACATCTTGCAAACCCATTCCATCAGTAGCCCCTTCTCTCCTCTCATGCCATCTATAGTGGTGTTCTCTTCAAATCCGCAGTTGGCACATTTTTATGCCTGTTCAGTGTACTATCACCAGCACTATGGAATAGCAGAGAGGAGTATGCAATGTGTTGTGCTGTTATTCACTAGAGAAAAGCCTGTGCTTATACAACTGGTAAAAAGCTCATCTCTGGTCTGCCCCTAGGAATGCTGAGAATGAGAGCTAGCTGTACATCATGAAGGGGACTGGGAGGCTCCATGACAGCATTGAGAGCACTAAAATCACCTTGTCACCTTGTTTATTCTGATAAAACTATGCATTTTCTTTAAAATTTGTCTGAAAGGAGAAGTGTGGTGAAAATTTTAATTAAAGTATTGTATTGCCCTCCAAAAGTTTTACAAATCACCAAGATACACTTTACATTTACATTATGGGAAATGCACATAAAGTGGTTTTTTTTCCTGCACTTACTACTGCATCAAGGCTTCACTTCCTGGATAACATGGTGATGTCACTTCCTGAATAACACGATGATGTCACTTCCTGGATAGAATTTTGATGTCATGACCCGACTCCCAGAGCTGTGCGGGCTGTGGCTGCTGGAGAGGATGATGGCAGGGGGACACTGAGCATCCCTCTGCCGACATCCTCTCCAGCGGCCACAGCCCGCACAGCTCTGGGAATTGGGTTGTGACATCACCATGTTATCGAGGAAGTGAAGCCTTGATGCAGTAGTAAGTGCAGAGAAAAAAGCCCTTTATGTGCATTTCCCGTAATAAGTGTATATTGGTAATTTGTATAGGTTTTGGGGTGCAAAACAATACTTTAATAAAAAATTTCACCGCACTTCTCCTTTAACAATAGGCACCTGTTCGTTCTTCTCATATGCTAAAAAATCGACCATAACCCTAATAAATTCTATTACCTCCCCCCAAGATGAAAGAGATCAGAGGAGCTGTTTGTGGGAGTCCTCACTGTGTAAAGGTCCTGTGCTGGGACATGGAGGGAACAATGAGACCACCAAATTATTAATCTGACAAAATTGTTGCTTTTTTTGTTCTTCAGTCAAATATACTCTTAAAGGAAGGTGATATGTGAGATCCCCAGTGTACAGCTCCCAAATCTCTGCTTTCTGGATCCTTAGTCATAATTTGAAAGTCATTGGGGTACATTTAAAGGGGGATTTTTGTTTCAGGAGTAATTAACCATCTCACCAGTGATGGATAGTCGATATGGCATTGGATTAGAATACAAAATATTTTTGCAGTAACAATAGGTTTCCTGTATAATGGCAAGTATGGGGGCGGGGCACTAAGGAGATATTTCTTGCATCCTGCTCCACCCCTTTGACACTAGCGTTGGACATAAAACTGTTTATCATTTTTCCCTGGTGTGTTCCTTTAAAAATGATTAGTCAGAAAAAATTTTCCATACACCTACACAGGTGGAGCATGGTGTTTAAAAACGTCAAATCCGAGCCCAATGTGCTTTATAGGGTTTTTCTGTATAACAAAAAAGAGGAACAGATGAGCTATTTCAGAATTAAAAATGAGGAAGACAGCTGGAAAGGTCTGGGGGGGGGGGGCTGCTAATGGTGAAATGTACCCTAGAAGTAGTACCTGACGGACATAGATTTCAAGCACTTATTTGTGTTTTTTTTTTTGTTTTTTTTTTACAAAACATCTGTGGCAAGAACTAGTAAGCTGGAAAATACCTTAAAAACCTTAATACATCATCAGCACAGATCTCTTTCCAGTCCTGAGAGTTTGTTACAATGTATCAGTCTGGAGGCAAGGTTGTTTGGATCAAGGAGGATTGTCTAGACTGAATACAACTGTAAGAAACCCTCACCTGTGTGACCAGGAACAGGTTTTAAGTTTTTGGATAAAAGCAAGAAAGTTTCCATTCCCAGCAAACAAAGAATCTATACACTGGACAACTGCTGGTAGTCTGATGCTACTTAATGGCAGAGAATAAATCCTCTTAAACCTCACAATACCAAAAGCAGATGTCTGAGTGTATCAAATGGATTATGACAACCACTCTTTTTCTCTGGAGGACTTGATATGTTCATGCATTGTATGGACAAACCATTGATTTTAATAAACACTGTGTAATACTCACTTTCACCTGAGGTGTCACTGCAGAGAATTGGAACACTGAGGCAAGGCTGCTCCACAGTTTGCAATCGATCGTTGAGGGTCTCGGCAGCAGGACATCCTCTGACCAGCTTTATCACAAAGGGATCTGTCTAGCAAAGATTTTCAATCTCACTAACATTTCTTATGGCTACCCATTACTTCTGCAGCGTTAAAGGGGTATACCACTCACACATAACTATGTTATTGTCTATTTAGTTTCCTTCTTCCAGTTTTCAGCTGCTGTTTTCTGATGAAAACACAAAAATATGTTGGTAAGCCTTTCTCTCTGTAACCCCCCTAGTTCCCCTCCCTTCTGAGACAGCTGATGTAAACAAGTCTCAGAAAGAAGTTACAAATTGCAGATAAAGCCAGTCAAGCACTTGTTCACATCAGCCATCTAAGAAAGGGGGGGCAGAGACAAAGGCTCACACACATATTTGTGTTTTCAACAGAAAGCAGCAGCTAAAAACTGGGGGAAGAGGACTGAATTGATAAAATGAATTTCATATGATGGAATGTGTTTGTCGCCATGGAGACCCAAAACTTCCACCGGGAGATTGAAATTTTCCACTGATCCTGTGGTGGCCCTTCATGATAGATACATTTTAAGGACCGAGCCCTATGTTTCAAATCTGACCGGTCTTTTTTTATGTACTAAACTTTTTGACACTTAAACTTATCCAAGTGATTCTTAGATTCTTTTTTTTGTGACAAAATGTAACTTCACTTTAGTGGTAAATTTTGGTGAAATAAAAAAGAAATGTATTTCTCTAGGTTTGAAATTCTCTGCATGTAACAAACATAGTCATGCAACACAAAGTATACAGAACATAGTAATTTTCATTTACAATATGTCTATGCCATGCTTGCATTATTTGGTAATGGTCCTTTTACTTTTTAGGATATTATGGGGCTTAGAAGTTAAGTAGCAAATTTTTTTACATTTCAAGTACAGTAACAGGAGCAACAATCAAGTATAGTAACAGGAGCAAGGATCAGGTATAGTAACTGGAGCAAGGATCAGGTATAGTAACTGGAGCAAGGATCAGGTATAGTAACTGGAGCAAGGATCAGGTATAGTAACTGCAGCAAGGATCAGGTACATTAACTGGAGCAAGGATCAGGTAAATTAATAGGAGTGGGGATCACATACACTAACAGCAGCAACAATCAGATACACTATGAGCAGTGACAATCAGGTGCACTAATGATGATTAGGCTGATGATTAAGTACAGCAACCTGGAAAAGGGTATATTATCAGGTACAGTAACAGGAGAAATGATTATGTACAGTAACAGGAGCAAAGATCAGGTACAGCAACAGGGACAGGGATGGCTAGTACAAAAATGGGAACCGAGTCCAGCACTTAAAGGGGCTGCCCACTTTATAGTAAAATTGCTCAGTGTACAGTATTAGTAAGTGTGCTCAATGTATACACTGACAGCAGCTCCCTGTGTACCTCATAGAGCTAATATCAGACTCCCCTCCTCCAGGCTGGGCTGCCCTGATCTGTCGTGTTTTGGTCCATAAGATGGCTGACATGGAGGAGCATGTGACCATGTCCCGCCCCCCAGTGTCCACCACTGAGCCTGTATATGTCTATGGAGGACACAGTGGACAGGGCATGGTCACATGCTCCTCCATGTCAGCCATTTTATGGACTGAAACAAAACAGAGCAGGGCAGCCCAGTCTGGTGCAGGGGGGTCTGATTTTAGCTCTATGAGGGACACAGGGAGTTGCTGTCAGTATATACAGTGACTACACTTACTAATACTTTGTACTGACCTATTTTACTATAAAGTGGCCAACCCCTTTAAACAAGGAATGACTTTACCTTAGAACTTCAGTGCAATACAGGTTAAATAACATAGGTGCAGGTAGAGGCATTGATAGTGCTTGAGGTAGTGACTGAAAGTAGAAGGTAGAGGTAGAAGAAGTGTTGCTTGACTTGAGATAGATTTAAGGACTATCTTGGGGACCTTGCCTAATTTGTTCAGTATTCTGCTGGGATAGTGTGAAAAGTGGCTTAGCGCAGCAGAAGAATAACTCCTTGTATTCATGGTTAGAAGAAGTGAACAGAAGTAGAAGACCGCCTTTTGCCAAACGAATTCAGAGACTGTCATGTTTGGTAACACGAGTCCCAGGCTTGAACAACTGGATGAAGCTAACCCCTCAAGATTACCGAAGAAGGACAAGCAGATACCAGTGGAATACTTCGACTTAGCCCCTTTGTTCCACTGAGGATAAATCCAAGGCGTAGACAAGGTTGACCTAAGGTGATAGTTACCCCATCCTTAGGCTTAGCAGAGCATCTTAGCTTGAAAGTCTCTCTCTCTGACAAACTGTCTCTCACCAACTCCAGTACTGACTAGAGGACCATACCAGGGCCCTGGCCTAATGCCAGGCCTTGCTGAAGACTGCAGCAGCAACTCACTGTCTGACTAGACCAAAGACAAAAGACGCTCCCACCAGGAACTAACTCACTTATATAGGGGAGTCTAACCTCCTATTGGTGGGGAATATACTAGGATTATAAAAAGGAAAGCGTGTTATAGGACAGGAGTGTGTGTGTGGTACCTGAACTAGAGATTGGTCAGAACTGACCATACATTAATCAGCAGTTAACCCTTACACCTTCAGCTGTGCCTAAGTAACAAGGGAGAGTGAGACGTCAAGTGGTGATAGTGTGCAAAGTGCCTGCCTTGGGCACCTAACAACTCCTCTATATAGTTTTTAAAACACATGTGTCCAGCCTTACCTTTTCATTAGATAAGTGATTAAATGGGATTTCCCATGGCAGCCTTTTACTATAATATACCCATATGTTAGCAGTTTACTCTAGAGCAGTGCTTCTCAAACTATTTCTACTGGAGCCTCACCCAACAGACCAAGGCAATGCCTGGGCCTCACCAGACTGACCAAGAGGATGCCTGGGCCTCACCATCTGTGGTGGAAGTCCATTTAAAAGCTGAAAATAATACTAGGGCTGCCTTTCACCCATCTCCCAAGCTCTATATAGTAATTAAGCAAGTACAAAATCAATTAATAATGTTGCTAAAATGGAGATTTTAGAGGACTGTGCAGATCATACTGTAGTTAGTTTTGTAAAAAACTGGCTCCTTAGCTGGGCCTCACCAACAACTAGGGGCGCCTCATTGGTGAGGCCCACCTCACAGTTTGAGAAGCACTGCTCTAGAGGCCTCATTTTGATGACAGTCAGTGTCTCCTCTCATACATTTACATAGGGTTTACACTATATCTATTAATCTCACAAGATACAACTCTGAATATGCTGAAATTAGAGGTAAGGTTACGATGTGGACACATCTGTAGCTCAAACTACTGACAGGTCCACTAGTGAGGGATGACTTTTATTATTTCAACCTTACAATCCTTGGACCATAGAACAATATACTATTATATTATTATTATACTAATAATATAGTACCCATTATAGTAATAAAGTACCCACTTCCATTAATATACTGAATCCCTATTATTTACACTTTGGTCAGTGGCATACTGTTCAAGCATGATTGATTATTCTTCACTGTGGTCCTTATGCCTTATAACAATTGCCTGTACGGTAAATTTTTACATGACCTTGATGCCAACTGGCAGACTCAGTTCTGTAATAAACTTTGACCTTTGGTCAAGGAATAGTATGAAATTGTCTACTGAAATATTAGGAAGTGGTGAGCGATCACATCATCCTAGGGCCTAACCTACTGATATCAAATGTTAGATTTATTAAGGGGAATCACTGCACACTAAGAACATTAAGCTTGGAGGCAGCAAATAAAGTGCTATAACATAACAATAAAATAGAGAAGTTCTTTCATGCAACATCACAACTGTATTAGCAATTCACTGTATAGACACTAGTTATTCCCCTATGTGTTCAGAGTTGTGTCCTACGGCTACCTGGCCTTATATTGTACCAAAGGGTTTTTAGTTAAATAAATGAGATAAAATACTGGGCACTATAGATGGAAGGGTCATTGAATCCTATGATCTGTAATGTCCTGATCCAGAACTGCAATGTTATAGAATATATTTTCCTGTTGGTGTCGGGCAGCGGTTTGCACAATACACACTGGCCCAGAGAGGAGCGGGCAAACCACTGTCTGGTTCCCGAGCACGTCGCCAGTCTATTCCTTAGCACCATTTGGGCATTAAGCACTGGGGAGCGAGCCCCCATAATCAATGGAGCTGAATCACAGAGGGGAGATCGTCACACTGGGGGGCGACGGGCCCACTCCCAGTGCTTCATGTTGGGCTGGTCCCAGGGAATAGCCTGTCGCCATGCACAGGAACTGGCCTACGGTTCAAAAAAAAGGACGGAGCCACTGGCATCACAACCGGTGCCAATCCGTTAATGTAAAAAGCCCATTGCAATGTACCTAGTGGTTTATTTGCTTTAAGGCCCTATTAAACTAAGTAATAATGTGCCCAATCATGCCGATGCGGCAGATTATCACTTTGGGTAATAAAGACAACGATCAGCCAAGGAGCCGATCATCAGCTGATCGTTGTCTTTTAACCTGCTGAAAAATCAATAATCCAGTGCCGTCTGCACATCGCTAAGTGTAATTGCGATTTGCAGCCAATGGCTGATGGCTGAGTAAAAAAAAAGTAAACTGTATACAAATCTCTCCATGCTCCCGGTGTTCTCCTCATTTCTGTCAGCTGTCTGCAGCCGCTGCTGGAACTTTAGAGCCGGTCTCTGAACCAATCAGTGGGCAGAAGTAAGGAGAACACCGGGAGCGTGGAGAGGTTTGTATACAGTTTATTATTTTATACCTAAAGGCAAGGGCTGCACAGACATGGCTACAGATATTTATGTACAGCCCTTGTTCTGAGATTATTGAGGTGTGTAATAAGCGAGCACTCATCTAGCAAATGGGCGCTCGCTTACACTAGGCATCGGGCCTACTTACTATTACATCATGGTGATCACATGCCCATTCGCCAATGCATCTACTTGATCAATGATGGTAAGAGCAAGCATAATGGCCATGAAGTGCTGGTGGGGGGTGAATGATGTATAAATTTGTCTGTTTGTGTCTGTCTCTCACTTTCTTTCTCTGCTGGCCAGCAAAACGTCTTTCTACCCACTGTTATTTCTACAGACAGACAAGTGCAGCACATCCCACCAACACACACATCCACCAGCATACAAACAGCATCAGGAGGAACCAGAAGGGAGGGGGTGCTGGGTTTATATGGAGCACTGACCTGATTACTGCCAGGTGAGACTGAGCTGGAGCTATGCAGCTATACTGGGTTTTGTATTCCTGGTTATTTTGTGTATTTCTATGCTATTTATTTTCACAATATGTATTATGATTTTATGCTGTGTAAGAAAAGGATATGTTTGTAACACTTTTATGTTTAAATGTAAACCCATGTGTATATTGCTTTAAGAGTGTTGCATTTTGGGTAAATTTGTATATAAAGACACCTGGAACCTCTAGGCTTGGAGAGAGTCTGGCTTAGAGTATGTGAGCTGGGAAAGGTGAGGTGGCTGAGGGAAAAGACGTCCACTCACCTCCCGGTTCCAGCGGCGGGTCCCACATCGCGGCGCTCCAGTGCCCGGTTCCTGGTGTCCTTTGTTCACACTGGGTGAGTTGTGTCAGGTATAAGGGCCGCCTTTATCCCCTTCACATAGTCATAAGAAATAAAGATAATGACACATTCACTTTGCTTTTGCTTTTCATATATTCATCTTTGCAACAATCAGCAATTTTACTAACTTTTTATGAATCACCCATGTGCACATAGATACATCAATGGAACTCCGAACTTTGAGGAAGGAGCATGGGGATCACGAGTAAGCACCAAAGAATAGCACCATCTCCCATGTAATCGATCTCCACCATCACTAACAATTCATCTATGAAATACCATTTATGGCCATGTTCACACAACATATGTTTTACATAAATCAAGGCTGTTGTTGCCATTTACAATAACTGCCATCATTTATGAAAAACATATGTTGCATTTGAATGAATGAAATCCCTGGGATTCCATCGGACTGCACGAAAAACTGACATGCCGCAGCCACTCGCTCCATTGTGTGCAGCAGTGAATTGTCAATTTTTTTTGTCATTTTAATTTTTCAACAAAAGAAAAAAAAGAACTGAAAGAAACAAAAAACATTAAGCAAAAAAAAATAAAAATTCTGAACCTAAAGCAAAACCAAAACCTAGAGGGAAGAATAAACCAGAATGAAAACCAACAAATAAAAGTGCAAATGTCTGCTGGAAACTGTTCCCATTATGTCATCCTGACTGTGAGGAAGAAGTCTGAATAGAAGCCTATGTATCGTATACAGTGTATCTCCCTCCTTCTTGGGTGGGGTTCAGCTTATTTCTTCCTGGTTGGAGGAGTAGCTTGCTATAGTAAAAGGTTAAAGGGAATGTGTACCCTAGATTTTTTTTGCTGATTAGAGCCAGATACTGATAATGTCAGGACAGGGAAGGCAGGGACAAGACATGACAGTGAGCCCTGATGCTCAACATACCAACTGTCCTTACTTACTTGCCTCAACCCGCCCTAGGCAGCCGTGGACAACCACGAAGACATTCCCTGTGCTAGATACGTGCACACAGAACAAGACAGACAAACACAATATGGGATAGTCAAACAGGCAAGGTCAGAACCAAACGGGCAGCGCAGTACAAAATCAAGTAACAATCGGATAGTCAAAAGTCAAGCCAGAGAGCAGGTGACGAAGTCGAGCAAGCAGAGAGAGTTAGGACAGGGATCGCAGGAAAAGACAGGGGGAGCTGGGACCAGGGTATGAAACCTAATAGCCAGCGCTGAGAGACTGCCTCAGCTTTCTTTTATGCTGACCAAGAGCCCGGTCCGGATCCCCATTGGACCGGCACTCTGATCTTCCAGGTTGCACACAGCCAGAGAAGCCAGTCAATGACACAGACCCCTCAGCTGCATATTAAACTCCAGCAGAACTCAGCTTAACTCCTGAATTGACCGAAGTTGAGAAGCAATCGGGTGTGACACACAAAAGCAAAAACCAGGCCCAGTTCACACCACGCTACTGCACATTCCTGTCAGATACATCTTGTTCTTGTTCTTGTTTTCTTATCTGTTTCTATTTTCTAATATATGACAGGATCTGTCCTATTGTAATGAATAGGAAACATTACCGGGCATACTCTGTCACCTTTGCAGAGATCATTCCACAGAGAAGGGGAGACAAGGTTATGAGCTTCATCTATTGACTCTATCGACTGGTGTCACCTGTCTCTGTAATGCTGTACAGATCACCTTACAGCAGCCTCCTACTTATCATCACAGACAGAACAGAAATTTTTAACTTAGTTTTAGGGTTAGTGGTAAGAAATAAAACTGCAAGATTTTGGGATTATTTTATAATAAAGATAGGAAACCAGAAGAATGGAGTATGTTAAATTAAAGGAGAAATCCAGCCACAGTATAAAAAAACAAACAAATGTGTTTTGGTCAGGGATTCTACTTACCAAATCCCTGCCAATGTATTTTGCCAGAAATTGTCACCCTCTCGGGCCCCCAGATGCCTTTTCCGAACACTCCTGGCCCGCTCCACTTACTGTTTTAGCACAGAGCCGCACTTTGCGGTTCCCAGCATCCCTCTGGGCACGAGTCTGTTCCCCCTGCAACTCCCATATCCAGTTCCCCCTTCCACTGATTAGTGTACAGCCATACAAGGGAGGCAAGGCAAAGTCGGTAAAGCCTTTGATTACAGTAAAGTTATAAGTTATATAACTTTAGATTTACTAAGGATCTTCTGAAGAAAATATTTTTACCAGACTTCTTCTTTAATGTCTCCTTTTAAAGTTTATTACATGTCAAGGTGACTGATGTGTTTGAGAAGACTATGAAAGCTATGTGAATAGAAGGAAACTAACAGCAACTGTATAAACTGAGAAGACTTCACAATGACTTTTCACCCTCTTAGAAGCAATAAAAAAAAGGTTACGGAGACAACAGAGAAATACCAGCCATTCCTATAATGTTTCAAAATTTTCTTTCCCCCTAGTATTTAGTCCCTGTAAATAGGATTATGTCTATAATACAGAGGTTTTATACTGCGGTGCAGAATTTGATTTTAATGAAACTTAAAGTTAAAGATACTTAAAGGGTAACTGTCATTTAAAACATCTTTGCATAAATCCATAATCAAAACTCTGGTTTTATTAGAAGAAAGCTTCTTTATGTACTCACAAGGCTGCTTATCTGTTCATTAACAAGAAAAAAATATCCACATTACAGAGAAGAAGAATGAAGATTGGTTTGCTCTTCCAATTATAGTCTATGGAGGGGGGAGGGGCCAAGGGGGATGAGTGAGCAGGAAGAAGAGAGAAGCAGCCTGTGCACTGTGCAGACTTTGTGGCCAAAGAAAACACTGGGTTCAGATGTTAGACTGCTCATTGCTGGTTTGGGAGCTTCTGACTGTTTTCTACAATAAGGTAGGATTGCAGGATCTTGTTTTTAGTGTCTATACAGTGTATAGGAAGCAACACAGAGGCTAGTCTGCATCCACACTACATATATAGTCCTGCTCCTCTTGTACATACACAGGACAGCTGATCATTCCTTTTTCAAGATGTCTGCCATAGGGGGCAAGTCATGTGACCTGATACACGTTCTGCCAAAATCTGTGGTCCTAAATGTAATGTATATTACCACCAGTCAGACACAGTGTTGTAAGGGGAGGGAGGAGGGCAGACATAGAGACTGTATGGGGAGGGCCCCTCCTGCTGCCAGATGCCTAACTGCTAAACCCAAGCCCATGAAAAGGAGTAAAGAAAATTACTAATTTTTAGGGACATATGCAATATTAAATTATTTATATATAAAGTCATCTTCATCAAAACACATTTTAGCTTTATAGAAGATAAAAATATTAAGTTACGAATTTTTCAGAGGTTATCTAAAAACAAACTGAGAACAAGATCAAACTGAGGACAAGATCATCAAACTAATCGTTACACTGGGGGCTCGCTGGCCCCCAGTGTGACGATCTTCCCTCCCCATTAGAATCAATGGAGCCAAGTCACCGTGGGGGGGGGGGGGGGGGGCGGGGAATCTGCGGTGGGCCCACCCCCAGTCCTTCATGCCCTTCATGCCTGGCCAGCCCCCAGGCCCACCAGCGCTGTGTGCTGGAAATTGTGGTTCAAAATAAGGACCATGCCACTGGTATCGGCATCACTTTAAAGCTAAAATTGTAGCTGTTTATGCCGGAGGACTGTAACCTTCAAAAATTGTTATACATTAACAGAGTAAAGAGAGAGAGAGTGAGTGTGATGTCAGGCGGAGCGGCTGCAGAAATCCCTCAGCTTCCCCTATTTAGAACATATTAGCATTGTGGGATCTTTTTCATTTATTAAAAATAAAATACTGAACAGAAAAAAGTCCATAGGATTTACAAGAAATTCTCCATTTATTAGAAGTTCATGAGTTCTGTATGGTAGAGCTGCCTACAGAGGGGTACGCAGAACATATTAACCTGTCAGCAGAAAACAGGAGTAAATGGAGTAAAGGGCTTCATATCAAAATTCTGGCTATACCTATATATCCTCATAGTCCTTTCCATTGCCAAGATATAAGCTTTTGTGTTAATATGTAGATGAGACTTAAGTGTCCAGGGGGCGTTCCCCAGTATAAGGTTTCCAGGTAAGACAGACCCATGTTCTCTTTATCTACTGGCTGCCTGTTACATAGGGTAGGCCGATGTATGGAGGCCATGGGGCGGCTGTAAAGAAGAGATGGACTGGCTTACCTTGGCTTGATACCATGCTGGGTAACACCCCCTGGGCACTTATGCCTGATTTGCATGTTAACAATATATAGCTTATAGCTCAGCAATAGAAAGGACTATAAAGAAAAGAAAGGTATTCTTGGTCTCATGATGATTACCTATAAGCTTATCCACCTGCTAGCAGGTACACTTTAAATTGCCAATGATTTTCCTAAAGGGGTAATCCTATTTTAAGAAGTTATCGCCTAGGAGATAATTAGCTGAATGTGGCAAACTGCTGCTCCATTTTATAGGGTAGCCTCAGAAACAGGCAAGTACAAAAAAGGGGAACCCAAAAGTGGAGATATATGTGTGATATCCCACTATTAGTGTCTCGTGCACACGTCACAAAGTTCTCACTTCAGGTAAAGTGGTGATGAGGTATTCTAAAGTTTTACCACTAGGTGTCAGTATCTTCTATATGCCTATGTTCTTATATGCACAGCTGCAGGAAGTTATGGGTTAATGTTTGTTATGCCATGTGTTTGTTGCTAACTAGAGATGTTGCTAACTAGAGATGAGCGAACTAGAGATGAGCATGCTCGAGTCGATCCGAACCCAAACTTTCGGCATTTGATTAGCGGGGGCTGCTGAAGTTGGATAAAGCCCTAAGGCTATGTGGAAAACATGGATATAGTCATTGGCTGTATCCATGTTTTCCAGACAACCTTACAGCTTTATCCAACTTCAGCAGCCCCAGCTAATCAAATACCGAACGTTCGGGTTCGGATCGACTCGAATCCGAACCCGGTTTGCTCATCTCTATTGCTAACCAATAGGAGGGTCTTTCTCTTTTTCTACCTATCCCTGTTTTCTTCACACACTTACCCCCTGAAGGAGGAGTTAGTTAGCCCTGTGTGGGAGAAAGTGAGCAGTTCAGTTCAGTGCAGTCTAGTCTAGATACAGTAGTGTATAGATGCAGCAAGAGACAACCAGTTCTTTCACAACTACTACTATATCTACTATGTAGTGCTAAGCACTTTAAAGGGAGAGGTCACCGAGGAACATCCTAACCCACGCCGAAAACACCCCCCGATAGGACAAAGCAGCCAGTACTGAAGGCCTACATATCCTATTGCGCAGTGCAGGTAACTGAGGCACTCCTGGACACTTAACTACACCCAGAGAACCACTACTGGGGCTTGTATTACCCTAACAGGACAGCTAGCTCATAACTGTAGTAAACTTCTCACTACAAAGTATATCTTCAGGTTCCAGCAAAGTACACAGCTACATTGGGTTGGGGCTCCTTTGACTCACTCCTCCACTCTACTCTTCAAAAATCGCTACAACTACATCTCCTCCACTCTACTCTCAAGTACCTCCTCAAGCACAACAAGGTCAAGCAGCAAAAGACTATGTGAAAATTTATCTATGCTGTAAAAGTGTATTGTTATATTGAAAAACTTGACAATAAAGCTGTTCTATTTTTAAATCACTGGGACTCTGTGATATTCTATACGCACTGGCACCTATACACACAAACCGCAAACCTAGGGTTTCTTTTTCCCCTTTCTGTGGGTGGCCATACCGATAGTCCGGGTGGTTCAGTTGCCACTCAGGACTGCAGTGACAAGAGGCCAAGGGACCTACTACAACCCGGCAGGTTACCGACCATTGGGGAACACAGCCAGCCACACAAACAAACAGGTACCAACATAACACCTGTGTGCTGGACAAGCATGCGCGTCACAACACTAACACCTTTGGCTGAGCTGACACCACCAAACCAAGAACCCCACCTCAAGGGTTAAGCACTGCATACTGGCTGTTACTCTCTTACTGGAACAGAACCAGACTCTTATAGGTCAGGCCCTGGACTCCTCTTAACTGCACTGAACCAGGAAACCCCTACCTTATATAGGGTAGTGTGACAGGAAGTGTGGGTGAGAGAGAAAGTGATGTACAGAGAGAAGGCACTTGTGATTTGTCAAACATAAACAAAGCTAAACCTTTTCACACATACTGCAGTTGAACACTGGGGGAGTGAGACAACTAGTGGAGTGGAAAACAGCAGCTACCAGCACTGATTGTGGCACCTAAGAGCGTAAGGTTGTGTTCACACCACAGAATCCAGGTGGATAACCTGCTGTGGATTCTGTTGCTCGCACCCGTGAACATCTCCGTCTGTGCCATAGACTCCATTTTATGGGCAGGCGGATTCTGCCATCCACCCAAAGAATTGACATGTCAATTCTTTGGGCAGACAGCAGAATTCACCTGACCATAGAATGGAGTCTATGGCACGGGTGGAGATGGACGCGGGCACAAGCGGGGGCAAGCTACAGAATCCACGGCGGGTTAGCCGCCCCGATTCTGTAGTGTGAATGCACCCTTATCTGTATAAGGTTCTGACACCTGTTAGTTCTGACACCTGTTAATTAGTTTTTTTCTCCCCTTTAAATATATTTTCTCTACAAACTTTACTGAATAAATATCACAGAGCAGTATATAGTGTGTCCTAACCACCCGCATTGCATTGGAGTTGAGGCGGGTGATGAGAGCGTAGGAAGATTAGGCCACCACCTCCGGGACAGAAGGATCTGCTGCCTGAGGTGGAATACTCATTCCGCCTAATGGCAGAAGCCATATGGTATATATAGTCTATGTTTTTTAACCCCATAATCAAGTTAGTTTTATGTATTTTATAGGATATAGGTAAAAACCTATTCTTGCAATAACAATCTTTACCACATGGTGTGCTGTGTATACTACAAGAAACTAAAGCACAACATATTGGTGAAACCATGAACAGCATGTTATGCTTTGCCGTGCAAAAAATGGCCAGTGGTGATGCACTGCTTAAGGGTACTATTACATGGAACAATAATCGGCCGAATTGGCCCGATTCGGCTGATTATCGCTCCGTGTAATAAATGCAACGATCAGCCGATGACAACGATCATCGGCTGATCGTTGATATAGGTTAGAACCTATTTTCGTCGGGCGCCGACCGCGTACCGCTGCGTGTAATAGCGGTGCGTGGACGGCGACTAACGATATACATTACCCATCCACGTTCCAGGGCTGCTCCTGCCGTCCGCTTCTCCCGGGGTCCCGTGCGCGGTCTAGCTTCACAGCGGCCTGTCAGCTGGTAGGCCGCTCAGCCAATCACAGGCCGGGACCGACGCGGCCTGTGATTGGCTGAGCGGCCTGTCAGCTGATAGGCCGCTCAGCCAATCACAGGCCGCGGCGGTCCCGGCTTGTGATTGGCTGAGCGGCCTACCAGCTGACAGGCCGCTGTGAAGCTAGAGCGCGCACGGGACCCGTGGTGAAGCGGACGGCAGGAGCAGCCCTGGAACGTGGATGGGTAATGTATGCCAGTTTAGCAAGGGCTGCAAGGACATCAGTAACGATGTCCTTGCAGCTCTTGTCAAACGATTATCGGGCCGTGTAATAGGCCCAGTAAATGAGCAACGATCTAGCAGATCACTGCTCGCTTACAGGTATTATCGGGCCCTGCTCGGCCCGTGTAATACCACCCTGAGGCTGAGGCCACCGTAAGACGAGGAGAGCAACACATGCAGCAGGATTTATGTAAACCATTGTGTATTTCTAAAGGCAAACAGCAGAACTTACAGAGCAGCTGCATGTAAGAAAAGAGAAAAGCATAATAACTGAAAAGTGATTGAAAATGAGTAAAATAAGAGACCTGCAGAGTCACTGACCTATATGTGTTGTGAAATAGTGAATCGATTTTCTTGAGGAACAAGGAAACAAGTGGACCCAAAATACAGAAAAAAGGGTGGTTGTAACTTAAGTAACCTTAAGAATAGGTAGAGATCCTCAGGAATACACTAGTAGGGTTGACCTGGTTAGGAAGATGACCAGGGTGACATCCAGAGATGAGCGAATCCCTTGGAAATTTACTTTGTGAATATTCGGGCGAATTTGCGAATATTCGCAAATCGCATGCAAATGAATTTTTATTAAAACTGGCAAACTGTAGTAGCTACAATAGTGGGACTATTACAGAGTAGTGATTTTTTTCCAACGGCTGTTGCGGTGACAGTGTCAAAATTGGGAAATGTAAATTTTTTTAAAATGTCAATCAGCCTGTCAATCACTCGATTTTCACCATGGACAGCAGTGGACGTTGGTGGATCAGTCGAGTAATATCAACGTTCTCCCAGGACAGCAGTGGACATTGATAAATAAGCACCCAGTGAGTTATAAAGATGAACACTGTGTTCACTGTGACTTCCTATAATGCACACCCAACACCCAGTGACTTGGTATAATGAATCCCAATCCACCCTCCTCTCCTCTCTGTCCCTTTATCTCTGTATTTCTCTCCTTCTCTAACTGCCGGCTACAACCTACTCTCCACTATACACAGCCGACTGGCCGCCTCCGGGAAGCCAATCACCTTATATGGGGGGGGGGGGGATGAGGTTTGCAGGTGACGTTAACAATGTAATAGAGAGTTTTTTTACGCGGATTTGCAACTGATCTGGTCAGTTCCTAACATAGATAGAGGTGGCCACAGATAGTGGCAGTTGATAAGTATTGGAAGACTGGAGATTTTTAAATAGAAGTACTTTACAAATCTGTATAACTTTGCAGTGTAGTATTTTCCTACATATAAGATTACTTTTTAACCAGGAAAATCTTTTTTTAAAAGTCAGAGGTTGTCTTATAGGACGAGTGTCATTTTATAGGGTGGGTCCTGAAAGACTGGAAAATCTGCAGTCGCCGCATCCCCGTCGTATGCGGCAACTCGATTAAGGGCAGATTGGTGTGTGTTGGAACAGAGGTAGTATCATACGGTGAGTATATCCCAAACTCTATATTTTAACTGGAAAAGTTGGGCTTGTCTTATATGCCCATCGTCTTATACTCCGGAAAATATGGTACCTTTTTTTTTTTTTTTTTTTTTTAAAGCTGACAGTGTTTTCTGGCCTTCTGATGTGTATGTGACCTTATAACTTTTTCCCAGCCGTTGATATTAAAGAAGAGATGCAACATGTTGGATTTAACATGCAACGTCTCTTCTTGGCAGGATAAGCCACTCTCAGAGCTGCTTTGGCAGGCACTTTCTCTCCTCTCCTCTCCCTACTCAGAATAGCTTCTGTGGGCATTTGTATGCAGGGACTGTAAGAGAAAGCTGTCGAAAGCTGTACTGTATACCAGTGATTTTCAACCAGTGTGCCGTGGCACACTAGTGTGCCGCGACACATGGTCGGGTGTACCGCGGGGAAAGTTCCCCAAACTATGGTGCCCCTGCAGATCGCCCCGCTGCTGCTGTCCGCCTCACCTACTGGCCACCTGTAGTGCCCGGACGTGCTCCTCCTATCCAATCAGCGGAGACCGGGAGCGTGGTGCGCCGCAGCACACCACGCTCCCTGTGTCCGCTGATTGGAGGAGCACGTCCGGGCCCTATGGGCGTCCAGTAGGTGAGGCGGACAGCAGCGGCGACCATCTCAGAGGAGGTGAGGAGGAAGGGGGGGAGAGAAACCTGGGGATGGGGGAGAGAAACAGGAGAAAACAATGGGGGAGAGAAACCTGGGGATGGGGGAGAGAAGCATGGGGGAGAAACAGGGGGGGAGAGAAGCATGGGGGAGAGAAACCTGGGGATGGGGGAGAGAAACAGCGGAGAGAAGCAGGGGGGAGAGAAGTTTGGTGGAGAGAAGCAGGGGGGAGAGAAGCATGGGGGAGAGAAGCACAGGAGAGAAGCAGGGGGGAGAAGTATGGTGGAGAGAAGCAGGGGGGAGAAGTATGGTGGAGAGAAGCAGGGGGGAGAGAAGTATGGTGGAGAGAAGCATGGGGGAGAGAAGCACAGGAGAGAAGCAGGGGGAGAAGTATGGTAGAGAGAAGCATGGTGGAGAGAAGCATGGTGGAGAGAAGCACAGGGGGGAGAAGAAAACAGGCCCAGGTTTCACACTGAGTGAGTATAAATACATTTAGAATCTATATTATTAACTATATGTATAATATGTACTGTTTTAGTGTCATTTTGTGCCATTTTGGTTGGTGGTGTGCCCCGGGATTTTTTAAGTATAAAAAGTGTCCCGCGGCTCAAAAAAGGTTGAAAATCACTGCTGTATACAGTAGCTGGATCTCCACTAGGTGGCACTAGACAGACAAAAGTTATTTCCTCTCAGAGGACTATTTTGCATATCTCTATCACAACACACTGACTCAGCTCAGGCCCCTCCAACTAAAACAAGAGAAAACTTGGGACACATGAGAAATAAGAGGGAAATGGCAGAAACCCAAAACAGGTTGTGAAGTATGAGCTTCTGTATGTGCAAAGAAGGATATTTGGCAGAGGCGTTTATAGCACATGGAGATAACCTTTAATTCATCTACATTGTTTACTATGTCTTTCAAATTCGGTGCTCTCTACTGCCACCTCTGTCTATGTCAGGAATTGTCCAGAGCAGAAGAAGTTTTCTATGGGGATTTCCTACTCCTCTGGACAGTTTCTGAAACAGACAGAGGTGGCAGCAGAGAGCACTATGTCAGACAGGAAAGAATACACCAATTCCTGTAGGACATACAGCAGCTGATAAGTATTGTAAGACTTGAGATTTTTTTTAAATAGAATTAATTATAAATACTCTGTAACATTCTAGCACCAGTTATCTGGAAAAAAAAAATCTCTAAATTCTCTTAGCAGCAAGATTAGCATTGTTTGGCTCATCCATGAGGAACACTTCTATCAAAAAGTCTACAACTCCTGTTAATGTTTGGGGAAAAATAAAGCTGCTTTCTTCTATAAACAGCGCTACCCTTTCCCTCAGTTTGTGTGTGGTATTGCAGCTCAATTCTATTGAAGTGAATTAAGCAAAGCTCTATTTCCACACACAACTAAAGTACAGTATTGGTGCTGTTTTTGAAATTATCTTTGTTCCTTCTTAGCCCCCTTAAGGGCCTGTTGATACAGACCAAAAGAGGCAGAATTTCAAGCAGGGCCTGCAACAATTTTGCCCCTTTTGCTCTGTGTGAACAGGCCCTTAAGATAGAAATTTTATAATTAGGAAACTCAAATTCATCATTTTCAGTTAATGGATGTGGAACAAAGTCTTAGTAGTTATGCAAATCTTAAAACAAAAAAAAAATTCAAGTCTCAATTTATGATTTAAAAAAAATGTAAAAATAAATAAAGGATATAACATAATAAAATAAATAAGCAAACAATGTAATATAATAACATACATAAAAGAAATCATTGTTCTTACCTTACTAGGAGCTGTCTCACCTTTGCACACCTGCCACATCTGATGGTGACTCATGCCTGGCCGTGTCCTCATCTATAATTAGACTGACCCACTCCTCCACCAATCAGAAGAGACAAGCGCATTCCATCCCGCATTGCATAAGTCACATGTGTCATTTTTTTTTCCATTTTTTTATATCTTGGAATTTCCCATAGTCACAAGACTGGAAAAAGAATGGAGCATTTGACAGTGAACTACTTCTAGATCTTGGTGTTACACAGTTCAGGTACAATCCTAACATGCAAGGCTTAGGCCTTCACATATCTGAAAGTCTATCGCAAAATGTAACTTTATTATCCTCCTTCTAAAAAAACAAACAAAACTAAGATGTTCTGACCCCTATAACTTTGTTTTGTTATTTTCTAGAAGGCTGTGTGAGGGCTTGGCATCATTTTCGGGAAGGATGAAACTTTTTGATCCATTTTTATGGAATATAAGGTAATAAAATGAACAACGCTCGGCATCGGATTCCCGCTGTCTGCCCGCTCCGTGCAGCGGGCGGATACAGCAGGAGGACCGCCTGGAAAACTGGGATACAGCCTATGGCTATGGCTGTATCCCAGTTTTCCAGGCGGTCCTCCCGCTGCATCCGTCCGCTGCACGGAGCGGGCAGACAGCGGTAATTATTGCAGAGGGTTCGGGTTCGTACGAACCCCGTCCGAACCAGGTTCAGACCATCCCTAATTAGTGGTATTTATAATGCTAGGATGAGGATGGCCTTGATTTCTGCTGGAGAATACTCTATATCTGAATTAACGCCTCCAGGCAGGAATGTACTGTATCTAATGTGAATATAGGTCCCTAGAAGAAGCTTTGAATACCAAAGAATTATTGCAAAATGTTTCCATGCAGTTACCCATGGTTGCATATAGCGCCCCCTAGTGCTGCGTCTTCATAATTATTAGAGCCAGCACCTTAAGCTCTATGTTTGGCAAAGGGGACAGCACATCTACCACACCAAATAGCTGTGCTTAACAGGAAATGTTTCTGATTCCAACTTTCTGTACCTAGGATTTCACTGCATTGAGCGCTTTCACTGTCAGCCGGCAGTGTTATCGTTTGGCTGGTTTCCCTGAGATCAGTGATCTGTTTCTGGCTTAACTAGGCATTGCTCCCACCTAGCCAGAATCCTGCTCCACGCTGATGAGGGGCAACACCCCGAAACAGCTCTCTGTGGATGGATACCTGGCCTTGGTTTTTCTCTTGTCATTACATTGACTTATAGGGCCACTTAATATGGTGGTTTTGGTGGTTTCCCTACAGGAGCAACCCCTTGGCTGGGTCCTTCCCGGAGGGATATCTGGCTAGTCCTGTGTTTCGAGACTCTTGAATGAGGCTCCATGGGCTCTTCTTTTGCATGTTCATATTTCCCAGGGAGCAATGCACCTAGGATCCCACTGCATGGAGCGATTTAACCGGCAGCCGGCAGTGTTATCGTTTGGCTGGTCTCCCTGAGATCAGCGATCTGTTTATCTTATGGCTTTATTAGGCATTTCTCCCAACTAGCCAGAATCCTGCTCCACACTGATGAAGGGCAAAACCCCGATACAGCTGTCTGTGGATGGATACCTGGCCTTGGTTTTTCCCTTGTCATTACATTGACTTATTGGCCACTTAATATGGTGGTTTTGGTGGTTTCCCTACAGGAGCCACCCCTTGGCTGGGTCCCTCTCGGAGTGATATCTGGCTAGTCCTGTGTTTCGAGACTCTTGAATGAGGCTCCACGGGCTCTTTTTTTGCATATTCATGTTTCACAGCGAGCAATGGAATAAAGCCTGTTCTTCATCTGTAGAGGAAACTGGTGATGAAATGATCACACGTGTCACTATAGTATCATAGCAATTGTATCAGTGCTGTGTATTGTTGGAGCAGCCTAGATCAATGTCTGAGCATGTTAAATGGATTGATACTATTTTTATTGGATAGAATAATGTGAAGAATGTGAATTCACTACAATATTTGCCATATTTTACCATAGGATTATTGCATTTATTATGCTATAAGAATAACAATGAGAACTCTGTATCTGAACCAATAGCCTCTAATGTGAAGAGCCCCTAAATAAAGCCTGGACTGCCAAGAAAATGGGCATTGAAAAATGTTTCCATGCAGTTACCCATGGTTGCATGGTTACCCCTTCTGCTGAGTCTTCATAATTATTAGATCCAGCACCTTAAAGAGATTTTTTTTTCTTCTTTCAAATCAACAGGTGTCAGAAAGTTATAAAGATATTTAAATGACTTCTATTTTAAAATCTCAAGTCTTCCAGTGCTTATCAGCTGCTGTATGTCCTGCAGGTAGTGGTGTTTTATTTCCAGTGTGATGTAGTGCTCTCTGCTGCCACCTCTGTCCATCTCAGGACCTGTCCAGAGTAGGAGAGGTTTTCTATGGGGATTTGCTGCTGCTCTGGACAGTCACTGAGGTGGTAGCATAGAGCCAGACTGGAAACAATCCACCACTTCCTGCAGGACGTACAGCAGCTGATACATACTGGAGGTAGAGATGAGCGAATCAGCCGGACTTCTGGTTCGTATGAATCAGAAATCTCGGCGGCTGACTCCCACTGTCTGTTCCCTCTGTGCAGTGGGTGGATACATTGTAAGGAACGCCTGGAAAACTGGGATACAGCCATTGGCCTTGGCTGTATCCCAGTTTTCCAGGCGTTCCTTACGATGTATCCACCCGGAGGGAGCAGGCAACGGGAGTCGGCCGCCGAGATTTCTGATTCATACGAACCAGAAATCCGGCTGATTCGCTCATCTCTATCTGGAAGACGTGAGATTTTTAAATAGAAGCAAATTAAAAATCTGTATAGCTTTCTACAACCAACTGATCTGAAAAAAAAAAAAAAGATCTCACTGGATTACCTTTTTAAAAGGGTTATCCAGCACTATAAAAACACGGCCACTTTCTTCCAGAGACGGCACCACTCTTGTCTCCAGTTTGGGTGCAGGTATTGTTACTCAGTTCCATTGAAGTGAATGGAGCTTAATTGCAAACTACACCTGAATTGGAGACAAGAGTGGTGCTGTCTCTGGAAGAAAGTGGTCATGTTTTTTAATGCTGAATAACCCCTTTAGGCTCTGTGTTCAGCACCAGCGACAGCACATTGAGCATGTTAAATAGCTGTGCTTTAAAGAAAATGTTTTCATTTGCAACTTTCTGTATTGATAACTGTTGAACCAAAAGAGATATTACAAATTTGACTGTGGAAGGCAATTTCTGAGTCAACTCTGGTCTTCTAGGACATGCTACATGACCACCTTCCTACTGGATAAACTTGCCTTTGATTCAATATGGTGGTTTTTGTTCCAGTTATAGCCTAGATGACAGCTCCCCTCACCCATTACTGGCTGGGGTATATAGATTTCTTTTTCTTTTTTGTTTATGCAATAAAGGGATGTCCTTAGACTTTTGCCTCATTGTACAGAATGTCAATCCTTAGGCAGAGAATCCTATTATTAACAGCACAGGCTTTAGTGTAAGCTGTTCTTTATCTATAGAGGAAACTGGTGATGAAATGGTCACATGTGTCACTAATAGACTTGTATTTCTTACACCAAAATGCACCTACATTTTTAGGCATCCTGGCAGTCAATGACAATTCTTATTTCCCATAAGAGAAAATTATAGAAATGAAAATGGCCAGTAATGGACGAGCATAGCTTGTGATAGGACGAGAAGTAGAAGATCTTTAATGACGATGATTCACACATTCCCATAAATCTGATGTAACAGGTCACATTACTCATCGGTCACATCTACTACTATGTATTAAAAGTCAGAGATCTCCAGGTTCATGGAAGCATTACTGTCTTTATGGTATTAAGCAGATATGAACATTTAAAGGGATCTTTAAATCTTTGATCTTTGAAAAAGGTTTGGTGGGTGCATGCTGATACCTGTACAGAGGTATGGTTAGCACCATGGCTTCCAAGCCAGTCATTGTTGGGTTATGGTAGCCACGATTCATTGGCCTCTCCACCATTCTTGACCGGGAGAAGGAGACCAAAGTGTAGGGTTTGACCCCTTTCAGACGGTGAGCAGTGGGGTAGTTTTTTTTTTTAGCTGTGAGGAAGCAATTAAATGGCTTAATTTTTAAAATCTATGTGGGTCATGAGGAGAAGTGGGACTGGGTAGGGCGTAAAGGTGACAGAGGGTCCTAAGTTCTAGTAAGAAGCCTTTTAGAAGTTGGCGTATTCCCACTTTGCTTTCTCCTCTTGAACTTTTTGACTCCACTCATCCAACTAGGTGTATTAGAGAATCACACTGTACTACAAGGTGAGGAAATACCTTAAACATGAGGAGAGCTGTATTGCATCCAGAAAACATGTGGTCACATAATTTTTAAAGCTTCTATTTTCCTATTGCTTTTAACACAGACACTTAGAAGAAAGAAATCTCCGGGGTCTGGTCTGGGGTATGAATTAGTGTAGGGGTTTGTATACCTTAGGGGGTGATATGTACAGTATGTAACATGGGATATCCCATAGGAATGGGTAGCACCTAAAGCCAAAGATTTTGCATCCCCTCCCCAAACCTCCTCTATATCAAAACATAGCAAGCTGGAACAGATTGTCAACAGATTCCCTTTAGTGAAAAATTCCCATTTAACTAGTACTATGGCCTGGTAGGGACAATCCCTTCTCATGAAAAATGTACCCACATATCCCCAAAGATTTTACTGATCTATATAGATATGTTTCAGATCTGAAATAGCGTTGGACTATATACACATACCTATATATTGGAATTTCTACTCACTGTAAATTCTCTTTCCTGTAGTCCGAAGCAGCAGCACAAACTAACACATTATGTGCTGCTGCTTAGAACAAAAGGGAAAGAAAAAAAAAAAAAAAATATATATATATATATATATATATATATATATATATATATACAGTATATATATATATATATATACAGTGGCGGTCTTCGGCACCAAGCACCCCAAGCGATCGCTTGGGGCCCCCAACATCTAGGGGGGCCCCCACGCCCCACTCTTGTGCTCAAGACCGCTGGAAAGGGCCGCTGCCCCGCTCGCTGCTGCCATCTGAATTGTAACTATAAGCACTCGTAATGAGCGCTCATAGTTACATGCAGCAGCACTGACAGGGCGGGAGACATTGACTCCCTTCCTGTCAGTCACTCTTGTGGCCGCAGGAAGGGTTTTCCCTGCGGTCACAAGTGGCAGCTTTGTCCTTGTGGTGGCGGCGCTCCAGTGACATCACTGGAGCATCGGAGCCAGGACAAGGGGAGTGCGTCCCCTTGTGATCGCAGGGTTATACTGTATACTATATGGGAGGGGGAGCACACAGGGGTCTGTTTAACTTGGGGAGTGCACATCGGGGGTCTATATAAAAGGGGGGAGCACACAGGGGGGCTATATAACGGGAGCACACAGGGGGGCTATAGACTACTGGGGCTTCACAGAGGGGTCTATATAATACTGGGGGCAGCACACAGGGGGTCTATATACTACTTGGGGCAGCAGAATGGGGTCTATATACAACTTGGAGAGCACACAGGAGGTCTATATCCAAGTGGGGGAGCACACAGGGGGGCTATATACTACTGGGGGAGCACACAGGGGTCTATATACTACTGGTGGGGCACACAGGGGGTCTATATACTATTGGGGGAACATACAGGGGGTCTACAGTATATACTACAGGACACAAGGGGTATATACTATTGGGGCATCTTCACATCAGTGGTGTTATATCTTAGAAAAAACAAGTAGGATCCCTTTAAGGCCTTTGGCATTAGTCAGTGCTAGTAATGAATCATCCCATTCATGAAGAGGAAGTGTGAAAAGTTTTATAAACAAGAGTTCCCTTTGCTTTTAAAGCTGTGATGAGTTTATATATGGACACGGCCAGTACACTGGCTCTGACAACTGCTTATCAAAAGAGTCAGGCAGTGAAACTCCATCACACTCTACCCCTATCTTCACCAACATTATCTGTTAGTGGAGAGTCATGAAGCCCCCATATATCTTATACTGTCGGCGGAACCTGACGCAAGCCAACTTTAGTATAAGGTGTAAGGGTACCTTCATAATAGGCTATCAAACCTGGAATAGTGGGGGTCTGACTCGTGACACCCTGCCGATCAGCTGATTAAAGGGGCCGCTGCACTTATGCAGCTACTGTGACCTCTTCACTTCCTACCAGATACAGCTCTGAATGATGGATAGTGGCTGCATGGGGTTTCATGTATTCACTTCATACCAGGCCCTCTTATATGGTGAAGTGCAGGCAGTCAGACTCTCACTGATCTACTATTAGTGGCCTACCCTGATGAGAGGCCATGAATTGGAAGACCTGGAAAACCCCTTAAAGATTATGTACCACCTGGTACACCCTATTTAACCTAAACCCACTGATCAAACGGCGCCGGCACGGGGAAGCCGGTGGAGCGGTCCGTTTTTCGGACCGAGGCCCGGTTCCCATGCACGGCGCTGTTCTATGCAGAGGAACCGGCCGGTGCTCACGCCCCAGTGGGAGGTTATTCCCTCCCCTGTATGACGCAGCTCCCTTAGAATGAATGGAGCTGCGTCATACAGGGGAGGGAATTCCCTCCCACTGGCGGCGGCCTGGCCAGCCTCCAGTGCTTGAGCACAGGCCGGTTCTGGTGCATAGAACGGCGCCGTGCACGGGAACGGGGCCTCGGTCCGAAAACGGACTTTGGCACCGGCTTCCCCGTGCCGGCGCCGTTCGATCAGTGGGTTTAGGTTAAAGAGGATGTACCAGGTGGTACATCCTCTTTAAAGCACCATATTATACGTGTAGATCACATGAAAGCCTCTCGGTGATTGACAGCCCTGTAATGAATAAGAAATCAGTAGGTAATGCTTTAATTACTAGATCAATGGCACCTGGCAAAAAGATGGCGGGCTGGCATGAATTATCATGGTAGCTGGGAGCCTGACAAAGGCCGCCAAACCTGAGACCATGAGCTTCTACCTATTAGTCCATGACTAAGATATCACCTATGGATTACCTGTCCTTGTATTCCAAGCAATTGCTGATTCACCACAAGATAACATTTTAAATGGAATGTAGCACCCAGATTTCTTTCTATTGATTAAAGACAGATATAGGAATACAATCTATTTTCTGATAGTACTATAGATTGAAGAGTAGCGTTGAGCAGAGATGCTGAACTATTTAGGTTCGTATATTTCAGTCAGTATACGTATATTTCAGTCAGTGTATTTCAGTCAGTATTGCAACCAAAACCAGGAGTGGATTAAAAACACAGAAAGGCTCTTTTCACACAATGTTGAAATTGAGTGGATGGCCGTCATTTAATTGCAAATATTTGCTGTTATTTTAGAACAACGGCTGTTATATTGAAATAATGGCAGTTATTTACTGTTATATGGCGGCCATCCACTCAATTTCAGCATTGTGTGAACAGAGCCTTTCTGTGTTTTTAATCCACTCCTGGTTTTGGTTGCAATACTGACTGAAATATACATAGTGTGAACATAGCCATAGGCTGTATCCATGTTTTCCAGCCGCCAGGAGTCAAATCCCGAACGTTCGAGTATGGAGAACAGTGACGAACCTGCACAGTTTAGCATTTCTGCTCAACTTTGTGAGATGAACAGCCCAGACCCCAGATTTATACATTGTACATAGCTAGTCCTGCTCTCAGCTGAGAAGTGATACAATTGTATCCAGCTTAGACAATGCTCTGTGAGCTCTACAGCCTGGACTTCAGACTGATACATTGTACATAGCTAGTCCTGCTCTCAGCTGAGAAGTAATACAATTGTATCCAGCTTAGACAATGCTCTGTGAGCTCTACAGCCTGGACTTCAGACTGATACATTGTACATAGCTAGTCCTGCTCTCAGCTGAGAAGTAATACAATTGTATCCAGCTTAGACAATGCTCTGTGAGCTCTACAGCCTGGACTCCAGACTGATACATAGTACATAGCTAGTCCTGCACTCAGCTGAGAAGTGATACAGATGTATCCAGTCTGGACAATGCTCTCTGAGCTAAAGAGCATTTACTCTAAACTGGAACACTACCAAAGAAATTTGTGTTGACGTTACATTTAGCTCACAGAGCATTGTCTTGACTTTTCAGCTGAGAGCAGGATTAGATGTGTAGAGAATTGCTGCTTTAGATATCTCCTATGATTTCACAAACTGAAGGATTTAAAACATTAATGGTGCATTCACACGTACAGGATCTGCAGCAGATCCGCAGCAGGTTTGATGGCCTAGAATTGATTTGCTTTGAATCTGCAGCTTAAATCTGCGCCATCAAATCTGCTGCAGATCCTGTACGCGTCAACGCATACTAAGGGTAGCTTCACACATATCGTATCGCAGTGGATTTTCTGCTGCGGATCCACAGCAGATTTGTCTACATGAATGAGCACAGCATCAAATCCACTTTGTAAAATCTGCTGTGAATCCGCGGCAGATTTGATGCTGTGTTCATTCATTTAGTCAAATCCACTGCGATACGGTACGTGTGAAGCTACCCTAAAGGGGTATTCTCATCTCAGCTAATATAGTTATACTCGTTGAGTTAAATAATTTTGCAAATACATTCATTTATCAAACTTGCCTCCTCCTACTGATATGCTGCTGTTTCCCTCCCATTTTTGGGAGTTTACAGACCACCACTCTGCTCTAAAAGCAGTGGTCTGGCTGATGTATATACAGTATATCTGCTATACATATTTATATATACTACACAGTATATACACACTATGGGGGAGATTCATCAAACATGGTGTAAAGTAGAATTGTCTTAGTTTCCCATAGCAACCAATCAGATTCCACCTTTCATTTTTCAAAGAGTCTGTGAGGAATGAAAGGTGAAATCTGATTGGTTGCAAGGGGCAACTGAGACAATTCTACTTTTCTACTTTTGATAAATCTCCCCCTATATCTCTATACAACTACATTATAGCTATACGTATACCAATCAGATCCCTGCTTTTAAAGCAGAGTGGTGGTCAGCAACCTAAACAACGAGCTGTCACCAATGGGAGGAAAAGAGCAGCATATCAAGAGAAGGAGGCAAGTTTGCTAAATGAATGGATTTGCAAAAATATTTAACTTGATAAGCTCTACAAGTATAGCTGTCTTAGTTGAGATAGGAATATTCCTTTAGGCTATGTTCACACTACGTATATGTCCGGCCGCATATTTTCGCTGGGAATTTACGCAAGTTGCGGCCGGCTATGTACGGACCGCGAACTTACGCCCGTAGTCTACTTACGCTTCCCGAGCTCCCTACGTAGCGATCTGACAGCGGTCTTTTACTTGGAAATCTTCGCCTAGCCCCGGACACCCCACAGAACCTTTTGGATCGACACAAAAAGCTTGCAAAATGAAGAAATCACCACTACGTACGGGACCACATGTAACGCTATGGGCGTAAGTTACGGCATTTTCGTCCTCAAACAATGGTCTGGTTCATTTTTTACGGCGCCGCATACGATCCGGGCGTAAGTTCGTACGTAGTGTGAACTGTGCCGCCGTACATCGTATACTTTCCATTGTACGCAAACTACGTAAGTCTCCGGCCGCTTATTCACGGAACACGCTACGTCCAGAGCCTTACGTAGTGTGAACATAGCCTTAAGCATATTAGATCATTTACGCAGTTACGATAATGTATTTACATATAACAGGGAAATCCCTCTAATATATTGATGAAGTCTTATTTTGGATAGTCGGTCAGCTCTTCATTCATCCCATGGTAGTCCGGTAGGGCTGGTCAGGCTTCTCTGCGGTCCAGTTTACTCATGACTCAATAAGGGACTTTCCGAAAACGTCATTGTTGGCACACAGTGTTCTCCAGTATAATTACCAGCTGTAGTGTTCATATAAGCTTTTTCTGGTCCTGGAGGCTGAGACCAAATGTATGTTAATAGCAGCAGAGCATTATACCCAACCTACTGGACTCCAGAGCTAAAACTGTATATTCACCTGCTGACGCCCAGTGGCGATGGTACTACACTAAGTCATTGCAGTGTTGGGGTTATGAGTTTAAATCCCACTAAAAGCAACATTTGCAAGGAGTTTGTGTGGGTTCCTCCCACAATTCATATTGTGAGCAATCTCTGAAAAGCACTGCTGAGCATGTTGCTGCAATATAAATGTGGTGACCCACTAAACTGGACCTAAATTGAGCACATAGCTCTTTCCATCAGACTAAAAAGTCAGGGCCATGATTTGTATTCTGTTGGTGAAGCAAGGTCTGTGGTAATTTAACACCTGATATGTCAGCTTTTTCAGGGCTGTGATAGGCCCAGAGGTAGGGAGGTGGCTGGCAAACTTACTCTCAAGCTTGCCCCAACACCAGGGGCGGATTAACTTTACCATAGGCCCTGGGCTGTTCACCAAACCTGCCCCCCACCCATCCCACTGTAACTATGGCAGCACAAGCATAGTGTTAATAGTACAAAATAATGTCATGATGCCCTGATGTGTACAAAATTGCGGTAAAAAAGAAGCATTTTTTTTTTAGCAAATCATGGCAGAACTGTAGTCAGGAGACAAGACACCACTATAGTATATGTCTTTTTGGGTGGCCATGGGCCCCCCAGGAGCTTAGGGCCCCGGTGTAGCAGGCCAGATTAACCCCCATCCAGATTATACCCAGGTATAAAATGGCCTAGACCAAAGTATAACCGGTTCATACCTCTATTTTCCAGATCAGTGCTGTACTTTCTGTAATTTATCTTCATAACTGTCAAAGAGGGGGAGTGGTGATGGCTTTGTGCCGCACTTGGTGCCGCACTTTGGCCCGCTTCACCACTACCTCCTCCCAGCTTGTATTGAATATTCATGCCGCCCGTCCCCCGGCCTCCTGGCGCTGTCATCTGTAGCTTCCTGGTTCTGTGTAGTGCATGCAAGCTCCCGCGGCTTGATTCGCGCATGCGCCGTAGCGCGTCTGAGAGGCACTGATTGAAGCCATTGAGGGCATAGGCTTTGGCCCTCAGTGCGCCTGCGCTGCTCCCACGCACTACGGCGCATGCGTGAAAACCTGCAATGAAGAGGGATTATGGGACAATGTGTTCACAGTTCAGAGAGGAAACCAGGAAGTGAATAGATCCATGGGTGAGAAAAACAGTACAGCGATGTAAGTTACTGTAATAAAAACTAACATTTGCTCTTCTTTACATATATAATTATGAGGTACACATCTGATCTGCACGAGTGGATCCTTTACAAGCTTGACTTGAATGGTGCCCAATCGACCTTCAATGACTTTAATGGGGTGCATCAGGTTTCCACCATGGTATTTGGAGCATGCTGCATTGTTTTTTTCTGGTTTTCTGGTACCCAACAGAGCCTTTAATATAGGAATAAATGTAGGATAAAAACAGTATTAAGAAAAAATTCTTAAAATTTACAAGTGAGGGAATCCCTACTTAGGCTTACAAGGAGAGATGTGGGCCTCTCTTTTTCAGTTGTGAGAATTTCAGCTGATCAGTGACCAGGCACTAGCCACCACTTGTTGCCTTCCTGGAATAGTTTGCTCACTAGCTCCTTTTAGCAGAAAGTAACCCCCTGCCCTTATACCACCTTCACCAGTACACTACGCCCATCATCTGGTCTTCTGGTGGGGTTTATGGATTCCCGGTGATATATAGTAATTTGTGTGGGGTTTTGTCCACCAACCTTCTTTTATGGAATTTACAAAAAAATATTCGTTTACATCTTTTTCTGCTTCACATCTGGAGAACAATATGTCACTAAAAATCTGTGCAGATTTCGTCAGTGATGCAAGTGCTGACTGCTGACTAACTTCCTCATACACTCGTAAACATGAGAGAGTTCGTGTTTTATATTACAGTTTTGTTCTGTGTAAGTCACAAGTGATGCAATAACATAAATGAATGAGTATTAGAAAAAGATTTATCTTGGGGGTACCCCATCTGGGCTACCAATTTTCAAACGCCCCTTGCCACCTGAGCTGGAGAAAGGAAACACTGCAGAAAACACCTTCCACCTTGGTCGACTTAGGAAATATATTGCCTAGATTTTCTTTTACCGAGTCAGATACTGAGGGTTGTTTTTTTATTCTAATCTGTTTCTATTTTCTTATTTTTATTATAATTTTTTTTATTTCCCTTTTTGTACATTGTTATGGGGGCTGCCATCTTGCCTGATCTGTTTTTAACAGCATTTCGTGACATGCTTTACAGCAATTCTCATGGACATAGACGACAAAAGACTGTCTACCCCTATGAGATTAATTTTAAACATTTCTGAGCGTACCCTGAAGAGGTCATTCCACAGGGAGCTGTTATTGTCTTATACTGATCTACTGGTGTCACCTGTTGCTGCAATTCTGTACAGATCACTTTACCGCAGCCTCCTCCTTATCACAGACAGAACAGGAAGTCTCAGCTTAGTTTTGGACCCAATGGTGAGAATGAAAACTGCAAGATTTCAGGATTATTTTACAATATAGATAGTAACATGGGAAATAAGAAAAAAAAAAACTTTCACGTTCCTGTAATCTGCATCTAAAAAACATCTCTAAAATCTGTCCCTTCCTTACTGTTGAATCTGCTAAAACTCTCATTGTCGCTCTGATTCATTCCCGTCTAGACTACTACAATTCCTTACTAATCGGCCTTCCTTCCTCTAAACTCTCTCCAGTCCATTCTCAATATAGCGGCCAGGCTCATCTCCCTGTCCAGCCGCTATACCGATGCCTCCCCCCCTTGCCAGTCATTACATTGGCTCCCTATTAAACTCCTCCTGCTCACCCACAAAGCTCTCCACAGTGCTGCACCTCCCTACATCTCCTCCCTCATCTCCGTCTACCGCCCTACCCGTGCCTTACGCTCCTCTAATGACCTAAGACTAACATCCACCTTAATCCGCACCTCTCACTCCCGTCTCCAGGACTTCACCCGAGCTGCACCAGTTCTATGGAATGCATTACCCAAGACTGTCAGGCTCACCTCCAATACACAAAGCTTCAAACGTGCCCTCAAAACTCATCTGTTCAAGCAGGCTTACCAGGTTCCCTAATTTTGACTGCTACCCTCAACCTCCCCCCCCCCCACACACACACACACACCTACCTCCAACACGCACACACAGCCACATACATACATACATACATACATACACACCAAGCATCTAAGCACTTAGACCTGTGCATGCAGGCATTGGCTGGTGACAGGTTCATCCACCCTTACCTGCACTGCCTTATTTATAATGATCGCCAGACCATAAGAACAATGAAGCACTTTGCCCCTCTGCCATTCTGTCTCGCACCCCCTCCTGATAGTCTGTAAGCTCAGGCATGCGAGCAGGGACTTTACTCCTCATGTATGGATAATTATATGTATATCTCTGTAATGTCAGATTTTTGTCTATGTATGTACCCCAGAATTGTAAAGTGCTGCGGAATCTGTTGGCGCTATATAAATAAAAATTATTATTATTATTATTATTATTATTATTATTATTAAAATGTCACCAAAATTTTAATAAAAATATATTTAACATAAAAAATTATATAAACAATGACACACTGATGACACATTCCCTTTATTACCAGGTATTACATGGTCTCTTAGGGCCCTATTCCACGAGACGATTATCGTTCAGATTATCGTTAAATCGTTCGAATCTAAACGATAATCGTTGAAATGCAGTTAACGATTAACGACCGAACGAGAAATCGTTGATCGCTTTATAAGACCTGGACCTATTCTTATCGTTGCTCATTCGCATATCGTTCGCATTGAATAAGACAACGTTCGGTCGTTCGCTGTAGATACGAACGCAATAGCGAATAAATAGCGAAGAAAAAACTATCGCAATTACGATCATAAGTAACGATTATCGTTCCATTGAAATGATTGAACGTTTTCAGGTCTTTCGCAATAGCGGTCGTTTGAGATCGTTAATCGTTAACGATTATGCAAACGATAATCGTCCGGTGGAATAGGGCCCTTAATCACTTGGGTCCTATGTCAGCAGAGATTTTCCACCGTGATAACAAAAAATAGGTGGTAAAAGAGGTTAGGGCTGAGACCCACCATGACCAGTTGATCACCAGGGCACCAGACCCACCTTGATCAGTTGATCACTAGGGCACCAGACCCACCATGATCAGTTGATCACCAGGGCACCAGACCCACCTTGATCAGTTGATCACCAGGGCACCAGACCCACCATGATCAGTTGATCACCAGGGCACCAGACCCACCATGACCAGTTGATCACCAGGGCACCAGACCCACCATGAGATGAGCGAACTTGCTGAAAGTCCAGATTTGCATGAACCCGATCAGCAATTTGAATCCTGCTGAATGCAGCCCAAAGACTGCCTGGAAAACATTGGTAGAGCCTATGCGTAACCTGTTGTTGGGTCCGGGGATCACTTTTAACCATAGGGACTGAGGCAAGTAAAGCTTTGGTTTTGCACTATACAAGTGATTACAGGTAATTCTATCTACACTGCATTACACATGCATGCAGTATATGCATGGTATATATAGGGTCTTGACGGACAAGCAGGGCCTGTAGTGTGTCAAATCTGCATGTACTTAAAGGACAACTCCGACGAAAATTTTTTTTAGCTTATTTAACACACATTACAAAGTTATCTAACTTTGTAATGTGGTTAAATACCCGGTCTGGCCCCCTTCCCCCACTTTCGGACCCCCTATTACCTATTACGATTGTCACGGTCCTCTTCTCCCGGGTGGCATCTGGTGACGACGACGTCAGAGCGGGGGCCGGTCCGGGTCTTCTCCCTCCTCGGCGTCTTCATAGAGAGTGAATGGGACGGAAAATGCTGCTGGTGCACATGCGCACCAGCAGCCTTTTCATTGGCTGGAGCGCATCACATGGCTTCCAGCTTGCTCAGCCCTGTTTGGCTGAGGTTGCTGTAAGCCATGTGATGCGCTCCAGCCAATGAAAAGGCTGCCGGTGCCCAAGCGCACTGGCAGCATTTTCCATCCCCAGGACACGGAAGTCAGAGACATCGCTGGACGGCGGACGGCGGTGACGGTGAGGCGGACGGCGGGCGAATGGAGTGGCGATCGTCACCAGAGGGATGGTGAGTATGGTGTCTGTGTGTGTCTGTGTTTTTTTTGTTTTTTTTTTTGGGGGGGGGGGGTCCCGCCGGATTTATCCTTTAATCTGAGTTACAAGGTGCTAAAAGTGACAAGTATAGCTTACAATGTAGAGGACTACAATAATCTGTGTACAGTCTTTACCAGAACCTGAAGGACTCACTTATTCACTTCTGAACATTTCCTTCTTGTGTAAGGGGATCATTTAGCAGAGCAAAGGGCCTCATAGTAAATCTGGGAGTTTGTGAACCCCCAGTTGCCAATTAATTTTTTCCTGTTGGGAGGCAGCCTTGAAAGTTTATTTTTATTTAAGGAGTAGTCCGGTGAAAAACTTTTTTTCACTAAAGAACAAACATTACAAAGTTAAACAACATTGTAATGTGTGTTATTTATGTTAATGGCCCCCTTCCCCATGTTTCCATCCCCCCCACCCCTCCGCCGTTTGACCCAAAAGTGTAATGCTTCATACTGACATAATCATTGTCAACCCCTTCCATCCCGGCCGCCATCTAAGGACGATTACGCCACTGTTCAGGTGGCCGGCCTGACTGCTTCAACTCTCCTTTATGCCGGCCCCCTCCAGCGCGTCATCAGCTGCTCAGCCGCGATTGGCTGAGCATAACAGAAGAGCCTAGGCTACAGCCAATCAAAAGTCTGCCGGTGAGCAAAATTGGTTGTGGGGCTACAGCCAATCTTGCGCATCGGCAGCCGGACTACTCCTTTAAGGACTTATGTGATTTATCACCAATGTCTTAATACAGCCCTGTATATATACAGAAGGAGTTTTTTGGGGATGGTGTAGTCATTTCTGACATATTCTGGTGCTCAGTTAGGATCATGTGCAGGGCTGTATTTTCTGAACATCATATTGATATCTGATCAGTCTAACCATCATACACCCCCTCCCCCCCTCGAAAAGACACCAGATTTACTGACAAGTCTGAACGGGAGGTGTGAGACTAAAAAAATAAAAACAAAAAAAAAATTGTTTCCTTCCCCTGCTCCCTGGTGCTGCCCCCCATCAAGTTGCTGCCCTAGGCACCGGACCATGGGTGCCTAGTGGTAAATATGGCCCTGATCATGTGCACAAGTTGCCTTCACCCAGTACATATCAACCTGCTTGGAAACCCCCCTTTAAAAATCCCCTGTTCCATGATTGTCCCTAATAGCAACAGGGCCATGTTTAGGAACACAAAGCAGCACAACACTCTGAAGAATAAGGAAGACAACTTGTGACTGTCAATAATTGCAATGATTTCCTGTAAGTATGAGTAATGTGCTTGGTGTGCAGCTCCATATCACCGGCTCATCCTCGGTGACCACGATTGGTAATATTAATTGCATTAAGATGTTATAAAGATATTCACATATGGGTAGAAGTCCCAGCGGACCCCAGTCTCTGAACTGTAGGAGCTTACTGCATACAGTGTATGCATTTGCCTCAATATACAAAAAACAACAATGAACAAAATCAATCCCAACCAAATATATTCAGATTTGGAACCAAATAAGCTGGCAGCTGACCACATGTAAAAGCCATAGCTAAGCTTACAATTTGAAGTTATCCTATGCCTCGAATTGCATGCAGAGTTGCTAACATACACAATGGGTTACAGTATATACAACAAGACAGATTTGAAAAAAAAAAAAAAAAAAAAAGGTCCTCAAAACGTACCTATCACTAAAACTAACTTTTCTCATCAGACATCAGACACAGTCAATATTATCCATAGAAGTCTATGAGAAATGATTGATGGCATACAGAGCAAAATTGCAGGCTCGCTCTGATACATAACTAAAGACACGTCAAAAGTTAGTTTTAGTGACAGTGCCCGTTTAAGGCCAAAACTAGCCTGTCCTTAAAGTGACACTGTCACCCCCTTTGTGCATTTTGACATCTCTACACAGGTGTAAAGGGTAAATTTAATGTTTTTCATACCTTATTTCATATCATACGTCATGGTGCTTGTTCAAGTAAAAAGTGTCCTTTTATCAACTGCAGATTGTATTAAGTGGGCGTGACCTCATGGCAATAGCGCCACTTAGCCCTGCCCACAACGGCACCGTCAACCCGCCCCCTTGACGCCCATTGGTTGGCTGACGTAAAGGGGGTGGGGTCTAGATCTTTCGGCCAGCCTGTTCCAATGGCCGGTGAGGGGCGGGGTCAACTGTGGTGTTGTGGGCGGGGCTAAGTGGCGCTAACGCCGCAATGCCCCGCCCACTTTACACAATCTGCATTTGATAAAAGATTAATTTTTTACGTAAACAAGCACCATGACGTATGATATAAAATAAGGTTTGAAAAACGCTAAATGTACCCTTTACACCTGTGTAGAGATGTCAGAATGCAAAAAGGGGGTGACAGTGTCACTTTAAGGGATTAATCAAAATAGAAATTGCTTCTGTTCCTAGGCTTTTTACCATGAGATAAACACATCCCCCACAAGCCCTGTGATTGGTCAGAAGTTCACTATATAAAGTGGTTATTGTGTCGCACTGTTCCAGAATAAAGTGCCTTACAATAATAAATAAGAAAACACCTAGTGGGGGCTCCAAATATCCAAACAAATACAACAACTTTATAAACCCCTTGGCACACCATAACGTATTGGTACATCATGGTGTGCAGTGTCCTAATGCTAATATCAGGGTATTTTGAATAGAACTTTTTTTTTTAAAGGGGTACTCAGGCCAAACTTAAAAAATAGGTATGGTGGGGGGTAGTGGGAACATATTAACAAAGTATTACTTACTGGCCCACGCAGCTTCAGCACCATCACTCACAGACAACGGCTGGTGTCCTGTATCACCCAGGCCTGTGACATCACAGCCCTGCTCAGAATTACCTGTTCAGCCAATCACTGACTGAGGCAGGACATCTCTACAATAACTGATAGGCTGAACAAGTAGTTCAGGAATGGGAAGTACAGAAGGCCAGCAGGTGACTTAACAGTGCTGCTGCAGCTGCACTTCATTTTCCACCGACATTTGCAAGAGACCTTAGATATAGGCCCCATAAAGGGATCTGGACTTCAGTGTAAGTGGCTACAATGTCATTTCCTCTTTAATTGGTCCAGGTGTAAGTGGCAGATGGCCCAGGGAAACAAGACTCTGGTGCAAGTCCAGTGCAAACTGTGGTCATGACCAGGGTCATAGCCCTAGTTCTTTCTATCAATGTTTATTTTTTTTCTGCGATAAAGTGAAAGAAGTAAAAAAAAAATGTTAAAAGACACTCCAGTCCAGTCACCTGAAAGGGGTATTCCCATTGTGTTTCATGAAGGATGATTGGTGTCTGGCCTCGAAGACACACCTGGGCCTACAAATCACCTGAGCATCACAAGGAAACCGCCACATCACTTTAAATTCCGTCTGAACCTGGAAATACCCAACTATATCATGTTTGTCCCTTAAAATTCAGATCTGTATCTCTATATTAAACACAAAAAATCATTATTGATTCCTAATAAGTAGCTATGTGGCCCTGCTTAGTGCCATTGTCCTCTTTCCTACTGGATGAGAACCTGTGCTGGACCACTTTCTCCAAAGAAATTGCAATATTAGTAAACAGGGAGTCAACCAGAACTCCCTCTTCCCTCTCACAGCATGCAATTTCATAGACAGAGAGAAAACCTGCAGCTGCATCTCCCTCCACCCTATCTTTTCATTATTACCAGTGTACAGGGTACCCTGATTATACATTGTTACAGACATTTGTGGACAAGTTTTCATATAGCTGCCCATCAGAATTTTCTCTCGAAACTTACAAGGTGATTTCTGCAAGATCTGTAAAGGCAGGAAGGAAAGGCAATGGGCAAGAGAGGGCAATGAACCCCCACGCAAAGCACCCACCCACCCCCACCACTGTCACCAGCACCACCACAACCCTTATCCAATCTGTACTTTTGGGCTTATCACCCATTATGGTCAGTATTTGGTTGATAATATAAACCAAACCAGGAATAGAATCTTAAGTCCCACCAAAAGTTTCTAAAATGTTGTTGATAAAAATCATTCCATATCTCTTACACATTTGCAATTATAAGTCGACTTGTGATAGAGTGTTGGGTGAGGAGAGTGATTACTGTCATCATTGTTGTGGTCCTTCACCTTAACAAGCCTGAATTATCACTGGATGAGACAGAGCTTACACTGGTGAAGTAGGAGAAAGGAACAAGTGATAGGCTTGGTGATGTGATGTCACCGCTATGTCAACAACCTTGTCACCTTTCCAATTTTATTATATACAGTAGTTTTAGGTCTGTTTTTTCTCCCTAGTAAAGGATGCAGGCAATAGGATAGTGTATCAATGCTTTCACCAGAAAACATTTGATGCTTTTACTGTAAATGTTCACATTTTTTTGCACATACGAATTTGTTGATTTGTTACACCAAAGCCTACACAAGAACCATTGATGTCTGCATGCTTTGGAGCATGAAGAGCCACCACAGGTTTTACTGTGAATTCTGATTTTTTAACACCAAGTTATTGCTCACCATGTCTTTGTGGATGGCTGACCCTGTAGATCAAAGGGATTGTGGGACCTTGTAGCTTTTGCCAATGGGAGCCTATATAAACGGTTAATCCCCTGGGGAACTTTCCAGTAAGGATGTCCTGGCTGGTGGTGTGGAGGACCTGTGATGTTGTGCAGGCAGTATCAGTTAAGACAACAGGGCTCAAAGGATGTTGGAGGATCATGGGTAACTAATTCCTGAACATCTTCCAAATAACGGAGGCATAGATCTTGAACAGTTCCAATAACAGTACCTGAAGCGGATGGTAGACAGCACTGCAGAAGTTAGCCCATGTAGGGTATAAGTGTTATGTAGAGCAGTTCCTCGGATGGACTCTGTAGCTGGACTCCAAACATGATGGGGGCCAATGTGGATCTTTATAAGGTGAAAAGTCTCTCAGGGATGTCATGAGTGCCTTCTAGATGCTCCTATAGATCTGTCCTGTGGGACCTTATAGCTTTTGTCAGTGGGGGTCTGCACAGTAGATGGTAACTAGAGTGAAGGTATTATTATAGGTATTATCCTGAGATGTTGATTCCCCGTAGTCCTTAGAAACTATAAAGTTGGGTTCCCAACAGTCCCCAACCATGGGCCAGACACAGATTTGCTAACAGGCTCTTTTTTACTTTTCTTCGTCAAACACGAAAGTGCAAAGATAAAAAAGAGAATAAAACTGTACACAGGATATTGTAGTCCTCTGCTTTACGGCCTGTAGTGGTATACACCATCCTGCTCTAACTCCTGTCAGAGAAACAAAGGGGCAGCAACTCCTAATGACTCTGACTAGTTATGGAGAACCTAGCGCAAATGATCACCTTTAGAGCATTATACATACAGTACATGTAATTATGTGATCCTTCACCAAACCACACATAATACACTACATGATATATGCCTTTATATCAAAGCAATGAAGTAGGGGCTTTTAGGGAATATTTCCCTGCTGCAGTCACAGGACGGCACTGGCAGTCTGCCTTACCGATGTTTCCATGCAATATAATGAAGCATCACGTGAAACACACAGCATGATGTCAAGTACCCTTATCCCTGGTATTAGATATTTTAGGTGGATTTTACCTGATGACATATGTCTGATTGGTGATAGCATGAGCAGAGACTAAATATCCTCCTTTCCCATGCTTTAGGCCATGTTCACACTAAGTATATCACCGGCCATTCTGTGACCCAGCCGGATCACAGAACGGCCGGTATTACTGAAGATCATCCCGGCTGGTACTTCACCCGTGTGTCCCCACATGCCAATTTACCACTGCACACAATGGAGCATGCGGCCAGAGTGTATACTGTGTGTATACGCTTAGGCCCGGGATTCCATTCACAGCCGTTGTTGCAAGTGGCAACAACGGCCTCCATTTATACAACACATACGTTGCTAACATGGCCTAACACTGCATCCTAGCTTATTCAGATTAGATATGAGTAAGAATTAAGGAATGACCAAGAAGTCAGTGGTCAGAGAGCTATATTAAAGGGTTCATAAACACAGCTACCTCTTCCAAAAACAGTGCCACTCTTGCCCACAGTTTGGGTGCAGCTGTTTTGGAAGAAAGCAGACATATTTAAGTTTTTTTAAGTCCTGGACAACTCAAGCAAGGACTGGATGATTATTCAGAAGAAGGCTCAGGTAAGGACCCCTCATGGAAGAAGGGCACTTTAATATATGTAAGGGGGCTTGTGTAACTTTTCTTGCACAGATTTTAACCTCTATGTTGTTTTGTCTGATATGAAGCATGTTGCAGTTATGTGTGCTGACAGCTGAGCAATGACAGCTATGCAGCGTTTATGATGTGAGCTCCCATCATGTACTGCCTGGGTGATGTAATGGGGGGTTTCCGAATGACATACCACAATTCTGATTGCAGTGCTTCAAGGGTTAAATGTGAGTGCTGCAGCAATCACGCTCTGACACTCCCTAAAGACACCATAAACACAAGAAGGAAACCAAAACTGGAAACAGAATCACCTGATCACATGGTGCCATCAGTGACAATACAAGACTTTTTTTTTTTATTATTATTATTACTATTATTATTGATGGAAAAAAAAATAAAAACATTTTGGTCTTGGGAGCATATCATGAAGATATTATGAGGCTTGAAATGTTTCCAAAACAACATTGAGAAACCACATGTGAATTACACTGGTTTTCTTGTGGTTGCCAACAACTATCACTTTCCTATGCATAAGGTCCGACCAACATGCACCCCTTAGTGTTTGGCTTTGCTTAGGACTAGCGTACGAGTATGCCAGTCTTTATATATGTCCCCCTATGTGCCTTGATGCTTATTTAAAGGGATAGTCCAGCCCTTTAAAACATTTTATGTACTAGTGCCTTTATATACAATATAATAAACATGCTATTCTTACCTCACCCTAGTTCCCTGGTGTCCTCCTGCTGCGTCTTTGGGCCCCCTGTTGAACGCTTCTTTCTAGGTGGCCTCCACTCGACAGTGATGATGTGCTCAGCCAATCACTGACTGAGACAGGACATGGCTGCGTCCAGTGACTGGCTAGCTGAGCGGGCAATCAATTAACTGGGCAATGACATTGCAGCTGTAGTGTCCCACCACATGTTTTTTCTTTATCTACCAGCCTGCTGGCTTGTTCAACACCAGTTTCCAGTGACTTGGGCCACGGCACAGCTGGAATAGCCAGGTAAGTGACGTGATTCCAGACGAAAATGGCAGCCGGTGGCCATCAGTGGGACCCGGGAGCAACACTATGGAGACACGAGGACTGGTGCAGCCTGATGCTGTACACTATGGTGTATTATATGATAAATTGCTATGGCATTTCAAGTATATGATAGGTAGGTAGAGGGCAGGCTAACGAAAAGTTTAACCCCCTCAGCCCCGTGTATTACTGCATGTATTACTTCTAACTGTTGTACTATACAGTAGCCTGTGGCAGAGAAATGTCCATCTGTTAATTCAGGTGGCTGCTAGGGGCGGACAGTTGTTTTGTGCTCATTACCATGATACCATACATTCTGGCCCGAAGTCCTATAGGCAGGCCAGCTCTAGGAAATCAACTAATTTTCCCGGCAGGCAAAAAATAACATTACCACAAGCTAGATTTGGCTCGCTGGCCTGAGCTTGACACCCCTGGTCTATACGTATTGAAGTTTCCCTCCTGAGCTGTATGATTTGTTCTTGCACAGAACTATTAATGTACATTCTATAGGCATGGCCGGGTTAAATTATTTTTGGCCCTGTTGCTTACACAGTAAAGCAACAGATCATCAGTTACGGTGATGAAAGACAAAGGAAGGGCTAGAAAATGCATAAGCATTTGCATAATGCATAAGGGATAAAGAAGAAGTATGCTTTTAGATGATGATGATGATGATGATGATGATGATAGAAAATGATGTAAAACCATAACACACATGACAGGGCTACAGTGTCTTACCTAATAGATGTCTAAAAGGAACATGCCATAATAGTAGTGCATAAACACTCTGTTTATTAAGCACCTGCCCCAGACCTTTCATAGCATTGTTATGTAGCAGAATACTTCTGAATAGAATTGCACCACCTGGTGGAATATGGCACACACTACAGTGTAACAGCTCTCCTTTAGTACATGCAGAACTGGTTGTGTGAATAGGCGTACACTACATGGCAGCATTTTCTACAACTGAATATGGAAAAGGTCTGTGGACAGACCCCACACCAGATCCACTGAGTGCAGGAATTAGGTCAGAATACAGAACCAAACAGTACCCCACAAGGAATACAAACCAAAATAATGTCCCCTGTGCCTCTATACAGTACTAATGTATTCTTGTGTTTCCTTACAGTAATAAAGACTCCACTGGATCCCTAAGCAAAGGGGGACATGACTTTGGGAGAAGGGACCTATAGCCCCCGCAGTCTTCCCTTTGTAGTGGTATACACTTAAAGGAGAAGTCCGGCAAAAATTTTTATTAAAGTATTGCCCCCTAAAAGTTATACAAATCACCAATATACACCTACGGGAAATGCTTATAATGCTTATGTTTTTTTCCCTGCACTTACTACTGCGTCAAGGCTTCTCTTCCTGGATAAAATGGTGATGTCACTTCCTGGATAACAAGGTGATGTCACTTCCTGGATAACAAGGTGATGTCACTTCCTGGATAAAATGGTGTTGTCACTTCCTGGATAACATGGTGATGTCACAACCCGACTCCCAGAGCTGTGCGGGCTGTGGCTGCTGGAGAGGATGATGGCAGAGGGATGCTCAGTGTCCCTCCAGTGCCCTGTGTCCCTCAGTGTCTCCCTGCCATCATCTATGGTGAGATATATATACACACCACCCCCCTCATAGTTATATATATATATATATATATATATATATATATATTAGTATGAAGAGAATGAGGCATATGTGTGCCTAGTGTATTACTATGAGGAGGATGGGGTATATGTGTGCTTAGCGTATTACTATGATGAGAGTGAGATATATGTGTGTCTAGTGTATTATTATGAGAAGGGTGGAATATATGTGTCTAGTATATTACTATGAGGAGGGTGAGGTCATAGTTTCCAACAGTCCCGGCAAAACCATGTCCCGGGTATGTCCCGGGAAGCTCTGCATTCCCTCAAACCGACGACCCCCCCCACCCCCGTCAGCGCATGTGATGTCACTCATGCAGAGCAGGGAGAGGAGTCACTGGGGGACTAGATGATGATGGAAGGGCAGGAGGATGAAGAGGGTAGTAGTATGATGGGGTAAGAGGATGATGAAGGGGTAGTAGTATAATGATAAAGGGGGTAGTATTAATATGATGGAGGAGCAGAAGGATGAAGGGGCAGTAGTATAATGATGAAGGGGTAGTAGTAAGATCTTGGAGGTGCAGGAGGATGAAGGAGTAGTAGTATGATGATGGGGGGGCAGGAGAATGAAGGGGAGTGGTATGATGATGATGGGGCAGGAGGATGAAGAGGGTAGTACTATGATGATATAGGGTGCAGCTGCATCATATGGGCACAAACTACCAGTATATACAGTCAGTCAGTTGAGTGCCATCTCTGGACCTCAACCTGCTCTGAGTGGAGTATGTACCATCAGATACACTCTCTTTAAAGCTACTCTGTACCCACAATCTGCCCCCCCCCCCCCCAAACCACTTGTACCTTTGGATAGCTGCTTTTGTCCTGGGGTCCGTTCGGCAGGTGATGCAGTTATTGTCCTAAAAAACAACTGTGAAACTTACAGCCCCTTGCCCAACGGGCATAGCTTAGTATATCTTTGCCCTAACTTTGCACCACCTCTCCGTCCCTCCTCCCCACTCTCTTCATCATTAGGATTGCCACTGGAACATTTTCTCCTGTTTGAACATTGCAAAGGTGCATTAACGATCCAGTCCATGTGCCGGGCTGACACAGGTGAGGAATAGGAGACAATCTGCCTGGAGCATTCCATATGATGAGGAGGGTGGGGAGGAGGGACAGAGAAGTGGTGCCAGCCTAATGCATACACAATCTAGGCCACGTTCATTGGGCACAAAGCTGCAAGTTTAAAAGTAGTTTTTTAGGACAATAACTGCATCACAGGACAGATCTTGGATTGAAAGCAGCTATTCGAAGGTACTAGTGGTTTAGGGGGGGGGGGGGAGTCTTTTAGAAACTACACATGAATTGAATAGCGCCGACATGGGGAAGCCGGTGCCGTGGTCCTTTTTTTGAACCACGACCCCCATTTGGCGCCATTCTATTCATGGTTACCGGGCCGGGGGTGAAGCACTGGAGAGGAGGAAACCCCTGCCCCTCCATGACGTGGCTCCATTGATTCGGGCCACAGTTCAAAAAAAGGACTGTGGCACCAGCTTCCACCTGGTGACGCTGTTCAATTCATGTGTAATTTTAAAGAGAGTGTACCTGATGGTACATCCTCTTTAAGTATGTTAAAGGACTAAATAAGGTTCAGGAGAAAAGTGTTTTTAGTCAAAAACTAAACTCAAGAACAAGAGGACACAGTGAGAGGTTAGTTGAGGGAAAGATCAGACGCAATGTGAGAAAATAATACTTTACTGAAAGAGCAGTAGATACTTGGAACAAACTTCCAGCAGAGGTGGTTGGTAAATCTACAATAACAGAATTTAAACGTGCCTGGGATAAACATATATCTATCCTAAGGTAATAAGAATGGAAATACTAAAAGGGCAGACTAGATAGACCCAGTAGTCTTTTTCTGGCGACAATCCTCTATGTTTTTATGTTTTTAATATACTGGGGACCTGACACTGGGGTGTGTAATATACTGGGGACCTGATACTGGGGTGTGTAATATACTGGGGACCTGATACTGGGGTGTGTAATATACTGGGGACCTGATACTGGGGTTTCTAAGATACTGGGGTGTGTAATATACTGGGGACCTGACACTGGGGTGTGTAATATACTGGGGACCTGATACGGGTGTGTAATACTGCTTTTGTGTTGTTCTGAGTGTAAATTCTAACTGGAAAATGTTGAACTCACACCCACGACAGGCTACACCCTGCAAACCACACCCACAATAAGCCACACCCCAACGCTAAAGTGTCCCTGGAAAAAAATTTCAAATGTTGGCAACTATTGGTGAGGTATATGTGTTTAGTGTATTACTATGAGGAGGGTGAAGTATATATATGCCTAGTGTATTATTATAGAAATGGTGGGGTATATATGTGTATCTAGTGTATTACTATGAGGAGGGTGAGGTACATATGTGCCTAGTTTATTACTATGGGGCTATCGGGTATATGTTTGCCTAGTGTATTACTATGAGGAGGGTAAGATACATGTGTGTCTTCTGTATTACTATGAGGATGGGGTATATGTGTGTCTAGTGTATTACTATGAGAAGGGTGTGGTATATGTGTGTCTAGTGTATTACTATGAGGAGGGTGTGGTATATGTGATTCTAGTGTATGACTATGAGGAGAGTGTGGTATATGTGCCTAGTGTATTACTATGAGGAGGAAGTGGTATATGTGTGCCTAGTGTATTACTATGAGGAGGGTGTGGTATATATGTGTGTCTAGTGTACTACTATGAGGAGGGTGTGGTATATATGTATGTCTAGTGTACTACTATGAGGAGGGTGGAGTATGTGTGTGTCTAGTGTATTACTATGAGGAGGGTGTGGTATATATGTGTGTCTAGTGTATTACTATGAGGAGGGTGGAGTATGTGTGTCTAGTGTATTACTATGAGGAGGGTGTGGTATATATGTGTGCCTAGTGTATTACTATGAGGAGGGTGTGGTATATATGTGTGTCTAGTGTATTACTATAAGGAGGGTGTGGTATATATGTGTGTCCAGTGTATTACCATGAGGAGGGTGTGGTATATATGTGTGTCTAGTGTATTACTATGAGGAGGGTGTGGTATATATGTGTGTCTAGTGTACTACTATGAGGAGGGTGTGGTATATATGTGTGTCTAGTGTACTACTATGAGGAGGGTGGAGTATGTGTGTGTCTAGTGTACTACTATGAGGAGGGTGTGGTATATATGTGTGTCTAGTGTATTACTATGAGGAGGGTGGAGTATGTGTGTCTAGTGTATTACTATGAGGAGGGTGTGGTATATATGTGTGTCCAGTGTATTACCATGAGGAGGGTGTGGTATATATGTGTGTCTAGTGTATTACTATGAGGAGGGTGTGGTATATATGTGTGTCTAATGTTTTACTATGAGGAGGGTGTGGTATATATGTGTGTCTAGTGTATTACTATGAGGAGGGTGTGGTATATGTGTTTGTCTAGTGTATTACTATAAGGAGGGTGTGGTATATATGTGTGTCTAGTGTATTACTATAAGGAGGGTGTGGTATATATGTGTGTCCAGTGTATTACCATGAGGAGGGTGTGGTATATATGTGTGTCTAGTGTATTACTATGAGGAGGGTGTGGTATATATGTGTGTCTAGTGTATTACTATGAGGAGGGTGTGGTATATATGTGTGTCTAGTGTATTACTATGAGGAGGGTGTGGTATATATGTGTGTCCAGTGTATTACTATGAGGAGGGTGTGGTATATATGTGTGTCTAGTGTATTACTATGAGGAGGGTGTGGTATATATGTGTGCCTAGTGTATTACTATGAGGAGGGTGTGGTATATATGTGTGCCTAGTGTATTACTATGAGGAGGGTGTGGTATATATGTGTGTCTAGTTTATTACTATGAGGAGGGTGTGGTATATATGTGTGTCTAGTGTATTACTATAAGGAGGGTGTGGTATATATGTGTGTCCAGTGTATTACCATGAGGAGGGTGTTGTATATGTATGCCTATGCAGAGTCTGATCCAAAGGATCTCAGGACCTTAGGAACCCAGGTGTAGGACGGGTGCAGGTAGGCTGGAAGGGATATTCTATGCAGGGCATCCAACGCAGGATATATGGTAATACGCCAGCCCCAGGGAAATTAAGGTGCATTAAAGAAGCAGTTCACTTTTTTTTTTTTTCGCCCCCCCGGGTAGCCGCTGTCATGTATACTTACATAAGATGATCGGTGTCCCGTTCCCGTCGGTCAGTTCCGTCCCGCGGTGCCGTTCACATCGGGCGCGCGCTCACTTCCGCCGGCTGCTGCGAGTCCTCTTCTCTGCCCAGTGATTATACGCCGGAAGTCACTCGCTTCCATGCATTCTCTATGGAAGCGCGTGACTTCCGGCGTTCAAATGACAAGGGAGAGAAGAGGAGTCACAGCGCCGGCGGAAGTGAGCGCGCGCCCGATGTGAACGGCACCGCGGGACGGAACTGACCGACGGGAACGGGACACCGATCATCTTATGTAAGTATACATGACAGCGGCTACCCGGGGGGGCAAAAAAAAAAAAAAGTGAACTGCTTCTTTAATGTTCACACTACGTATATTTCCGCTCATAGTGCGAACCGCGAATATACGCATGCAGTTTTGCGGTTGATGCGTTTGCTTGAAAGTATACGATATACGGCCGCACAGTTCACACTACGTATGAACTTACGATCGCATTGTATACGCCGCTGGGAAAAATGAACAAGACCATTGTTTGAGGACGGAAATGTTCGAACTCACGGCCGTGGATTTCTATGCGGTCCCGTACAGAGTACTTATTTCAGCCAAATTGAACTTCTTCGATTTTTAGATCCAAAAGGTTCTGTGAGTTATATTGGCCTGGGCGAAGATTTCCAAGTAAAAGACCTGTTTCAGATTGCTTCGAAACAAGCTAGGAAGCATAACTGTACTGCGGGCGTATGTTCGCAGTGCGTACGCATCCGGCCACATGTGGATTTTTCCGTAGTTTCAGCCGCACATGTACGGTGGCGTAAGAACTGCGGACGGATTCGTACGCAGTGTGAACATAGCCTTATTGTGCAACACGTTTCAGACAGCCAAATGCAGGACGGCCTCTCTCAAGCTTACAATACTGCCATTAATCGTGACTTTTAAAGGTTACAAACAGGTCACAGAATTACTTCTGGGTTCACAGTCACGGACAAATAACGCAGCATTTATGTGAACAAATACCTTAAAAGGTAAACTTAAACAGTCCACATTATAAGTTATATAATAAGTATTATATATATATATATATATATTTTGTACTTGCTTTATTAGTATCTAGTATGGGAGATGGGTGAAAGGCAGCCCTAGCAATATTTTCAGCTTTTAAATTGACTTTAACCACAGATGGTGAGGCCCAGGCCCCCTCTTGGTCAGTCTGGTGAGGCCCCGGCATTGCCTTGGTCAGTTGGGTGAGGCTCCAGTAGAAAAAGTTTGAGAAGCACTGCTCTAAAGAGAGACTTGTATCATAAAATGGCAATCATATTAAAAACATATAAAAGTATCTATCTTCCAGTTTTTATCAATGGGAGTTCTATAAGTGAGAGAGGTAATTTGGTGACATCTAGTGGAGAAATGGAAATACTGCATGTGAACTGTATTCAAATCATGCTAATTCTTATGCACTCGTTCAGACAATCAGGAATTAAAGTCTGAATTTGATAAATCCAATAGGATTCTCTTTTAGGAGGGGCTGCTGATAAGTCTTTGGCTTTACCCAGAAAGAAACTTTACATTTATTCCACATACTCTCCACTGATGTCAGCACAGTTCTTACATCGGTATTCCAAGTTCTGTAAACCTTGCAAAAAGAAGGATTTCAGTTGTGCCCCAAGCCAGTCATCTGTAGCACTTATGGTATCCGAAATGGTGAAACCATATTCAGGGAAGTCCACTAGCAGCATACCTCCCTTATCCCAGAACACAGACCCCATCACCTTAGTGACTGATTCTTGCACCCTGAACTTCTTTTGACTGCTCCTTGGTTTTAGGGTCATAAAAATAAATCCAGTTCTCATCCATAGTGACCAGTTGAACCAGGAAGTTCTTATCAGTCCGGAAATGCTGACAAATGGACCAGGAAGTTTTCACTCACATGCTTTTCTGATCTGTTGTCAAACATTTGGGGAACCACTTTACAGATAGCATCTTCATGTTCAAATTTTCATGGATAATGACAAAAACATATTCACGAGAAATCCCCATGATGTCTGCTATTCCTTGAGCTGAAATTCGACGATTCTCCAGTATGAGGTTGTGCACAGCATTGAAGATCTCCAGGACAAACACCGTTCTTGGTCGTCTAGGACGTCCCTCATCATTGGTGCTGGAGTGACCCGTTGTAAATTTGACAACCTAACTCTTAACTGTAGAATATGAAGGACATTGATCCCCCAATGTCTACGACATATCACCATCAATATCATTTGCAGACTTTCCTTGCAGAAACAAAAAGTTTATCACTCCTCTGTTCTCATTTCATGTGACTATCGCCTTAGATTCCGCCATTTTGTTTTCCTGCACCCCTAGATCACTGTTGCCAACAGCTACATACACAAATTTGAAAAACATAATATTAGACACATAAGGTTTCGTGTGATGTAACATTCGTTACCATAGAAACAAACAAAAAAAAAAAAACACAAAGCCAAAGACTTATTAGCAGCCCCTCGTACAGAGGCGATACCATCGGTCTGGAACAAGTATTTCAAGTATTTGTTCTATTGGAAAAATCTTTCGTTTCGTAAAGCAACCCTCAAGTTTCTCTGTTAGCTGTTTAGACACACTTTGTTTCAAATATTTTTTTGCGTATTGTAGCGGTGTCCATTTATTCTCCTGTTTACCACAGGAGGTAAACCCCGTATGAGGATGAACAGTTAAGTGTTTGTCTAATAAGGTAAGTTGTGCCTGTTGTATTGCAGATAAATGTATCAGCTCCGTGAATTATGTTATTGCAACAAAGACACATAGGGGGAGATTTATCAAACTGTTGTAAAGTAGATTTGTCTTAGTTGCCCCTACCAACCAATTGCCCCTAGCAATTCAATCTTTCATTTTTTTAAAATCTGTGAGGAATGAAAAGCTGAAGCTGATTGGTTGCTAGAAGCAACTAAGATAATTTTACTTTACACCAGTTTGATAAATCTCCCTCATAGACTTTCCACATTTGTAAATACCTCTTTTCTGCTGTTTCTAACTCTACTCGGGTGCTATCATGTTACAAATAGTCTTGCCTCTATGGTAGGTCATTTTGAGGTTTTTAGGGATACCTTTTTTTTAAAAAAATTATCCGTTGCAAGGATGTGCCAATGTGCCAAAGCTTCATAATTGTCATTAAAAGTGGTTATAAAATTGTGGATCATATTTTGTGTATTATTATTTCTTGTCTTGGGTTTTAATAATTCTTTCTGTTGTGACCCTAGGTTTTTTTGAGGGCACTCTTTATAAGGTTTTAGGATAACCTTCTTCCAAAAATCTTTCCTCCAAATTTTTTCCTTGTATCTTAAAATCTTCTTTTGTTGTACAGTTTTTACTTATACAGTGAAACTGACTATAGAGGATATTTTTGATCCACTTTTTATAATGTCTGCTCTTATTGTTTAAAAAACTATTCGAGTCAACAGACTTAAAAGTTGGTTTTGGTAAAGATTTGTTTGTGTGGCTAATAACTAAGTCTAAAAACACTATACTCGTAGAATCAGAAGACGGAGTGTGAAATAAAATTATTCATAGATATAGGGTCCCTTTTCCAGATAATAAAAAGATCATCTATGTACAGGGCCGGCCTTTGGGGTGTGCGACCTGTGCGCTTGCACAGGGCGCATCACTCCCGTCTAGCTGGGGGGGGGGGGCGCTGAGGCAGAGAGACAGCTGTGCAGCTGTCTTTATGCCCGAGCGCTCCCCTAGCTGCCCGCCCGGCGCACCCCTCCTGTGGTGGCTTCCCCCAGCCTCCCCTCCCCACGTGCGCCGCATACTGTGTCCCATCAATCGTATGACCACTTGCGGTCACAAGATTGATAGGACAGTACACCCCCGGCTGATGCGCGCTCCCTGGGAATTCCCCAGTAGAGCACGAATCAGTGACCTTTGCGTCAGCCGTCGGCCTTGTACTTCCGGCACAGGGAGGAAGTACCGGCCCCAGCGCGCGCTGAAGTCACTGGTGTGTGCGGTGCCGGTGACTTGCCCAGAGAGCGCGCATCGGCCGGGGCGATGATGCAGAGACGAGAGCCGTGGTGGGGGAACAAGGAATAGGTGAGTTGTGTGTGTGTGTTTTTTTTTTTTAATCTGCACAAAGTGCTAAAAGGGGGGAGACAACATAAGGGGACAATCAATAGGGGGGCATCTATAAAGGGGAAAACAACAAGGGGGCAATCTACAGGGGGAGACAACAAGGGGGCAATCTATAAGGGAGTACACAACAAGGAGGCAATCTATAGGGGGAGACAACAAGGGGGCAATCTATAAGGGGGTACACAACAAGGGGGCAATCTATAGGGAGGCATCTATAAGGGGGAGACAACAAGGGGGAAATCTATAGGGGAGTCATCTATAAGGGGGAGACAACAAGGGGGCAATATATAGGGGGGATTTATAAGGGGGTAGACAACAAGGGGGCAATCTATAGTGGGGGAGACAACAAGGGGACAATCTATAGGGGGCATCTATAAGGGGGGAGACAACAAGGGGAAATCTGTAAGGGGGTAGACAACATAAGGGGGCAATCAATAGGGGAGGCATCTATAAGGTGTGAGACAACAAGGGAGCAATCTATAGGGGGGCATCTATAAGGGGGGAGACAACAAAGGGGCAATCTTTAGGGGGGCATCTATTAGGGGGGAGACAACGGGGCAATCTATAGGGGGGAGACAACAAGGGTGCAATCTGTAGGGGAGGCATCTGTAAGGGGGCAATCAATAGGCGAGGCATCTATAAGGTGGGAGACAACATAAGATGGGCAATCTGTAAGGGGGGAGACAACATAAGGGGGCAATCAATAGGGGAGGTATCTATAAGGGGGAGACAACGTAAGGGGGGCAATCTGTAAGGGGGGAGACAACATAAGGGAGCAATCTATAAGGGGAGACAACATAAGGGGGAAAGCTATAAGGGGGGACTACATAAGGGGGCAAGCTATAAGGGGGACAACAAGGGGGGCAATCTATATGGGGGCAATCTATAAGAAGATACAACATAAGGGGGCCATCTGTAAGGGGGATGGACAACACAGGGGGGCCATCTGAAAAGGGTGACAATACGGGGGCCATCTCTAAGGGGATGGACAACACGGGGGCCATTTATAAGGGGTACAACACAGAGGGGCCATCTGTAAGAGGGGCAGAGGGGACAACATGGGGGGAATCTGTAAGAGGGGCAGAGGGGGCAACACAGGGGGGGGCATCTGTAAGAGGGGAAGAAGGGGCCATTTATAAGGAAGGGCTACAGAGAGGGGGGCCATATACCATAGGGGGACTACACAGAGGGTGGTTCTTAAGGAGATCCACATAGGGCCATATATAGAGAAGTCTAAACAAGGGGCCATCTGTAAGGAGGCTACACAGGGGGGGGGGGCATATACTATAAGGGGGTCACATAGAGTTAGCCTACCCACTAAATGAGGATGTAAAGGGGCCAATACAGATGTGCAGTTAGTATAGAAATGAGGATGATGCCAGAGTGAGGAGTATAATATGTCTGTCTGGCAGATTCTGTGGATTTGTGGCTCAAAGAAGTTCTCATGACGGCCCAGGACAGATGGAGAAGATGAAAAGGGAAGAACTCTGATCAGAAAAGATGTCTCCTGTGAGTCACTGGATATAACTTCACTGTAATGTATATGGTGTATAGAACCTGTGTAGGGCTGGCTCTACCTCTATAGTAAACTGTGTACAGAGGATTTTATTCAGTAGTGGTGGTGGTTTTAGTCAGTATGTGGTGGTGTTGTTCAGTATCAGTGGTGGTGTTAGTCAGTAAGTGGTGGTGTTATTCAGTAGCAGCAGTGATATTAGTCAGTATGTGGTGGTGTTGTTCAGTATCAGTGGTGGTGTTAGTCAGTATGTGGTGGTGTTATTCAGTAGCAGCAGTGGTATTAGTCAGTATGTGATGGTGTTATTCAGTATCAGTGGTGGTGTTAGTCAGTAGCAGCTGCAGTGTTAGTCAGTATGTGGTGGTGTTAGTTAGTATGTGGTCGTATTAGTCAGTATGCGGTGGTAATATTTGTTACTTGTAATCTGGTACTGTGTTTTATTGGATTTAGTATACTGATTTGGTCAGTAACAATATGATAGTGATGGTAGTGATTGTGGTGTGGCGGTAATATTTGGGAGGGTCGGGTGATGGGTGCTGGATATTGTCTGGAGGAGTAGGAGCTTTATAACACCTTGAGGGGGTCTGAGCAGACCCCGTGGGGGGGGCAGGCGCCGAAAAAAGTTTCGCACAGGGCGCCAATTACCTTAAGGCCAGCCCTGTCTATGTATATTTTATAAAAGATCATATGTTCCTTGGCACAAGGGGAACAAGTGATGTATAAGGACTCAAACTGCCCCATACTTAAACTTGCGTAACTTAGTGCGGTCCGAGTCCCCATCGCAGTTCCCCTTGTCTGACTATATAAAACATCTAAAAACATAAAAACATTATGAGTTAAGATGGAATGCGTACCATGTATTAAAAACTCTATCTGAGAAACTCCATATAATTGGCTAAATTCAAGAGAATTTTGCATAGCTTCCAGACCTTTTTCATGTGCAATATTAGAATAAAGGTAAGTTACATCTAGGGTTAAAAATATATAATTTTCTTCCCAAGGGATATCTAGGAGGTCACTAATTAAAGTGCTCGAATCCTTCAAATAGAAGGAAGTTGTACCACCACATTTTGTAGACATAAATCGATATAGTTAGAAAGATTGGCAGTGAGATTGCCAATGCGAGAAATGGTCTCCCTGGAGGATTTTTTTCATTCTTATGTATTTTAGGGAGGTGATAAAAGAAGGGGATTTTAGGGGGTTTTGGGGTTTAGAACTGTTAAAAAGTGTACCTCTTTTTTGTTTAAAATTACCTTTTGAAATTTATTATCAATGAATTTGTTGAATTCCTCTGTATATTTAGCATGTGGATCCTCATATAGAATTTCATAGTAGTCCTCGTCATTGAGAATCGTGAGAGCCTCAGCAACATAGTCCATTCTATTCTGTATAATTACACCCCCCCCCCCCTTTTTTTAAAGTATTTTTGTACAAGATCAAAAAATGTCTGTATGTGAGGACCTCTATGGCGTAGAGCAGGGGTGGAGAACCTTTTTCATGTCAAGGGCCAGTCGGGCATTAATAAAATCATTCAAGGGCCGCATACTGTGCGTGGCAGTTAGTAGTGTGGGTTTGCAGCCCCAGCTATTGTAGTTAATCCCCAGTGACTCCTTGTAGTCTAGTTAACCCCAAAGTCATGCCCCTTGTAGTCTAGTTAACCCCCCCCCCCCCCCCAGTGATGCTTCTGGTAGCCTAGTTAAACCCCCCAGTCATTTCCCTGTTAGCCTAGTTAACCCCCCCAGTCATGTCCCTGGTAGCCTAGTTAGCCCCCCTAGTTAATCCCCCAGTCATGTCCCTGGTAGCCTAGCTAACACCCCCCCCCCCCCCCAGACATGTCTTTGGTAGCCTAGTTGACCCCCAGTGTCTGTCCCAAATAAAAAAAACTAACATCCCACTCACCATTCCTCTGCTCCTACGCTGCCCAGGTCTTCTTCTCTCTCCTCTAACCTGTTTCCGTCTTCTCTGCAGGCGGCGTGCGATGACATCATTTCATCGCGCGCCGCCTGCAGGAGAAGACGGGCACCGCTCTGGTGGGGAAGGAGATGGCACTCACAGCATCCTCCTGTGTCTGGCAGCTGTCACAGACACAGGAAGATGCTGGGGGTCTCAGGGTCCGGATGGGGCCTGCAGGCCGAGGGTTCCCCATCACTGGTGTAGAGAATGAAATGATGATTTGCTTTTTACATCTTGATGTATAGTTACATTATCAAGTTCTGCATATATATTCTCTGAATGTATTCAGACAATTGCTTTCTGCTTTGGCAGGAGAAAATGTACAGTTCATGGAAAACGCATCAAAAATGCACAAAAATTGCACCACACACAATTTTCTTTTTCTTCAAAAATTGGCAGCAACAAGGTTGGAATCCTGTTCGTGATGCCAATACTGTGGTAGTTTTTTCCACTTGACAGCTCAGTCAGAGATGGTATTGTTGTGATGGCAGTGCTTGTCCAGCACACAGGTGTGATGGTGGTACCTGCTTTGTGTTTTTGGCTGACTGTTATCCACAATCCCCATGGTTGGTGATCTGCTGGGTTGTAGTGGGTCCCTTGGTCATGGTAATCCTGAGTGGCAACTGACCCACCTGGACTATTGGTACAGCCACCCACAGAAAGGGGAAAAATAACCCAAGGTGTGCGGTTTGTGTGTATATGGGTGCTGGTGCGGATAAAGTATGACAAAGTCCCAGTGATATAAAAATATAACTGCTTTACTGTAAAGTTTTTCAGCAATACAATACATTTCAGTAGAATAGATAAATCTTTACACTGACTCTAGTGCTGGAACTTGTTTGTGCTCGAGGAGGTTCTTAGTGAAATAGAGTAAAAGAGAGGTATTTGTAGCAGTTCCTGGAGACTTGAGTAAAGTAGAGGAGAAGAGTTGGTCGAAGGATCCCTGACCCAGTATAGCAATGTACTCAGCCGGAACTTTACAGAACAGACTGTAGAGAGTCAGATGTTTACTTGTACCCGTGTTTAGACTATGTCTGACCACCTTGTGCACTGCAGTGTTGAGTCACCTGTCCTTATAGGATGATACAAGCCCCAGCCGTGGTTAACTGGGTGAAGCTAAGTTTCTGGGTGTGTCCCAGTTACCTGCACTGCAGAATAGGATAAGTAGACCAGTAAGCAACTGGGGTAAGACACCGCTGAAGTCACTGATTGGCTGAGCAGGTTAAATCCCACCCTTCAATGACATGTTAGCCAGGTTGTGATGTACCCTGACAAGTGAAAGCAAGATCTTGCAGGGTTTGGGAGCCCAGTGATGCAGCACAACGCTGGCACAAGATCCAGTAAGAATACGATCTTTGTTATGTTCCCCCCACCCACTGCCTGAATTTTTAACCCCAGCCCTACCCTTCCCCCTGCACCTGACTTCTCCCTTAAAGTGTCACTGTCGTTATAACTTTCAAAATCTAACACTAGATTTGATATAAAGCAAGTTTGCAATTTCAATTCTTTTTTCTGTTTTGGTTATCATGGAAAACAGAATAGGAAACAGTAGGAAACAGGAAGTCCAGTGTATCCCAGGCCATCTGAGCGCTCACAGAGAGAAGGCAGTCATGTGATTGTCAGACACATTGAGCCGTGACTCTCTGTAGTTGCCAGAATTCCTGTGATTAGTCTGTTTCTTTCAACCAGCACAAGTCAGAAAATCTGCCTTCAGGAGACTGGACCTGGATTTCTGGAACCTGAAGTTCAGCTTTGTTTTACAGCATGATAACAACAACAAAAAATAATAAATCTATATTGCAAACTTGCTTTATTTCGCATCTACTGTTGATTTAGATTTTGAAAGTTGTAACAACAGTGACACTTTAAGTATTTTCCAATTAATGCCACACTAATTCCCACAATCTCTGTGGATAAACTTGACCTTCTTTTTCTGTGATTGGCACCAGCTGGAAAAATCTAAGAAGCTGTAGATGGGAAAGAGAATCTGCAATGGAATTACATGCACCTGGAACATTAGCTTTAATGCTGCGTTTACACAGTACGATAATTGGCTCGATCGTATGATTAACAATTTCGCAAGAATGATGCGTTTTCCATAACGATCAGCACGATTAGATGGAACGATAGATCGTATGGAAAAATTGTTTTGCGATCGGTTACAGTAGCATATCAGCAGGTTCTGGCGAGAGAACCTGCTGATATGCCGCAAGAGCGCTTTACCAGAGAAGGTGATCGCCGTTAGAACCGCTCCTCCCCGCCACCGCAATCTTCAGAAAATCGCTAATTGCCCCAATGCAAATTAGGGGCCGAAGACCATTGGGGGTGTCGCCTGGGTCCCGGGAGCATCACTGTGTCCCACCCAGTCCGCCCCCTCCTGTGCCGCCCCCTCCAGTCCATTGGAGCCTGCATAGCCTGTCCTGTTCCCCCGCCCCCCTCCCCTCCAGTGTAGCTCCCATAGCATCTCCCCGACCATACCGTATGACTGCCTTTCAGGAGCCCAGGACAGTCGGGTGCTCACTGCTACATTTTGCATATAGCAGCAGTGTGATCAGCGCTGGGAGCCTGGGTTGAGCTGGATGGTAAAGCTCAGCCCAGGCTCCTAGCGCCGATCGCATTCTTGCTATATGCAAACTGTAGCAGTGAGCACCCAACTGTCCTGGGCTCCTGATCGGCATTCATGTGCCAGAAGAGTGGTCCCTGCACTGTCCCACCAGCTCGGCCTGCCCCCTCCCATGCCGGTGAGCTGACAGCCTGCTTGCAGCCCAGGACAGTGCAGGGAACACTCTTCTGGCACATGAATGCCGATCAGGAGCCCAGGACAGTCGAGTGCTCAATGCTACAGTTTGCATATAGCAAGAACGCGATCTGCGCTGGGAGTCTGGGCTGAGCTTTACCATCCAGCTCAACCCAGGCTCCCAGCGCTGATCACACTGCTGCTATATGCAAAATGCAGCAGTGAGCACCGACTGTCCAGGGCTCCTGAACGGCAGTCATACGGTATGGTCGGGGGCAGGCTGAGCAGCACGGGGAGATGCTATGGGAGCTACACTGGAGGGGAGGGGGGAGGGGGAACAGGACAGGCTATGCAGGCTCCAATGGACTGGAGGGGGCGGCACAGGAGGGGGCGGACTGGACGGGAAACAGTGATGCTCCCGGGACCCAGGCGACACCCCCAATGGTCTTCGGCCCCTAATTTGCATAGGGGCAATTAGCGATTTTCTGAAGATTGCGGTGGCGGGGAGGAGCGGTTCTAACGGCGATCACCTTCTCTGGTAAAGCGCTCTTGCGGCATATCAGCAGGTTCTCTCGCCAGAACCTGCTGATATGCCGCTATGTGAACGACTGTTTACACGGAACGATGTGCGAATTTTTAGCGAACGATCAACGATGATTTGAGAACATGTTCAAAGATCAAAATGAACGATTTCTCGTTCGTCGTTTGATCGTTCGTGGCGTTTGCACGTACGATTATCGTTCGAATCCGATCGTTATCATGCAAATTCGCACGATAATCGTTCCGTGTAAACACAGCATAAGCCATATATTTAATTGAAAACACAGTAACGGTGCGTTTACACAGACAGATTTATTTGAAAGATTCTTGAAGCCAAAGCCTGGAATGGATCTGAAAAGAGGAGAAATCAGTCTTTCCTTTATGACCTGTTCCCTGTTTATAGTCTGTTGCTGGTTTTGACTTCAGAAATTAGGGTCCGTTTAAACAGAAATATTATCTAACAGATTATCTGCCAAAGATCTGAAGCCAAAGCCAGGAATGGATTTGAAAAGAGGAGAAAACTCAGTGTTTCCTATATGACCTGATCCCTGTTTATAGTCTGTTCCTGGCTTTGGCTTCAAATCTTTGGCAGATAATCTGTCAGATAATCTTTCTGTGTAAATGGACCCTTATCTGTATTAAGCAAAATTAATTTATTTTGAAAGCAAGCACCTCAAATAGGGATACGACCACTGGAAACAATTCAAGTAAGACAATGTTAGTCAACAATCCTCTTTCGTAGTTGTTAACATAATCCAGTAAAACTGTTAGGAAAAATGGGAGCAGGGCTATCATCTCTAGAGCACTGATCCGCCCTGGCCCTCGCTGGCCCGTTTTATTGATAATCATTAGAAGGGTTAGGCAGAGAGGGATCGGAGCTCTGGGAGCGGCACAGTGCTCCAAAAGGCTTTATCGGAGACACAACTACAATAACAACTTTACAGGAATGTTGTTGTTTTTTATATGTATGCTCGTATGTGTTGCACAGCTGAAGTTAGGAATGGGTTATTGTTTTATATGTACCATGTGCTCTTGCTAACTTATAGATGCTCTTTACTTCTAGCCTATCCCTTTCTTTCTTTCTTTCTTTCTTTCTTTCTTTCTTTCGCACACGCTCCTTTCCACTACTCACAGGGTAGATTGCTCAGCCCCTGTAGGAAGTTACTTGGTGGGAGGAGGTGTAGCATCAGTTCTTACCCAGATTCTCGTGGGAGAAGGACACACAAAGCAGACGTCCCTGCTGTAGCCAAGCCATGGCCTGGCTTCTGCCAGGGCCCTGTCCGGGACAAGTCAGTTTTAGTTCAGTTGGTCTAGTCTAAGACACATGTATGCAGATGCAGCTAAAGACAACCAGTTCTTTTAGTATTTCTACTAAATCTACTATGCAATGCTAAACACTACTAAGGGAGAAGAGTCTAGGAACATCCTAGCCCATGCCGTGAACCAGTCTAAAAAGTGCAGGGCAGTATCCTGATACAAGAGAGGAACTAGCCTGGATAGGAAAAAGTTACCAAAAGGCCTACGTATCCTATGTCGCAATGCAGGTAACTGGGACACCCCCGGGAGCTTAGCTTCACCCAGGTAACCATGACTGGGGCTAGTCTCACGCTAGGAGGTTGGATAAACACTGTAGGGCAAAAAGTGGTCAGACTAAAGTCTATACACCGGTACAAGTAACTTTTTACTAGAAGTTTTCTCTCAAGTTCTATCAGAGTACATTGTTACTTTGGGTTGGGACTCCCTTGACAAACTCTTCTCCTCTATGCTACTCTACTTCCAACTCTTCAAGCACCATTACAACTACAGGTACCTCTACGCTACTCTACTCTACTTCCATCTCTTCAAGCACCGCTACAACTCTGTCATCCTTTCCTCCGCACCAGCACCATTCTGTACACACTAACCGCACATCTTGGGTAATTTTTCCCCTTTCTGTGGGTGCCAGTACTGATAGTCCGGTAGGGTCAATTGCCACTCAGGACTACCGTGACAAGAGCCCAAGGGACCCATCACAACCCGGCAGGTTACTGACCAAACCTAATGTGGAAATGCAAAAGTTCTGAAAAGGAGGTAAGGAGAAAGGACTCCAACCAATGCCCCTCTCCTCCCCCAGGCTGTGCTGCTTTGTGGTGATTTTGTCGATAATGCCGACATTGAGGAGCATGTGACCATGATTCAAATCCATTCCTGGCTTTGGCTTAAAAAATCTGTCAGAAAAATCTCTCTGTGTAAACGTGCCATAAAGAATCTGCTATAAGGGTGGGTTCCTGTGCAATGGGCACACATGTCCATATTGGCAATTCTGGAACTTCTTACATCACCAACTTCTGGCACGACAGAAACAGACCTCTGGGCAATCATTATCTATTATAAAGGCCTACATCTTTCTTTCCCCATCTCATATTAGGCTGGACAGACAATTTTTGCCTGAACATTTCATCATAAATAAACCAAGCTGAACCTACAAAATTTCTATAGGGCTCAAGTATAACATGAATAATGCTACACAACTCCCGGGGTATTTCTTACCCCAAACTGCAGAATAAATCAAAAAGGCCTGCAACCAATTAAAAGTTCTGCTAACCACAGGTTTCTTATGGTCATCATCCTTGTCATCCTTCTTGTCATTCTTAATATTCTCTCTATAATTAGGTGACAACAACAAAAACAGTTTTTTTTTGTTAACTGCTATTGACAAATGAAAACCTAATCTCACAGTTCATCGCTTCCTTTAAACCTATTTTAGGAACACCAGGTCTATTTAACAGTAGGCCACTAGATGGCGGCACATCCACATTTAATGCAGTAACTTTCTCACAGAGTCTAACACAGGCATCTCCCTCTCTAAAGGAGGAGTTACCCAGTCCTGTTGTAAATTAACATCAGCATTAGAAGAAGGCACCATAGGGTATGTTCACACTGAATATCCCACCGGCCTCAGTGTCATACAGTGTCTCTATGTCAATTCTTTGAACGTAGAGCGACAGAAGCGGAGTCACCCAAGCCCTCCCATAAAGACAATGTGTGACACTGAAGCAAGTAGTATTTTCCGCTGCTTTTACTCGGTGTAAACATAACCCTTAGAAGCAGCTAACATTTAACAAAAATCCTTTAAAAACCTGATAAAATCTCCTTATTAGGTACAAATTTATCAAGCACTGAAGGGGGTAGAACAGGGGGTAAAGCATCAGCCAACTCACCATTTTTTAATTGGTCGACTATGCACCAGTGTCTAAAAACTAATATCTATACAAAGCACTCTAATAATATAATACACTGGGGTAGCGGTCTTCACCCTATAACATACATGTATAAGAGCCTCCATTGTTTAGGAATTCTAAATTCTTTTTTATAGTTTTAGGGTGCCTTCACACGTAACGGATCCGCAGCAGATTTTTTGCTGCGAATTTGCAGCGAAATCCGATGCAGATCCCTGCTCTGTATACCCTATGGCAGACAAACTCGCAACGGGATGGACATCAGCGGGATGGGATGTCAGCAGCCTGCCATGTTACCCCCCGCCGCTGGAGCATACACATCACCTGCTCCCCACTCCAGCTTGCTTCGGGGCTCCCGGCGTCTTCACGTCCCGCTCAGCCAATCAGCCGCAGCGCACTAATTGCCCGAGCGGGACGTGCCGGGAACCCCCGAAGCAAGCTGGATTGAGGAGAAGGTGATGTATACGCTCCGGTGGCGGGAGGTTAACAGGGCCTATCCCGCTGTGAGTTTGTCTGTCCATAGAATGTATGGGCCAGGGATCCGCAGCGGAAATCAGCTGCAGATCCGTTACTGAGAAAAAACCCTTACAGTCTTCTTTTTTTCCATTTTCTGATTTGGCAACCCCTCTTGGCAACATTTAAAAATCAACACTAGGATGTTGGTATATAATTTGATCTAACCATATTGCCTAATGTACCACGTGCAGGTCCCCTGGCCCACATGAGTCCCTACACTAAATCAACAAGCACAAGCAGGAAAGGGAGGCCACGGAATGGCCCTGCAACCCCACTGTCACAGAACCAAACCCCAAGCCCCCCCCCCCCCCCCAAACCCAGCAGGTCCCGCCAGCGGATAAAGCAGCCACCAAGCAACATAAGTGTGAACAAGGTCTTATTACTCACCACTGCACTGAAGGTAGAATGGGAGAACTAGGAGGCCCTTGGGTTTGGTCCTGTGACACTGGGGTTGCAGGGCAATTCTATTGCCTCCCTTCCCTGAATTCAATAGACTTTTCAATTAAAGACACACCCAAAGGGCAACCAATCCGCCTGAACTAGAATAATGGTCCAGCGTCCAAAACTACTAATGTAATGTAATTGTAATGTAATTTTGAAATGACAGACGTCATTTTAAAAAGAATAAACAGGGAAAAAACTTCATGTAAACATAGTCATAGGGTGTCCTGTATTCTTAACAATATACTGGCGTAGTCTTAGACTGCATGCCTCACTTGTCCCAGGGGGAATAATCTTATTATTTGAATTAAAATCCAAGCTGCAATAGACCCCACCACCTAGAAACAGCAACAACAGCATAAGTGTAATAGTGAAAGCAATGGATACATTATTTTTGGGACTGTGTTCTTTTAACTGTAATTCAAAAAGATGATACAAGATGGCGCTGCTAGAGGAAGATTAGTGGTAGCAGGAGGTATGTCTGTCTCCTGCTGCTTGAAAATCTGCAACATCTAGTAAAAACATCCCTGAGATTGTGGGAGATTGGGTAGAGCTGCGGCTCTTTTGTACTTTTATATGCTTATATATTGTATAGTGCTGTATGTGATGTATATATGAGCATAAGTCTGAGCAATGCTAACACTGAGGTTATAAAAGTGTATGGTAAAATGGTGTAACCTCAGCAGACCACAAGATGGCACTATGCAGTAATAGAATGCAAAAGTCCAGTACTTCCTGGAAACTAATCAACCTTACGTTTCACTTTATTTTGTTCGTGCTGTTGCAGAAAAGAGGAGAAGAATTAAAAAATATCATAGAGAGAACAGCTGTGTCCTGCTGCACCCCCAAACCTTAAATTAGACATAACACAAGATATTATCCCTTTACCTCCTTAGCATCACCACTAGGGGTCTCACTCCCCAAATATTCTTTACCACTCAATAACCTCGTAGCTATATCTAGACCCGTTTTTTTGGCATTATATAATACCGCTGGTTTCTACTGCCCCTTGTGACTTTGAGATAGTTTGATAGGTTTGACACATTATTTATGTGGTTCCCTCAGTCTGCAGAGACAGTCTCCTTGCCCACATCCAAGATGGCGCCCGGAAGCTCATGGACGCTTCTGCACATGTGCCAGTCACACACAGAGCTGTGCAGTGACGTGATAGGATGGTGCTTGTCCAGTGATGCCCACACACTGATGTTTGTAGCTTGTTTGTACGCCATGTTTCACATAAGATAATCTGGAGGAGATATGACTAGTTTTTCACAGATATATAATGTATGATACACTGGATACACTTGATATATTTAATGACGCATACAATACTGCTTTTGATACTTGATATGATGTTTATCACTTAATTATGCTATGAATTACTGATTGGATATGCTTGCTGTGTAATTTGCTGTGATTTTGCTGTGTAGCACATATAAGGCACTGAATGGCCACCATGTAGTCACGCTTGAGAAAGGCTGAAGTACCAGCCGAAACGTCGCGTCTGATGTGAATAAAAAAATCAAGTTTTTTCACAAGAAGTGCTGTCTCCTACGTTTACTATTGGAGTGAAGCCGAACGGAAGGGTCCTGTGCGGTGAGACGTGCACTCCATCTAAATATTCTTATTTTTTTCCATTTTTTCCAGTGCTGTCCCAGTTTGATTTTTATATAAAGCTCTAAGGTTGTTTGGAAAACATGGATACAGCCAATGACTATATCCATGATTTCCACATAGCCTTAGGGCTTTATCCAACTTCAGCAGCCACCGCTAACCAAATGCCGAACATTCGGGTTCGGATGGACTCGAGCATGCTCCAGGTTCGCTCATCTCTATATATTATATATAAACAAAAACACAGAAAAATGCAACAGCTCACCGCAATGACAAGATGTAGACCCACTACAGACATGAAAATAGTTAAAAGTTAAAATAGTTAAAAACAATATATATTATTGTTTGTTTTGCAGGACACTTTATGGTAGGACACCATGATAATGTATCAATTAGCTTGCCAAAATCAACTCCCAAATTGGTTTACCGAAAAATAGAAATGTAATGAATCTTAGAGGGTTGTCTGTGTCCTGAAGGGGTTAAGCTTGTGCCAGTCACAAATATTTCCTCCACTGTTGCTTTATATGGCTGCGGCAGGCTGGACTGGGTGGATCACCACATGTTTTGCTTTTTTACATAGTTGGCTTTTTTACTGCAAAATCTAGTGCCAGGAAAGTTTTAATAGAATAGACATTTGTTGTTCTAAGGAAACCAAGGAATAAACAAGATAAAAAAATAGGTGCCCCTACAATTGTTATGAGGCACAGGAAGAGGTTTAACTAAACTCTATAATAAAAAGTCAGTGGAAAAAAAACAGAGGACTCCGAGTGAGGAAAACATCTGGAAGAAAATATTATTCATAGAAGGATGTGTGGAATAGCAGAGACGGCTTCCCGGCATTACCTGTTTTAACTTTGGCCACTTTGATTCACACATGTTTTGTTTGAACCAGAACATTCCTTCTGGTCCAAAATACACACAAAGTCCTCTACACAGCACGTCTCATTAGTTTCAATGGAAAATACACACAATTCTTTTATTTGCAAGTATTTCACATGTATAAAGCCTCATGAAATTGATAAAAGAGCTCAACCCAATCCTAGTACCTGAGAAATAGTCATAAATTGAAATTCCCAGACGTGTTCCCTAATTCCATTGTGTCTCCCCGATCATCGGCATCACCTCATCGATGGCCAGGTAACAGGGGCTAAGGGGTAGAGCCAATAAGGAGAAGAGGAGGGAGACCCAGAAAGGGAGGAAGAGGGAGCCCCTAAAGGGTAAATAGAGAAGGAGGAGGGCCCACAAAGGAGAAGGAGGGGGGAGGCCCAGAAGGGAAAGAGAAAGAAGGCCAAGAGGAAGAGTAAAGCCCAGAGGGTGGTGGTTGGTTAGGCCGTGGGCCGGGTTTACACATGTGCACTGTCCTCAAGATGTTCCAGATGGGAATACTGAATTTAATAACTGGTGTCTTTTGCATCCAAAATCCCATTTTTTTGCCCCATATGCTAAATGGCATTGTGCACTATCCAGCATATATCACTGGATGATTAGGAATGAGCCCTATGTGGTATTTTAAGAAGTCTGTGAACACGCAGACTTCACAACAGGATGACAATTCTTGCTTTACATCAAAGATTACAACAAGCTGGGACGTGGGATCGGGGTTCACAATCACCAGGGAGTCTCCTAAGAGAGTCCACCATATAGCCAGTGTCCCTTGTAGCGGATAATGACAAATACATCTCTTCTAGTTACTTCTAGTATAATAGTGGTTGTGGGATCTGCACTGTTATGGGAGCAGTGTCATGGCACTGTCAGAGGGCACATGGGAGGCACTGTTATTAAGCATGTAACTGTCCTTGTGAGGTGAGTGAGAATGTGTAGGCAAAAAGATGGAACAGATCATGGAACACAATGCGATTGCCTCCTCCATAAACTTGTAATGAATTGAATAATCTCTATAAATTGGTGTTTCCTGTCGGTTTGGATTTGAGCCCAGTAGCCCCCTCTAGGATGCAGTGCATGGGTTCTTTCTGGAATTAGTTTTATGTTACCTGACAAACAAAAGTCGCTTATAGTCCAATCATTGTTATCACAGCATGTGAAGGTTAAGTAACCCAACACCTGTGGTTGTATAGTATGAATAAAAGATGGAACCGTTGCACCTGTCGACAAGAACAACCTTCTCCTTATCTCCAGGAAACAGCAGGTGGAAGGAAGTATAGATATAAAGAGACATAGATTCCATAATGACAGTAATATAATTATACGCACATACTATAACTAACCAGAGGTTTTGCAATTGCTGCAATAATACATCAGTAATAGCTCAGGAAATTTGTAATATCTTCCTACGTAATTCTTCCAACACTTTATTTTTAGAAATGTTGTGGAATAGTTGCATTCTCTCATTTCTACCAATGATGACAGTGAGGATAAGGGTAACTGGAGAGAGTGTAGCTACAGGGGGCTTTGCTTTTACATCGTAAGGAGGGACAATATTAAATATTTCGTACAGAAACCCCAACTTCACCAATAACCCCGAAAGTCATATATAACACTGTCTGAGAACACTAAAACCCCATATGACACCGTCACCTAGGGTATCCAAGTAAATTGTAAGCATTTTTTATTGAAAGTTAAATAGGTATTCTATTAGAATAATAGTACAAGTGAAGATAAGAAACTTTTTAATATATCTTACCAGACAAAAAGTTATTTCTCCTGCTTTCTTCTCCTTTTGTCAAGCATCCACCCCACCCCTTGACTTTCACTCTGAAATATAATCTCCAGTTACAAGTAAGGCTTTTGTATGGTGGGGGGGGGGGGGAGGGGGACAGGAGATAGGGGATAGTCCACCAAGACTTGTATAAGACTCACTAAGTGTGGGCATGTGCTTCCTCTCCCCATGTGACAATTTCCTACAGGAGGTGTAATGTCCCCTGTGAGTGGTGAAGAAAATATAAAGAGAAGAAAGAGAATAGAGATAGGTGAAGAAGAGAAGAGATTATTGGTGTGCAGACTAAAAATAATAGCCACATCTAGTGGTAAAACTTAAGTATCACTTCATTACCATGTTAACTTGTAGTACACGCTTTTGCGAGGGGTGAATAGACTAATAACACCCGTTGTGGGACACCACATTATCCTGTCCCAGTATGGTGGTATTGGTCAGGTCTGGTGTGGCGATGTTATCCAGTCACAGTATGGTGGTATTGGTCAGGTCTGGTGTGGAGGTTTTAAATGTGACGCCTGGAGCTATTATCTACCAATCTACCAATCCTGTGGTGAGAATTCCTACAGACAATATGCAGACTGCTCTAATCATTGATTCAATGTGGAAATTTGTTTATGTTTTAAACAGTTAAAACCATGAAAAATGTGATTCAGACAATGTTTCTACATGTAGAGAAATGCATGTGGCTGAAGCCACACTACCATATTTTTCCCAGTAGTCATGTGCTGTTACCAGGATAATTGGCCATACGCCCTTGAGGGTCTGGTTTCGGCTGCATGTGGTGACGTACAGTAAATGTGGAAACGCGGCCTAAGACTGATCAGATATCAATATGATGTTCAGAAACTAGAAAATCCTGATGCTAATTGGAGAGTGAAGATGGGGCGTCTTCAGGTTTAGTGCCTAGGGCAGCAGCAGCTGTTAATACGGCCCTGGGTAAATGAATGGTACTGGTGTTAACTAACAGATTTTTCAATGAAGCACTACACTAGCAAATTCATTATGTTTTTTTATTATTAAAAAAAGGTCTACAAAGGTCGTTTGGTATCGCAAAAACCAATAGCTTTTTCAAGCGGTCCAAATATGATCTCCTTTTGGGGGCAGAAACAGGTCGTGCGGCTGTTTCTGCATGCGGCTGTTTTGTGCGTGCTCCTCCCCCGTCAGTGTGCATTCTCCTATCTGTCTGTCTGTCTATCTATCTATCTATCTATCTATCTATCTATCTCCTATCTATCTATCTTTCTATCTATCTATCTTTCTTTATGGGAAAAGATTCAGTATAACTTGTAATATGTCGATTGAAATCCCCGATCATTCTGTGTTAAGGAGTCCAGTGGGTGGTGTCACTCAATGGACCGAACTCTTTAACATGGAAACATCAGATTTCAATCAGTACATTACAAGTTATACTAAATATTTTCATATACAGTAAAAATATATATATCAATCCGTTCAGCTCCTCCTGCTCCATTACAAGATGCTGATAGCTTAGGTAACATTTTCATAGTGACAGGTTCCCTTTAAACACTATAACTGGGTTACAGGTATTTTGTGACTTGTAAAAGAAAAAAAATGGTAATCCAGCACTTTTGCTGAGAAATTTGCTTTATTTCTTAATATGCAGCATATACAAAAGAACACCTGAGTGCAGTGACCCCACAGATGCGTTTCAAGCGCATGCGCACTCTTGCTCAACTAAGCCTAATTGTGTCACCTGTACCTATGTTTAACACTCCTGTTTCCCTTTGATGACAATGAGGAAATTACCCCCTGCCATGGGATAATCAGTGATCTGTGCAGCAGCGGCTGAGAGCTGGTAGACTGACTGAACATGTATATACATTTACAGTATCAATAACTGTGGCACTAGCGACAAGTGCTAAAGGGGTAATTATAGTGCTTTAAAAAGCATTATATTGTAATCCGTATTCTTCTTCCGTTTCTTCTTCTTCTTCCAGACATTTTTCTGCGATTAATGCAGCCCAAATCGCTTTGCGCACAGACTCCGTTTAAACTGCGTTTCGAAGCCCTCGGCGGTGACAGGTGTGCCATCTATTTTCGTTTTGATCGGATTTGTCATTTTTAAGTAATTTACGTTTAAAGACCCCTAATTTCCCATAGAAAATAATGGCCCATTGGAAATAATGGCCACACTCTAACCGCTAACAGCCAATCACAGCACATATGCAAATAGCTGAAATATAGCAGCCAATAGAAATTCTAAAGGTCTTGTCAGTCAGTGTATCACAACATTCACACAGTCACATGTCCACTATTGGCCAATAGAAGATGGAAGGTCCTTAACGATTTTGTCTCACTAACATGAGTAAGATTGTCATGGTAACCGAGCAATGATCTTTACCATTTTAAGTAGCAGAGCAGCTCTTAAAGAGATGGTGCCCAAGCAGCTCTTAAAGGGAAGATACCTAAGCCGCTCCTAAAGGGACGGCACCCAAGACGCTCTTAAAGGGACGGCACCCAAGACGCTCTTAAAGGGACGGTACCCAAGACGCTCTTAAAGGGACGGTACCCAAGTCGCTCTTAGAGGGATGGTACCCAAGTTGCTCTTAACCCTTAGAGGAGCGGGCCAATTTAAATTTTTGCGTTTGTTTTTCACCTAGAAACCCACAGGAGCCCTTATTTTTTGCGACACTAATTGTACTTTGCTATGACGGGCTGATTTTTTTCATAAAGTACACTGCAAAACCAGAAAAAATCAATGTGTGGTAAAACTGGAAAAAAAAAACTCATTTTTTTAATTTGGGGTTTTTTCGTTTTTACGCCGCTCGCCCTGGGGTAAAACTGACTTTTTATATATGTTTCTTAAGTTGTTACAATTACAACGATATGTAACATGTATAACTTTTATTGTATCTGATGGCCTGTAAAAATTTCAAACCATTGTTAACAAATATATGTTCCTTAAAATCGCTCCATTTCCAGGCTTATAGCGCTTTTATCCTTTGGTCTATGGGGCTGTGTGAGGTGGCATTTTTTGCGCCATGATGTGTTCTTTCTATCGGTACCTTTTTGATCACTTTTTATTACAATTTTTCTGGATTTGATGCGACCAAAAATGCGCAATTTTGCACTTTGGAATTTTTTTGTGCTTACGCCGTTTACCGTGTGAGATCAGAAATGTGATAAATTAATAGTTCGGGCCGGTAGAGAAGAATGTGTGGATTGCTCCTCCGGGACAACTTTGACAGCTGCATCCGATTACTTTATTAGTGGGCACGGCGATCAGACCGTAGCTTATAGCCGCGGTCCCGGGCTATGAGCGTCACCCTGCACTGAAGACCTGGAGGCGGCCCTGGACGAACGGGTACGTCCAGGGTCGCCTAAGGGTTAAAGGGATGGTACCCAAGTCGCTCTTAAAGGAAAGGGACCCAAGTCGCTCTTAAAGGGACCCAAGTCGCTCTTAAAGGGACCCAAGTCGCTCTTAAAGGGACCCAAGTTGCTCTTAAAGGGACCCAAGTTGCTCTTAAAGGGACCCAAGTTGCTCTTAAAGGGACCCAAGTTGCTCTTAAAGGGACCCAAGTTGCTCTTAAAGGAACCCAAGTTGCTCTTTAAGGGACACAAGTCGCTCTCAAAGGGACGGGACCCAAGTCGCTCTTAAAGGGACGGGAGTGGGACCCAAGTCGTTCTTAAAGGGACCCAAGTCGTTCTTAAAGGGACCCCAGTTGCTCTTAAAGGGACCCAAGTTGCTCTTAAAGGGACCCAAGTCGCTCTTAAGGGGACCCAAGGCACTTTTAAAGGGACCCAAGTTGCTTTTAAAGGGACCAAGGCGCTCTTAAAGGGACCCAAGTCGCTCGCTCTTTCAGGGACCCAAGTCGCTCTTAAAAAAGGGACGGGAGCTAAGTCACTCTTAAAGTGACGGGCTCCAGGTTACTTTTAAAGGGACGGTACCCAGGGTTAAAGTTTCTCTTAAAGGGAAGTCACTGATAAAGCAGCGCTCTTTTCAAGCACTATGTATTTCCCTGGAAATACAAATCTAGTTACCTCATTGTTATCAAACAAAAGGAGACAGCAGTGTCAAAAGTATATACAGGCCACAAAATACCTGTAACCCAGTATTAATGCTCAAGATAGGCTATAGCCTAAGGGTACAAACCCACTTGACGTATTCGCTGCGTGAATCAGTCTTAAAAATAAGCAGGCAAAACGCAGGTTGGCTTTATACAATTGTTCTGCGTTAAAATACGCAATTGCGTATTTTTGAAGCGTGAAGCTACATGCGTTTTTCGCACAGGTTGTTAACAACTGATGCTTTGCTAACAACAAGCTTCATGCTTCAAAAATACGCAATTGCGTATTTTAACGCAGAACAATTGTATAAAGCCAACCTGCGTTTTGCCTGTTTATTTTTAAGACTGATTCACGCAGCAAATACGTCAAGTGGGTTTGTACCCTAAAGGGCAGTTGCTTAATCCCACACTGCCTCAAGTCCTCATATAACTGCATATATTGTAGGAATGGATAACAGAGAAGGCCTATTAAAACTATATGGGGGCACAGATGGGATGTATATACAGATTATTTGGTGTTCCATCATACATTTGAAGGTAGACTGAAAGGCTCCTTTATGCAGTACACTTGTTCCTGAAAAAAAAGCCCTAACATGGCCCTATAGATAGAGAAATAACAGCGGTATAGCTCTTAGAAGGTGAGGGGGATAAAAATGCAAAAATTAAAATTGGAGTGGTCATTTTGGTAATTTTGGGCTGGATCATGAAGGGGTTAATTAGAGGTTTGCAGAATTAATTTACTCAGGGGTCTGGGGTATTCATTTTCTAGGGGTCTGGCATAGAAGAATGACTCAGATGAGAAAAGACATCACCTGTGAGTCCCTGGATGATGGAGTCCGCTCCATATTTGTGCCCCCCATAAGATAACAATTCTGGAGCACCTTAGTTAGAACTTTTTTTGTTGAGTTCTTCCAGTGTATGGCGGTATTATTGATTATACTGGTGTTTATACAGTGGTAGTGTACACCTACTTTTCTTCAGTACTAATTCTGTACTTTACATATGTATTAAAATGGTGGGTAAAGTGACAATATGTAGGATGTAAGGATATCATAAAATTGGATGTTGGTGAGAGCCTCCAACCATCCTGTGCCCCCTCCACCCATGTGCAGTCACAGAAGAAGGCATAACTGATCAGGAAGCACAGTAATGGGTAGTGGAAATGACACACAATGGTGTAAGATTCCTGACAATATAAATGACTCATCACCAGCATAAACTATGACACCATACATACAATGCTGAAGGATATCCTTCTACGTAATTCTTCATGACTCAATTAATCACCAGAGTCAGATGAATGTTATTGATGCAATTCTACCACGTTTACTATTATAACTTTTTTAGGACAGGCCATTCAAGTTCTGACGAGTTACAGATAAGAATTTGGTATTGTTCAGTGAACACAGACAGAAAATATGAGGTTTATCTTGTCTCACCATATTACAGCTGGTTCTCATGTTGCCGCTGGAGTAATCTAATTGCAATGGTTTTGTAGCAACTACAGGCAAAGCACATGACAATTCTGTATTAATCAGTGATTTACATCAAAAAGACTTGAAAAGCAAGGGCACTGCTGTGTGTAAGATTGCCCCTAAACCTGCAATTTAATCGATACTAAAGGAGAGAGGCTCAATTGCTGTGAAGAAGACTTTAGGGCACCCGAGAGTCAAGAAAGTGGCAATGCCCTTGTGGTACCTCGACCGGTCGCTTGCTATATGGTTATGTGTGATGCCACTTCTATGGTGGATGGTCGGTGGAATATAGCTCAGCCGGTTAGGATGTTGTTGTGACATCAGTGCTAACTCAGCACACAGGTGTGATGGTATACCTCCTTTTAGTCTGTGGCTGGCTGTATTGCTCCCCAATGGTCGGTGACCTGCCAGGCTGTGAGAGGTCCCTTGGGCTCTTATCACGGTGGTACGGAGTAGGGAGATGACTCACCGGAAGTGTAGGTACCACCACTCACAGAAAGGGGAAATGACGCAAGGACAGTGTAGCTTGTGTGTAGGTGCTGGTGCAATGATCACTAAATCTCAGTAGCATAAATAAATTTTTCTTTACTAGCAAGTCTCTGGTAATACAGGATAATAAGTGACTGTTACGATACAGACTTGCGTTCACTGAATTTGTGCTGAGAGATGCTAAAGCAGTGAGAAGAATAACAGTGCTGACTTGGTTTAGTGCTGAGAAGAGTAGAGAGTTCAGAGGAGTGGAGAGGAGTTTGTCGTGAGAGTCCAAACCCAGTTTAGTACTGTGCTCTGCCAGAACTTTAGAAGAAGAGATACTTAAGAAGTGAATACTTGAGAGAAAAAGAATACTTGTGCCTGTGTTTTGACCTTTGTTGATTTAACCACCTTTTGCCCTGTAGTGTCGTGTTACCAGTCCTACATAAGTAACACAAGCCCCAGTCTTGGTTAACTAAGTTCAGCTAAGTGTCCGAGCGTGTCCTGGTGTCACCTGTGCTGCGAGATAGAGTACGTAGACCTTTGCGGTAGCTTTGCTCTATCCGGATCAGTTCCTCAGTTTAAGATACTGTGCGGCACTTTTAGAGATGTTCACAGCGTGTTCACGGTGTTCTCTGACTTGTACTCCTTAAGTGTTTAGCACTGCATCCTGACTATATGTGTTGCTATACGAAGGAAAGTTTCTGTATTCTCCATACGTGTCTGTACACCACAGCTGGTCTGTCCTGGACAGGGAACCTGGCAGAGCCAGGCTCCTGGCTAAGTTCAGCAGGGATGCCTGATCTGTGTGTCTTGCTCCACTGAGAATCAGAGAAAAAAACTGAATAAGTCTGGACCTACACTTCCTCTCCCCATGTGACTACTTTCTACAGGGTGTATGTAACAACCTCTGTGAGTGGTGGAGAAGAGAGTGTGAGAAGGAAAGAGAATAGAGATTGGTGCACAGAATCACAAAATACAATACAGTAACCTTTTAATGACTACAGCTGTTCCATGGAGCAACGGCAGCAGATCGTTGCTATATGAGTCGTTTGTCTTTCAACATGTTAAAAGACAAACGACTGCAACAATTAGCCAACATCGTTCATGTCGGTTGATTGTTGCCTTCTATTACACAGGACGATTATGGTCCGTAAGAGCCAATATCGGCCGAATATGGCCAATAATCATTCCATGTAATGGGGCCTTTAGGACATACTGTTTCTTTCATGCTAAATGTCTCTTTGTTTAAAAATGTGCACAGTACAATTCCATCACATATCAAAATAAACACATTACCACAGTGCCATAGAAAATCGAGGTCTGGACTTCACGCCTTATCGCTCTTTAGTTCCCTAAGTCCATCAGAGACTCACTCACCAGGGAAGCAAGGCAGTGACAAAAAACGCCGGCAGCGTGAATACCGGACCCCACTGAGTTGCTGTCTTTCTTTCTTTCTTTCTTTCTTTCTTTTTTTCTCTCTCTCTTGGTACCCAGCTATCTTGGACTGTGTGGCTTTCCACCTTTCAGAACCCAGCAGTGGCGAGCCTCCAAGACCAAGTTTGTACTATGGCTGTTACTTTCATGTGTGCTTTTTTAGCACCTTGCACATCCAGTGTAAACATTTTTCCCTCCACATGCTACAGTATATATAGTAGTGTACTATAAACAGTCCGCCAGCACAGCAACAGCTACTTTACCAGCACTATGTCATGGCACAGCAGTTAGGAGTAGGTGCTGTACTTTGATTGACCTGAAGAGACAGAAAGTACTGTGGTTTCCCACTATTAATTGCCTTTGGCACCTGTTGCAAAGTTCTCACTCCAGGTTAAGTGGAGATGAAGTGGTTTACAGTTTTACCACTAGGTGTCAGTGTTATTTATAAGTCTTGTTTTTCATGCACAGCTTAGGAAGGAAATGGGTTAACTTGCTTGTTATATCATGTGCTCAGTGCTGACCTATAGGAGGTGCTTTCTCTTGTTTTGCCTATCCCTGTTCTACACACCCCCTCTACCTGTAAAAGGAGTTAGTTATCTCTGTGTGGGAGGAAGCGAGCAAGTGAGTGTAGTCTCAGACACAAAAGTGTGCAGATTCAGCTAGAGACAACTCATTCATTCAGTACTTATACTATATTTACTATACAGTGCTAAACACTCAAAGGGAGAAGAGTCCAGGAACACCCTAACCCACCCTGTGAACCAGTCTCAAAAGTGCAGGGCAGTATCCTAGGTACAAGAGGAACTAGCCTGGATAGGACAAAGCTACCAACGGAAGGTCTACGTACTCTATCTTGCAGTGTAGGTAACTGGGACACCCCCAGAAACTTAGCTTCACCCAGATAACCACATCTGGGGCTTGTATCACCCTCTTAGGACGAGTAACTCAACACCGTAGGGCACAAGGTGGTATACACAGTTACAAGTAAACATCTCACTACAAAGTATTCTCTAAAGTTCTGGCAGATTACACTGCTACACTGGGTCAGGGCTCCTTCGACCAAGTTTTCTATTCTACTCTACTCAACTCTTCAAGCACCGCTACAACTACCTCTCTTCTACTCTGCTACTCTAAGCACCTCCTTAAGCACAACCAAGTTCCAGCACTAAAGTCTATGTGAAGATTTATCTATTCTACTGAAGTGTATTGTACTACTGAAGAACTTTACAGTAAATCTGTTCTATTTTTACATCACTGGGACTCTGTCATACTTTATCGGCACCAGCACCCATACAGACACAAACCGCACACCTTGGGGGAGATTTATCAAAGGGTGTAAAATTTAGACTGGTGCAAACTGCCCACAGCAACCAATCACAGCTCAGCTTTAGGCAGTGCTGAAAGGAAAGCTGAGCTGTGATTGGTTGCTGTGGGCAGTTTGCACCAGTCTAAATTTTACACCCTTTGATAAATCTCCCCCCTTGGGTTGTTTTTCCCCTTTCTGTGGGTGGCAGTACCGATAGTCCGGGTGGGTCAGTTGCCACTCAGGACTACCCTGACAAGAGCCCAAGGAACCCACTACAGCCCAGCAGGTCGATGACCATTTGGAGAGTACAGCCAGCCACAAACACAAAGCAGGTACCAACATAACACCTGTGTGCTGGACAAGCACTGGCGTCACGACAATACCATCTCTGGCTGAGCTGTCTGGAAAATACCAACAAGCCCACCACAGAATCTGTGTGCGTACGGCTGGCAAATAGCCCAGCTCTGGTTATGCTTCTGAAATGGAGGGAATGAAACATAGTTGTGCACCGTGGGCTCAGGGGCTCAATAACAGCAGAGAGCAATAACAGCACTAACATCAACCTAAGCAGAGCACTAATATCACCTTGTCACCACTCTGAGGGGTTAATTCTAAAAAATAATGCATTACCATTTAACCGTAACCTGGTACTAATTGTACTGGTGTTCCTGGAAAAACCCCATGGGACATCTGTCTCTGTGATTAAATGTCATGTTATTGTGCAGACTACAATAACCCCAATTCGCAAGAGTAAAAATAGCAGCTGGAAACAATGCCTCATAGACCCATATAATAGAAGAATTGAGAGATGTTATGCATCTACTTTTCATATGTTCACATCATGCATTGTGAAGCAAACCATCATATTACGCTTCAAAATGCATCCTGTTTACTTACAGAGGTAAGTAATGATTGCTGAGTCCACTACGGTGTATAGCCATGTACCCCAACCAACCTGCCCCCCATTCCCAATATCACTACAGGTCCCATTATTTAGAATAGGACCAGGTCACAATACTCACTGTTTTAATTTTCTACCTTTGATGTCAGATTAAGCAGGGCGGGTATGCATGGACAACCCCTTTAACTCTATCTATACACGAACAAGGCTTTGTCTGCTTTCAGTATTTGTTAAGAAAATAGCTAGGACTAAATTTTGTACCTTAAAAGGGCAAGACGATAGAAGCAAGTTTTGTCATAGTTTTGCATCCCACAGCTATATATATATATATATATATATATATACGGTCACTTGTATGTGAATTTTTAGACGGTTATACATATCCATTCATAGCCAGTGACGGGTGTCTGCATGTTACAGCCAAAAAAACTGAAATAAGACAAAGAGCAATATAAAAATATCTCATGTAAGAGCAGGCTCAGGCCTACTTTTTATGTCAGCGTTTTATTTTGTGCTTTACGTGCAGAATAGGCACACGGATGTGGTTACTCATAACTATAAGTAGAAAAGGCATCCACTTTTTCTTTTTAAAATGCCGTCCGTTATTACCGCATTTTAATTGACCTCAAAGGAATGCATTGAGGCCTATGGAATGACGGCCGCCCAATGCACTTAGTGTATTAAATAATGGATGTTGTTTGCGCAGACGTCAAAATAATGATCATAACAATTGTTTGCGGACTTCTTTTGTAAACAATGGATGTTATTTTTTTTAGTTGTTCACAGACAGTTTTTCTTTTACTATTAGATACAATGGACTTTTCAGTTTGACACAACCAAAGGGCAACCAGTTCACCTGTGCTAGAATAATGTACCAACAGTCGTCATTGTAATGACGGGCATCCAAAATGCAAAATAACTGATGTCATTTTGAGAAAGAAAAAAACATCATGTGAGCCATATAGTGATGATTTATTTTATGCAACGTAAACATTATATATGCATGATGGAAAACATATGGGATTGGCCATGCGTGATCAGTTTACTATGTTCATTTGCTGATCTTTACATAGATGCTGTTCAGATGACTTTATTTTATCAAGAGCATGTAAATCATTGTTTATGTTACTGTATGAAGAAAAACACCCTGAAAGGGTAAAACTGTATACATTAACACAAGGGGGAGATTTATAAAACTGGTGGGGGAAAAGTGGCCATGTTTTTGTAGCGATAGATAACCTGTTTAATTGCAAACTGCACCTGAACTGGAGACAAGAGTGCTGTCTCTGAAAGAAAGTGGCCATGTTTTTGTAGCACTGGATAACCCCTTAAAAAAAAAATTCCCTGCAAAATGAAAACACAACATTTTTGCTTGGACTTAGGATATATTTAGTTTGTCGGTTTCCTTGCTTTTTTGCAGTAATATTTTAAAAAACACTACATTTTTGTGGTAATCACAAAGGTCATAGCCAAACCCACAAATAAATTCTCATCTGAAGAAATTATACAATATAATAAGGCTCTTAATAAGGCTCATATATAAAATCATAGCATACAAGGACTGAAGACGTTGACTGTAACAACCAATCAGAATAATGTTTAAGCCCAATAGAGCTCATGACCCACCTTTGGGCATTCACTAATGCACTGTCTAGAGCTCCATTGTGTGTCTGGGCTTAAAGGGGTTATCCAGCACTACAAAAACATAGCCACACGCTTGTCTCCAATTCAGGTGTGGTTTGCAATTAAGCTCCATTAAATTCAATGGAACTGAGTTTCAAACTCCACCCAATCTGGTGTAAAAGTGGCCATGTTTTTGTAGCACTGGATAACCTGTACACTTTTGTATTTATTGTATTTTTGCAGAGAAAATGTATTTATTCTTGTATTTTCAATTCTAGTCCTCATGGCCCCCAACATGTCAGGATTTGAGAATATCCCATATAAAATACACCTGTGAAAATACCTGATGCACTGACCATAGTTATATCACTTGTGAAATACTAAGAAAATGAAGAAAATGCCCATAAGCCTTTATTGCTGTTCTGTGCCGCAATTACAGTCTGCACTAGGACATGTCTTTTTTTTTTTTTTTTTTTGCGGACGTGTGAATAGGCACATAGAAAGCAATGGGATATGAAGTTTTCCGCAATTACGGACATAGTTTGTGTACGTGTGAATGAGGCCTAAGGAAATCCGGACCTGTTGGGGCGCCATGAGGACTGGAATTGAGAAGCACTGGTGTCCATTCACTGTCCATTCCTGGCAGTCAAAAACAGACATCTCAATGCTGATACTTACTGACCTTTTTACAGTATTTATATACAGTATACTCACTGATGTAGGTAACTAGTTGAGTAAAGAAGTGTTGTAGGAATAATGCCAGGAGGTGTTGTAGGAGTAATTCCAGGAAGTGTTCAGGAGTAGAACCAGAAGGTGTTGTAAGAGTAAGGGGCCTATTCCACGGAGCAATAATCAGACGAATCGGCCCGATTCGGCCGATTATCGCTCCGTGGAATAGAGAGAACAATCATCCAATGATCGTGTCATCGGCTAATCGTTCATTTAGGTTCAAACCTAAAATCATCGGTCGCCACCCGCGCATCTCTACATGGAATAGCTGTGCGCGGCGGGCAACCGACAATTTCAAAACATCATACATTACTTTTCCGGGCTGCAGGTCTCTTCCTTCTCCCGATCCAGCGCCGCAGCAGCTTCGGAGCAGCCTGTCTGAGCTGACAGACCGCTCAGCCAATCACTGGCCGGGACCGCCACGGCCAGTGATTGGCTGAGCGGTCTGTCAGTTCAGACAGGCGGCTCCGAAGCTGATGCTGCCGCCCGGGACCAGGAGAAGGAGAAGACCTGCAGCCTGGACAGGTAATTTATGAAACAAGGGCTGCAAGGATATCGGTAACGATTTCCTTGCAGCCCTCGCTAAATGATTTTCGGCCATGGAAAAGGCCCAGTAAACGAGCGCCGATATAGAAGATCGGCGCTCGTTTACATCGTTAATCAGGCCCTGCTCGGCCCGTGAAATAGGACCCTTATACCGGGAGGTGTTAGTGGTCCAAGTAAACCATCCTCTCACTGGGAATCGCATTTACCTTTCTCAGATGTGTCACAACTCCCCCCTCTCATGATGTATTTGCAGTTTTGGCAATTATCAAAAGCGAATGTGCTGTTTTTACTGGCTCTTGTCTGAAACACTTTTTTTTTCACCTCTTTCCTTGCTAAGTGATTTGTGAGTGTTTTATCAAATTTTTTATGTCAAATGTGAATGTTTGTCATATGTAAAAATATGGGGCTCTCCTCTTTGGTCTTTAGTTTACCCTGATTGAGTTTTTCTCATTTTAATCTACTTACTTCCACACCTGCTTTTTTCTAATTCTTGTCTATTATATCCTCTCTCCTAAAACTTCACTATCATTTTATTTTTATTTTTACAGTATTCCTCGTCTCTAAACTACTAAGAAGTGGAGAACGTTGGTGTGTCTGTGCATGTATTGAAATTAGGAACTGATCAGGAAACCCTTGTGCAATCATGTTCACACATCTGAAAACAGTCTAGCTAGTTACAGAAGCTACAAAACTGACCTTCATTTAAGCAGATTGTGTTTCTGGAGCATCACATTTGTGGGGTCAATTAAACGCTCAAAATGGCCAGAAAAAGAGAACTTTCATCTGAAACTCGACAGTCTATTCTTGTTCATAGAAATGAAGGCTATTCCATGCGAGAAATTGCTAAGAAATAGAAGATTTCCTACAACGGTGTGTACTACTTCATTCAGAGGACAGCACAAACAGGCTCTAACCAGAGTAGAAAAAGAAGTGGGAGGCCGCGTTGCACAACTAAGCAAGAAGATAAGCACATTAGAGTCTCTAGTTTGAGAAACAGACGCCTCACAGGTCCCCAACTGGCATCTTCATTAAATATTACCCGCAAAACACCAGTGTCAACATCTACAGTGAAGAGGCGGCTGCAGGATTTTGGGCTTCAGGGCAGAGTGGCAAAGAAAAAGCCATATTTGAGACTGGCCAATAAAAGAAAAAGATTAAGATGGGCAAAAGAACACAGACATTGGACAGAGGAAGACTGGAAAAAAGTGTTGTGGACGGATGAACCCAAGTTTGAGGTGTTTGGATCACAAAGAAGAAGGTTTGTGAGACGCAGAACAAATGAAAAGATGCTGGAAGAATGCCTGACGCCATCTGTTAAGCATGGTGGAGGTAATGTGATGGTCTGGGGTTGCTTTGGTGCTGGTAAGGTGGGAGATTTGTACAGGGTAAAAGGGATTCTGAATAAGGAAGGCTATCACTCAATTTTGCAACGCCATGCCATACCCAGTGGACAGCGCTTGATTGTAGCCAATTTCATCCTACAACAGGACAATGACCCTAAACACACCTCCAAATTGTACAAGAACTATTTACAGCAGAAGCAGGCAGCTGGTATTCTATCGGTAATAGAGTGGCCTGCGCAGTCACCAGATCTGAACCCCATTGAGCTGTTGTGGGAGCAGCTTGACCGTATGGTACGCCAGAAGTGCCCATCCAACCAATCCAACTTGTGGGAGCTGCTTCTAGAAGCGTGGGGTGCAATTTCTCCAGCTTACCTCAACAGATTAATAGCTAGAATGCCAAAGGTGTGCAATGCTGGAATTGCTGCAAAAGGTGGATTCTTTGACGAAAGCAAAGTTTGATGTAAAAACAATGTTATTTCAAATACAAATCATTATTTCTAACCTTGTCAATGTCTTGACTCTATTTTCTATTCATTTTACAACGTATGGGGGTGAATAAGTGCGACTTTTCATGGAAAACACAAAATTGTTTGGGTGACCCCAAACTTTTGAACGGTAGTGTACGTAGTGCTGCAGGCTGAGGGAATCCCATCCAGGATCCCTAGCGGCGACGCGAGAAACTGCTCCATTGTGTGCAGTGGAAGTTTCGATGCGGACGCACACGGATGCGCCGCATCAGAACTCAGTGGCGCTAAAGATCATCTGGTCGGTACTGCAGTACCGGCCGGGATGATCTTCTCTGGATCTTCCCACAGAACAGCCGGTCTCTTACAAGGTGTGAACATAGCCAAAGGATGTATTTTATTTTATAGACAACCCCTTAAACCTCATTTTTATAGTCCAGAGCACCAGAAATTAACATCTTTACCCCACTTTGGGGGCACACAACCCGTAGAATCACAACAGCTTTCATCCAACCTACTTTGGTAGAAAAGGTGCCAACCACACTTGAGGTTCACAGTTCATGTTTTTTTTAACCTTCTTTAGGAACTTATGTATATAACAGCACAGCATTATATGTGATTTTACCAAATTTCTATGGGGGCAGATTGCCAGTCATGGTACGTAGTAAAGTGACTCAATAAGAATACTACATGAATATAATGCAATTATATTAGTCTCACAATTTCTTACAATTTATTATCCTGGAATTTATTCTTATCGCTATACTTTAGCTGTTAAACCACAGTCACCACTACAAGAATAAAGGCTCAGTATCAGTTAAACCGTTCCTGAAGTTCCATAAATCTTCTTCCTCCAGGCGGGCTGAAAGCCAGCAATAAAAGCTGCACCTGTAACGTCTTGTCTGGGTCACTGTATGAAGGAACCATTGTTCTTACTTCTCTGATTGCATATTTTATTACACTTATATTTTTATCAGTTAAAGAGGTTATCCAACGTTAGAAAAATATGGTCACTTTCTTCCAGAGACATCATGACTCTTGCCTCCAAGTTAAGTTGTCAGCGCTCGTTTGCTCTTGTGCCTCGCTCGCTGCTGCCGCTACTACGCACGGTGGCAGCAAGCAGGTAAGTGCAGGGGGGCCATGGGGCGGTGCGGGGGGGGGGGGGTCTGCCCGGGTGATCGCTAGGACTTTTAGGTTTTTAGTAGAGATGAGCGAACCGAACTGTTACTAACCAGATTTGTTACGAACTTGGCAAAAATTCGGTTCAGTACCGAACAGAACTTTGAGAAAGTTTGTTACGAATCTGGTAAAAATAACAACGGAGATGCAAAATTGTACTTTTTTCACAGAATAGACCAGGATACAAGGGATTATTACTCCAATATTGCCTTGTATCCTGGTTTTCTGTAAATATCAAAATGTGTGCTGTCACCCCTGTTAGGGTGAGACCTTAAATTAGTCTCCTCAGATATACCTTGGTGCTGCCTAATCAAAAATGTAATGTGACAGCTGTCTGTGAGTATTAACCATGACACATGAAAGCAACTTCAGTGTTCAAGCTTATCGAATTTATTAAGGGTAAATCATATCTTTACAATAAAGGTTAAAAAGGAGAACCCCGTTTAGCCGCAACAAAAAAAGTAAAAAAAAAAAGTCCAAATAAAAGTCTCATCACTGTCCGAGAAAAAAAAAAGTTACATCATCTGTCCCATCACTGCACAGTATTGAAGAAAAATGTTGGCGACTCATTGGGATTCTTGGTGTCCAAGACCGTGCACCCCAGTGCTGATGTCTGGTCCTTTAATTATGGGCAAGGGCAGTACATGTCTGTTAGTGCCCATTGGCT